>NC_068376.1:15446812-15765979 GCF_023724105.1 Carassius gibelio
TCTCATCAGCAAGAGGCATTATCTGCCTGTGGAGAGTAACATTACTGACACTGTGAAAATGAACTTTAATCTGCCCAGTGAAAAGGACATCAGTGCTTCTGCCAGTTGTGATGAAAGTAAAAACAACAGAAGCCAAGAGAATTCTAGAAGTCAAGCTACATGCCACCTTCATGAGAGGCATTCTGAACAATCCTCTGAAAAGGAGAGAGAAGTGGATGTAACTGATGTGAAGGCTGAGCCTGGATCTGACCCTCAGCCTGGATCTGATTCCCGACTGAATCATGAGCACTTGGAAGCGACCAGCATCCCCAACATGAAAGTGAAGCAGGAGGTGGAAATCACTGCGCCATATGATCTGGCAGCAGTTCCACAAGATCAGCAGGAGACTGTGGGGGATGAATGCGAGGTTGAGGGTAACAGAGTGGACAGCCTGAATTCTTCTCAGATTCAGGTTTTAAAAAGACATTTTGTCTTTGCAGGCATGAAAAAGCGAGGAATGGAAGGAGACACGGAAAACCGTCCATACAAGTGCCCCTACTGCAACTGGGCTTTCAAAAGGTCTAGCAACCTTTTGAGTCATATCGATACTCACCAAGGTCTTAAACCACATGTTTGTGACCTGTGTGGGAAGGCCTACTCGCACCAAGGTACTCTTCAGCAGCACAAGCGGCTACACACGGGCGAAAGACCATACCAATGCCCATTTTGTGAGAAAAGCTACATTTGGTCCTCTGACTTCCGTAAACACATCCGAACGCATACCGGAGAGAAGCCGTACACCTGTAAGGAATGTGGAAAGGACTTTGTGCGTTCCTCAGACCTGCGGAAGCACGAGCGCAACATGCACACCAACAACAAGCCATTCCTCTGCAAGCAGTGTGGCCAAACCTTCAACAAACCCCTATCTCTTCTCCGTCATGAGCGCAAGCATTTGGGTGAGAGGCCCTTTGTTTGCCCGGAGTGCGGGAAAGCATTTGCCCTGGCCAGTCGCATGACAGAGCACAGGAAAATCCACAGCAGCGTGCGTCCCTACACCTGCTCCGTTTGCTCCAAAGCTTTCACCAAGTCCTCGAACCTCGCTGAACATCTCTCAGTTCACAGCGGAGAGCGGCCACACAAGTGCTCAGAGTGTGGACTGGCATTTGCAATGGTGTCTCGGCTAGTGCGACACCAGCGTATTCACACAGCTGTCCGCTCTTATCACTGCCAAGCCTGCGATATGTCATTCAGCTACCTCACGGAACTCAAGAGGCATCAGAAGCAGCATAGAGAGGGCACAATCTTTGTATGTGGGCAGTGCAGTAAATCTTTCCCACAGGATTCCCTGCTTACAGAACACATGCAGAGCCATGCTGACGCTGAGACTTGCATTTCCTAAGTACTGTTACTGAAGTAACTGGAGGATAGCAAGTAAGCCTGGGTTATCTATCTATCTATCTATCTATCTATCTATCTATCTATCTATCTATCTATCTATCTATCTGTCTATCTGTCTATCCGTCTATCCATATATCTATCTATCTATCTATCTATCTATCTATCTATCTATCTATCTATCTATCTATCTATCTATCTATCTATCTATCTATCTATCTATCTATCTATCTATCTATCTATCTGTCTGTCTATCTGTCTATCTGTCTATCTGTCTGTCTGTCTGTCTATCTATCTATCTATCTATCTATCTATCTATCTATCTATCTATCTATCTGCCTTAACCACATGGTTATTAGGTAGAATTAAAAAAAGAAAAAAAAAAAACATTTGATGAGACTTGTGTCTGTTTTTATTAGTGTTAACTGCAGGAAATTGTGGGGACCACTGTCGAGAGTAAACACACTGGTGACCCATTTGTAAAATGTTATTGGAAGCTTATGGCATCTTGCCAAAAAAGGTAGATTCTGTTTGTGAGAGAAAGCGATAAGGAATATTGTGAATTCTCTTAGAGGTGTTGCATGCATACTGCTATTTCAAGTTTGAACATATGTTATTAAAGCTGTTTGATATTACTATGTGGTGGTACTATATTTTGGTACTAAATGTGTGCCGTAGGAGGAAATGTTTAATTGTATTTTGAAGTTGCAGATATTTGGCTGGTGGTGGATGTTATATTTTGAATTAAATTAACTATGAACTGTTACCTCTTCTTTTATGTAGTTAAAACTCAGAATTAATAAAATCCAGATTTTTTCAGGATCCATGTGTGAAATGTGGTATTGGAAACATGGGAGGGTGTTGAAATAGAGAATGTTGTTGGAATCATGTTATTCCCTCTGTATGTCTTTCTTGAGGACAGAAAACTTAATTCCCAGATTTCCTCGCTTGTGCTAACATTTGTCCCTTTGCTGTCAGAACAGCACACTCATGGTAAAAGAAGATGGCATACATCTAAATAAACTCCACTGTCCTACATTGCAAAAAGAGATGTTGGCTCATATATCCATATTTTTAGTTGACTAATTACATTGTTTTTACTTGTTAATTAAATACATTGTCATACACAAATAGTACAGATTTTTTACATTTTTAAAACAATTTTAAACATTTTTGATAGAGTTATTGAATAAATCATTAATATATCTCCCTCTGCAATAAACCAAGGCAGTGATGTAATACCTGTACAAAAATACATTTCCCACTTCTTCACTACTGTCCGGCTCCATATCTTAAAAATTTGATTTGTCAAAACCCACTTAAATTATTAAAATAACTTTGCATGTGGTGAAGTGGGATGAGGGATGGAAGTGTTACATGTTATACAATTTACTGACACTACCAGCTGTAGAGACATTCTAAGTTCATGTTTCCATAGGTCACAGCACCTTTGCTCAGCACTCATTTCCATCATGTCCCTGGCCCCACAGGGAATGACACAAATCCCTAGAGTCAGCATGGGGAGCTGTGCCTCAGCTGTTCAGTGTCCTCAGTCAAAGAAGACTGGGCACCAAACACTTAACAGATTATTAAAAGACCTCTATGTCCTCAGTGTATTTCTGTAACCACAGATGTTACTGTATGTAAAGATACAGACGCTGCTCTGACCTCCTCTAGGAAAAGTGCAGGGGTGTGTCCGAGGAATCCCTTGGTCATGTGAAAACTAGTCACCAAGCTGAAAGTCCATCCCTGAGTTCCTCGGCAGGTGATTACTCATCAATCAGGAACCTTAAAGGGTTAGTTCACCCAAATAGCAAAATTATGTCATTAATGACTCACCCTCATGTTGTTCCAAACCCGTGAGACCTCCGTTTATCTTTGAAACACAGTTTAAGATATTTTAGATTTAGTCCGAGAGCTTTCAGTCCCTCCATTGAAGCTGTGTGTACGGTATACTGTCCATGTCCAGAAAGGTAAGAAAAACATAATCAAAGTAGTCCATGTGACATCAGAGGGTCAGTTAGAATATTTTTAAGCATTGAAAATACATTTTAATCCAAAAATAGCAAAAACTACGACTTTATTCAGCATTGTCTTCTCTTCTGAGTTCAAAACAAAGCAGTTTGTGATATCTGGTTCGCGAACGAATCATTCGATGTAACCGGATCTTTTTGAAACAGTTAACCAAATCGAACTGAATCATTTTAAATGGTTCGTGTCTCCAATACGCATTAATCCACAAATGACTTAACCTGTTAACTTTTTTAATGTGGCTGACATTCCCTCTGAGTGCAAACAAACCATTATCCTGGAGTAATTCATTTACTATTCATTGACTGAACTGCTGTGAAGAGAGAACTGAAGATGAACACCGAGCCAAGCCAGATGACGAAAAACAGATGACTCGTTCTCGATTCAAGAACTGTTTCTGTCAGACGCGTCCGATTCGAGAAACGAGGAGCTGATGATACTGCGCATGTGTGATTCAGCGTGAAGCAGACCGACACACAGAGCGTCTGAACCAAACTGATTCTTTTGGTGATTGATTCTGAACTGATTCTGTGATAGTGTTATGAGCACGGGGAAACCGAAGGCTTAAATCACTGGCAATCATCCCCAATGATGCCATTTCGTCGAGCGCACAAGAACCGCTGAACCGTTTTCTTCAATCGGTTTATTGAATCCAACTGTCCGAAAGAAATGGAAGCTTTAGCCTAAGTTCTGCCAGGAAGACTCAATCACTTCGTCACTAATTACCTTCATCATTATCCAATCACGTCTTTATACTCCTGTATAAAAGATCGTACTTACACATGTTTGAGTTCGCAGATGCCAACGCGACAACAACCTCCACCCTCCCCACAACCACCAGGATGGTCCTGTCCTTACCTTCCAGGGGGGTCTGCTGCGCCCCTGCCTTCGTCTTCAGGCAGGAAATGCAGATTCGCTACCCTCGGATTACGAACCATGGACGGGGCCTTCCGCCAAAGAAATTTATAATTGTGCTCGCTGCGCTGTCAATAAATGTATGCTTCGTACATTCCTCTATCTCCCGAGTCTTTCTGGTAGAACTACTGGTGATCCGAAAACCGATGAGTCAATCTTTTGTTCATTATTTGGCTCGGCTCGGTGTTCATCTTCAGTTCTCTCTTCACAGCAGTTCAGTCAGTGTAATGTTTGAGTAAATGAATTACTCTGGGATATTGGTTTGTTTGAACTCAAAGGGAGTGTCAGCTACATTAAAAAAGTTAACAGCTTAAGTAATTTGTGGAATGCGTATTGGAGATGCGAACCGTTTAAAACAATTCAGTTCGATTTGGTGAACTGGTTCAAAAAGATCCGGTTACATCAAATGACTCGTTTGTGAACCGGATATCACAAACTGCTTTGTTTTGAACTCTCTCTCTCACAACAGTCAGAGAGAAGAAGACAATGATGAATAAAGTCATAGTTTTTGCTATTTTTGGACCAAAATGTATTTTCGATGCTTAAAAAATTCTAACTGACCCTCTGATGTCACATGGACTACTTTGATGATGTTTTTCTTACCTTTCTGGACATGGACAGTATACCGTTCACACAGCTTTAATGGAGGGACTGAGAGCTGTTGGACTAAATTAAAATTTCTTGAACTGTGTTCTGAAGATAAACGGATTATTAATGACATAATTTTGCTATTTGGGTGAACTAACCCTTTAATTAGGAATCCTATGAACAAAACAATAAACCTGAATATTGATACTGAGCTATGATACTGTAATGTTACCCTGGACCACAAAACCAGTCATAAGGGTTCATTTTTTGTTACAAAAATTAAGATTTATGCATCATTGAAAGGTAAATGAATAAGCTTCCTATTGATGTGTGGTTTGTTAGGATAGGGCAATATTTGGCTGATATACAACTATTTGAAAATCTGGGGGTGAAAAAAAAATCTAATTATTGAGAAAATTATATTTAAAGTTGACAAATTAAGTCCTAAGCAATGCATATTACTAATCAAAACTAAGTTTTGACATATTTACTGTAGGAAATGTATTAAATATCTTCATGGAACATGACCTTTAATTAATGTCCTAAAGATTTTCGGAATCTATAATTTTGACCCATAAAATTTATTGTTGGCTACTGCGACAAATATACCCCTGCCACTCATGACTGTTTTTTGTGGTCCAGGGTCACATATATACAATTATCAGGATTTCTTCCTGTGACATGGGCCCTTGGTTCTGACTCATTGTCCTAGATATTTTTTGTCATGTAACACAAAATATTATGCTCATATTAGACTTGTTACAAAACTATTGTTCAAATTTAATTTAATTTGTGCAAAAATACAGGCCATACTGTATATGGATCTCAAACATAAATATTGCATATTTTTTCTGGATAAAATACCTTTTGACCAACAAATTTCAAATTTTTTCATAGCTTTTTATCTTATTTGAACCCTGAGAAAAATGGATGAACTTTAATGACTAGTTTATGTAAGTGAATAAAGTGAAAAAAATGTTTTACTTTTAATAATCAACAATATTTTTAACCTGTTAAATGTCCCCCTGTGCCGTATACAGGACGCCTACGTTGACTATACTTTATTACAATCAAATCTAATCTAATCTTGACAAACTATATATCGTTGGAAAGGTCTAAGACTCCCAAATATATATTTTACCAATATTTTTTTGTTAAAATTATGTAGGAAAAGTAATAGATTAATTTATGACAAGAGTGCACCCTCAGAAATGTACATTACAAAAGGAGTTTTGACCTTTGTTTAAAAAAAAAAAACTTCCTCGTTGCCTTTTTCTCTATCACATTTTAGAAATCATCAGAAGTTATATATCACTTGAAAACATAAAATCTCAAAATTCATCCTTTAAAACCCATTTTAAAATCAGACATTGCATTACCATGTAAATGGCACATCAAAATCATGTTACAAAATGTTTTCAGTCATGAATTATACAAATTTAGGTTTGTATCATGCACATTCAAGTCTATCTTCAAAAAGGTGAGTGACAGGTTAATAATAAAAAAAAAAAATCATTTTAAGCAATCCCCCAACTAATATATTTCACATAACAGAACTTTATACAGTCCACAGGAAAAATAACTACATTTTAAATTAACCTGTTCAAAAGTTTACTTATTTTGTATTTTTATCCTACTAAATAAAAAATAAACAGCATTTTTTTTATCCCTCTTTACTAATTCTGCAAGGGATTTATGACCACAACTGCATCAGGGTTGAATGTTAAATTGACAGCCGTCAAACAGGATAACAAGCACAGTGATTCACTAAAGGTTTGAGTCTGTCAGCTCATTCTCGTTAAGTCTAACTGCACTTTTCCACTACACAGTACCAGCCGGCCTTGCCTCGACTCGCCTTGACTCAACTTGCCTTTGTTTGGTTTTCCACTGTGTAAAAGTTGTACCTGTACCTACTTCCAGATATTTTTCCGTATCACCTCCGGCGAGGTTCTAAGCGAGCTGAGGCGATACTAAAACGTGATGTGAAAACACGGCAGACTGCTGATTGGTCAGAGAGTATCTTCACTATTCACTGCATCATCATTGCACACACCAGACAGAGTTTCCTGAATAACCCAGCCATTTTTAAATAGTTTTGCTGCCCTCCTGAAACAACGTTTGTCTTCTTGCTGAGAGACAGCCACATCCTGAGGATCAAAAACAGCATACATTCAATTTTCTCCATTGTCCTGTTTGTGTGTCGTGTAGAAGATTACATCACGGCAGTTTCCTGTGGCGTTGCTATTACGATCAGGTACTATTGTGGAGGTACTATCTGCAATGGAAAACGGAGTGAAAAGCGAGCCGAGCCGAGCAGAGGCGAGTCAAGTCGAGTTGAGCTGGTACTGGTAATGGAAAACACCATAACAGTCTTAGAGCGCCGAGTCAGTGATGAGGCAGACGTACAGATAGGGATGTGTATCGTTTACATTTTACCGATAACAATACTTATCAATACTGTTATCAATACTATTTGGAGCAAAAAGATATGAAGTTGTTGAAAATGTCAAGTTATTTCATTACTGCTGAACTTTAGCAAATGTATTAATGATCTTCAGTCAAGAGCAGTGAGTTATTTTTCTCTTTGTGCTTTATTTTTATTGAAATTAAAGGAATAGTTCACACAAAAATGAAAATTGAGTCATCATTTACTCAAACCTGAATGAGTTTCTTCTTCTGTTGAGCATAATAACTTGTTTTGAGGAAGTCAGTGGGAACCAGCAACTGCATGTTACCCACATTCTTCAAAATAGTCAAAATGTTCAGCATGAAAAATAAATACAAATTAATACATGTTTGGTACAACATGATTGAGAAATTAATTACAGAATTAAAATTTTTGGGTGAACTATCCCTTTAATGACAAGATGCAGTATGTTTAGTACTGTCCCTTTAAGAGATGCACACACCCATTTCTCTCTTGCCTCTTTACTTTCACTTTATACACAATTAACTGTGTTTATATGTAAACCTTATGTGTTTTTGACAGTAGTAGCACAATCAGACGTTTAACCAGAATTTTAGTGTATGGACTAGGGCTGTGCAAAAAAGTAAATGCGCTCCTGTGATTAGTAGTATACTGTATATCCAGCATGTGCGTTCAGATCAGGGTTGCCAGGTTTTAAAAAGAAAATCGCCCAGTTGCATCTCAAATCGAGCCCAATCGCTCTTCGTTCCGGGCGCTAAAATATGGCCTTGGTAAGATTCGCATTTTAGGGGCTAAATATCTCGTTATTGGGATTGGGGACGCTTCGACCCAAGGACATAAAAAACAACTACTGACTTGGCAGGTTGGCATTTACTAAACAGAGCCGTAGTTCACTGACAATCTAAACAAAATCGATTTCAAAATCGCAAGCAATTCAATGCTGATTTTGAAAGCGATTTTGTGTAGCTTTCGATTTTTTGCACAGCCCTATATGAACGCGCTCTTAATAAGCACAGGCACACAAATAAACGTTTCACCGGGAAGGCCTTAAAGCACATGCAAATGTTCTTTTGTGATTGCAGTAAGTGCAGGGCCTCGTGAGTGTAACTCTACCGCTGAATTGACATTTAATGTGAATGTGTCTCGTGAGTTGCTATTGGAGCTAGAGCCGTGACATAATACAACACATTGCTTGAGGTAGATGTTGTGTTTTGTTAGTAAATGTTTGATTATATTACTTGTACTGCCTCCTTCGTTCACTATTACGAATGGATATCACACGCAAGTCGAGCAAATGTTAGTCACATATTTCAGTGAAGGGAAATGACAAACAGCATTCATTGTGAACATTAAAACTACACAGAGATAAAACAACACAAGTATCAATAACAGTATTTGTCCTGAAGCTTATCGATACTCCGGTATTGACCCAATTACATACCACTCCAAAAAATACAGTGGGGGCAGTGTCAGTGGCTGCTGGTTCAGGTACAGTGCACTGGGGCCATGGTTTCAGGAGTCTGTTCTTTAAAAGAGTAAATGGCTAACAAGACTCCTGAAACCTGGCATCAGTGTGCAGTATCATGGATTCAGATGGGTTTGAGTTTTCGTTTTCAGTGCTAAAGTGGTTAAAGGCATCTCTCTGGAAGCCTTCTGTAAAATCAACAGAGAAGCCAAGAGAGAAAGCAAACTTTTTACTGCACACTGACAAACTGTTAACACTTTTCTCCTGCACATTAACAATGTTCTAAAATTACGGACAACACTGACAAACTTTTATTGCCATCTAGTGGCTCACAGGAAAACATCTAAAAATATCTGATAAATGTTTTAACCTGAACACGTGACTCTCCAATTGAGTCCAAGCATGGTGCGAATTACAAAGTGACCATAAAAAAATAATCTAGTGATTTACTTATTGTAGCCATACAAATTAATTAAGTTGAAAATACTAAAGTCTCAAACCCAAAGAGATATTCTTTATCAAAGTTAAGACTGCCATGCCCTCCTAAAATGGCTTGTTCAAACACGCCCTCACGTGCCCTGTCACTATGTGGAAATATTTGCTTAATGCCGCCCAAATTTTCATGCAAAGAAAGAAGGTGTGGTTTCAGTTACAGTAGTTAGTGTTAAAACGGCCATGTCAGGGAGATGCTGTGTGTTTCTAGATGAAAGCACTTTATTTGAAATTAGATTAATTTAGGAATCTTTAAGATAACTTACAAGTTACAACAGAACAGCAACGCATTTTATGGACGACCGTTTTGTGAAACTAAGAGGGGAGGTCAATCTGACTTTGCTACTGTTAAATAATATTACTTTTCTGTTAAATAATGTGTTTTTTGAACATTAAAGCACATAATAATATTCTGTTACACAAAATGACTGCCAATTACTATTAAAAGAAATAATATTGTTAATATATGTAAAAATGTCTAAGTCATAACATAACATCATTTCATATATATAGCCTAATTAAATAACAAAAAAGAAATATTAAACTGTTACTATGCTTCCACTATTCGAGCTCGCTGATTGGTTTAAGAATAAACCACCAATTTATCTTAGATATTTTTGCTGCATATGCTACAGAACAAAAAATGTGTTTCCTCCTGACCGCTTTCTCCGGTGACTATCTACCCACTGCCGAGCTCTGCCTGGATCTGGTTTTCTTGTTTTGCTGAGCGGTGCCAGCCAGAATTATTTTCTGTTAATTTCCAGTCCATTCTAGGGCTGTGCGATTAATAGAAATCATCATAAAATCACGATTTGAGCAGAATGCATAACGCCTAGTGCAAGAACAGAACAGACTGGGCATATGCCTAACTCCAGGTTCACACACTGTCTGTGATGCGCCTTTTTTCCGAGCCCATGTTAACGGATCAGAGCGTTCACACTGAACGCGGTAAAAGGCTAAAAAATAAAAACGTGCGAAAATAATTAATATCTACACATGAGCATAGAGAGAATTGTGAGTGCACTGTGCACAGGATGCAGTTTAAGTGAGAGGAGGCACGTTTTAAGTGTGCACACTCTCTCCGCGCAGAGCAGCGTGTATCTGAGCAAGTACGTCTGGTTTTGTGACAGCGCAAAGGAAAGCTGTGTGTGAACAGAGAGATTTGCGCTCGTGCATTATTTTAATGTGCTTTCACGTTATATTTATGCGCTCTAGCTGCTGACCGCATACACATACACACTGCAAACACCTGAGGCACCGCTACAATTAATGAGCTCTATGAACAATGAACTATAAATCTAGTAACACGTGCATCTTTCACACGCATTTGACAGAACCGCTGTTTTGCTGTTAATGGTTATTTTAGCAAATAGTTTGCTCCATAAATTCAGTTCAACAGCATTCATTTAAAAGGGGGTAAACTTTGTCACTAAACTAAATCTACACATGCATTTTAGGTGTTCTCGCTCTGTCCAAGCAATGAATGCATGTCTTTTAATAAGCTGTAGCATATTCTTCAACCACTCAGTTAATGTCAATATGATTACCAAAATTATATTTTAAAATCAGTCATGGCTATAGAAATGCATATTAATGTTTACAAGTACATCTCCATAGTATGCATATTATTTACAAGTAACACCCGAACCCCCCCCCCCCCCCCCCCCCACACACACACACGTCTACTTTTGATGTCCATCATTGGGGGGGTCAAGCCTTCTTTAGGGGGGTCAGATCCCCCAACCCCCCCTTGTAATTCAGAGTCCAGGCAGTCTCCCCAACTGGTAACTGATATGTTTCTCTCCAGTATCTCCCCTCCTAAGAAAGTAAACTTGTTACTGATATTGGAACAAGGGGAAAGGTCACAACAAAAGCAGCCTATTCTTCAGCCTATTAAGACTGGTACTAAATCAAATTATATACAAAATTCCAGAAATCAAGCAAACACCCTGTTACCGGCACATTAAAATGCAGTTTTGGGGACTCAATCACAAGTTGTCTGCCAAGATGTATTTACCATTTTCACCTGGTATACATATTGAAAGCATCAGTAGTGGTCTATACATTGAGTTCAATATGGATGGTATTTAGTCTTGCTATATATAGTCCTTTAATCTTAAAGTGGACTCATGACTCCCATATACAGTATACTGTACAAACTTTGGGTTTACTTGCATGGCCTGGTGTCCACAGCAAATCTGCACCAGCCAATTATTGGATCCAGGAAAGGCTGACCTATGTCTCTGAATTGTGCCTCGGAGAACTTCAATCTGTCCAACAGCTGTAGTAGCCAACAAATCAGATCACAAAACACTTTTCAACACATACACAAAAAGGGCAAAACTGTCTACAGCATCCCTGTTAGCACCAAATGTACAGGTGTGTGTTACTTTAATAAGCTCTCCCAGCAGCACCAAATGGGGTTCCTCTATCTTGAGCAGAGCTTTTGCCACCACCTCACAGTAGTGGAAGGCCTGAGAAATCAGACCACAGACCAGTAACTAGCATACATATACAGAACACAACACAATAATAACTATACAGTAGTTAAAATATACAATATGAACACACACTGAACCATAGTAAAACAACAGAAAAAGAAAGTCATATAATCTGACAGATTTGAAAATTAAGGAACACTTATAATCATAAAAAATAATGAATCATATTTTCATAAAGTAATAAAGTAGGATACACAGTGGGGTCTAGAATTCTGAAACTACACTGAACAATTTAAAACAATTACATTACATTATATTTTATGAAATAAATAAATGAATAACATTTTAATTAAAATAAAATGTAATTTATATTATTATTATTATTATTATTAATAAATTGGAATACAATTATCTCGCTAATGGTCTCAAACCTTCAGATCCACAGATTTGCTAAGATTCCTTTAGTTAATGTGTGAATGCTACCCAAAAAAAGCAGGAATTAAAAACTCAGCATTTTCAGTCCTCCAGAGAATTCTGGAGAATTCAGTACAGCAAAACGTTGTGACAGAACTTGGAAAACAGAATGCTGCAATCAAAGTATTAAATAGAAGAGACATTTTTATTTAGGAACTTTGATCCACATTGAATCCTCACATTTGCTTGCAGCCCAGAAGCACAAGGCATTCTGATTTGTTTGTATACCAGCCAAAGGGACATTGAGAAGTGAGGTTGCAGATATGGGAAGCATACAGCATATGCTTGGAGGATGAGATGGAACATAAAGTCAAGATCTACTTTGAGAATCATTTGATATTACACCATTGGGATCAGCATTTATAGACATTCTGAACTCGATTGGGGTCAGACAACATGTGTCAAAGCCCACTCACTGTCGTATTTATACTTTAGATTTAATACTGTCACATGGAGTTGATGTTAATGACTTTGAAACTCTGCAGCAGTGATGATCTCTTATCTAGTCTTGTGTATACTTTATAGAGCTAAAGCTGCAAACTCAACCCCTTATTACAAATATAGTAGTATCATCACTTCTACAACAAAAGCCTGCTTTGTAAATAATCTTCCTAATTTGTCTAAATTTCTCAGCAAATCCAATAGCTCATAAAAACTTGATGTTGTAACAGAAACTATAGACTACTCTCTCTTTTCTAGCACTTTAGATATGGTTGCTTCTTTATGCTTAAAGAAGATTAAGGAAAACAATCCGATAATGTGTTATAATGATCACACTTGCGCATCCCAGAAAATTGAGCTGGAAGAAAACGAAACTAGAGGTATTTTGTATTGCATGGAGGTAAAGTACTTCTACTTATAGAAAAGCTCTAAACACTAAATTAACAATAAATAAAGAAATATATAAAGCATCAACAGGTGCAGAAATGTCCCAAAAACACAGCAGTAATGACTACGAACTTATTTACTTCCAAGATCGATAATAGTAGAGATAAAATTCTAACCATGAAGCCGACAGCTACAGTATTGCATTATACAGTGAATAATAGATCCCCTAAAGAACAATTCCACCCATTCTCTGCTATAGGAGATTAAGAATTCTATTAACTTCATCTCATCTAAATCATCTAAACCAACAACATGTATGTTAGACCCTATTCCATCTAAGCTACTAAAAGAGGTGGTTCCAGAAGTCATAGTGTAACAATGTTTGTAGACCGGGAAGAAGGAGGAGGGAACCAGTGAATATTTAAATATAAAACTTTAATAAACAATTGCACGAACACAAAATTAAAATACTATACTCAAGACTGCACTCTACTCCCCCCTCTACGAGTGGCAGGGGGAGCCAATCACGGCAGTCACAGCACCTGGGGGTAAAGATAGACCAGGCACGAGAAAAGGGGATGAGGATGAGGAGAGAAAGTGATTAGAGGGTGGAGAGAGGAATTCATCCAGGTCCGGGCACACTGCCACTTGGTCCTCAAACAGCTGAGAGGCTCTCACTTGCGGTGCCATGCGATGGTACTGGACATCTCTGGTGGATGCCCCAAAGGTCCTCCGCCTCCTGGTGAATGGCAATGGCTTCTCTGGTTGAGGGCAGCCGGCATCGAGTCCCCCGTTCCCTGCTCATCTCCAATCATTGCGGACGTCACCAGGCTCCGGCCTCCTAGCAAAAAGAGCACAGACTCCTCTGATCTCTCTCAGATTGCAGCCACCACCCTGACCCCAGAGCCAGGAGCACAGCAGCAACCCCTCTCTCCCACCTGTTGAACAATGGCTCCAGCACCATGCCTCAGGTAGCCACCAGCGGTCTCTGCTCCTTCGTGCTGCCTGATCTCCTCAGCATCGTGATCCCCCTCAGCGGCGAGGGCTCTCTGACAATGTGTCCCTCCTTCCTCCTAGGTTTTGCCACCAATGTAATAAAGTTCGTAGATTGGGAAAAGGGAAATGGGAACCAGCAAACATTTAAAACTTGAACAACTGAACAAACACAAAATGAAAGTAAAAGCGCCAGCCCCTAACGGACGACTGCCACATAAAATTTTATATAACAACAACATAAAATCCAGACCTGGTCCTCTCTTGTCCTTTACTTCAACTGATTAGTGCATTACAGCCACCAACTGGAATAAAGTATGAATCAGGATTTTTCTTGTAGGACAAAATAAACCATAAAAACCGATCAAAACAAATAAATAATCTAGAAAAAAAAAAAAACTATTGTCACACTGTCTTGCCTCGCATCCCAATGTTTGTACTATCCATCGTAAATAGTACAGTATGTGAGATTAGAATTAGTATGTCCCAAAGCATAGTATGTTGCAAAATTTATGCCAAAAATCCCCAGATGGTCTATTATTTCAGGTTTATTTTTGAAGTGTGGATCCATGTACACTCTAATGGCTAATATTACCAATAATCCATTGTGTTACTACAAACACGTGTAAAAAGCACTCAAAAAATGAAAATTGAAATGAAATGAAACTGTGACATGATAATTGACAGGCCAGTTTACAGTGACAGGATGTGTGTAACTGTGCTACAGAGCTTCCGCTAGAGACTACTCTTCTACTACACACTCAAAAGGGTTTTCTTTACCAAAAAAGTATATACTTGATGGAGCCGGACAGGATACTCTCAACAGTGCATGTGTAAAATTATCCTCAGTTGCAAATTTCCAAATTTCCTAAGTCGTCTCAAGAAAAAGAGGTGCTGTTGGGCCTTCTTCACAACTGCTTGGGTTTGTTCAGACCATGTGAGGTCATCGAAGATGTGAATGCCAAGAAAATTTACGTTTTTGACTCTCTCTACCGGAGTTCCATTGATGGTGATTGGGCTGTGTTCTCTATGCTTTCTCCTGAAGTCCACAATGATCTCCTTGGTCTTAAAGATGCTGAGAGAGAGGCTGTTTTACTGGCACCAGTGTGTCACTTCTTCTCTGTAAGCTGTCTCATCATCATTAGTTATCAGACCTAAACACAGTTGTGTCGTCTGCAAATTTAATGATGACACTGGAGCTGTGTGTGGCCACGCAGTAATGGGTGTAGAGAGAGTACATAAGTGGGCACCCTGGGGAGTCCTCCAGTGCTGAGGATCAGTGAAGAGGAGATAGTATTTCCTTTTGACAATTTGACATCTGCCTGACAGGAAGTCCAGTATCCAGCTGCAAAGTGAACTGTTCAGACCCAGAGCCCAGAGGTTCACATTAAGCTTCGATGGCATTGTGGTACTGAATGCTAAACTGTAGTCTACAAACAGCATTCTCAAATATGTGTTTTTCTTGTCTAGATGAGAGAGAGCAGTGTGCAATGCCAATGCATGTGTGCAACCCACATAGCAAATGTCTTCTGGCCCAGATCCGGGCCACACAATGACTTTTCCCTCAGCCCAAGAAGTACCGCAAAGAATAACCGCCTGGAAGTGGCCCAGAACTGGATTAAAGTCTCGAGCCACACATGGCCATAACTGGCCCGAATCTCAGCCAGTTTATCAGCCTCAGCTGGCCCTGATCTGGTTTTATTAAAACAGGTTTTATTATTGGTGCCAATTCACAGCCTTAAGTAAACCAGAATGCCCAAATCTGAGCCACACCTGAGCCTTATATAGCCCAGACCCAACCTAGACACTAAGCAGTGTTGGCCCAGATCCGGCCCGAATGGATTTCATGCAGGTCAGATGTGTGCCGGATCTGGGCCAACAGTATGTTGATACCTGGGAATTGTAATATTTCATATCATTACCTTTATTACCTATATCATATTATTACCACAGTAGTTCAATCACCTTTATTTATATAGTGCTTTGAACAAAATACATTGCGTCAAAGCACTGAACAACATTCATTTGGAAAACAGTGTGTCATTAATGCAAAATGATAGTTAAAGGCAGTTCATCATTGAATTCAGTGATGTCATCTTTGTTCAGGTTAAATAGTGTCTGTGCATTTATTTGCAATCAAGTCAATGATATCGCTGTAGATGAAGTGACCCCAACTAAGCAAGCCAGAGGCAACAGCGGCAAGGAACCGAAACTCCATCGGTGACAGAATGGAGAAAAAAACCTTGGGAGAAACCAGGCTCAGTTGGGGGGCCAGTTCTCCTCTGACCAGATGAAACCAGTAGTTCAATTGATGATGCATTGCAGTTGCAGTCCAGTCTGGCAGAATATAATATTAGTGTGAGGAGCAGGGCATAATTTGTTGTTAAACGCTGAAAATACTATCCCGATCCACTCCCGCAAGGCGCGCGTTTCTCATTCAAAACACGCATCACCAGAAACACGGCATGTCGCAACCCTTGACAAAACCATAGAAAGTAAAAGAAATGGACACAGCGACCCCATTGGATTCAATGGAGACAAGTGAAGTCAATTAGAAGCATGCACTTCCTGGGGGTTGAGCGTACTGCACAGACTGAAACTGAGCTTGATGATGTAAATGACACGTGAGCAGCCTGTAAGTATTCTAATCGCTGTGCCAAAAGAAATCTGAATCACCCACTGAATCTTGCAGACGTTTTTGAATAATTCTGTCCTGTTGCTTTTATGGACTCTCTATGGGCTTCTCCCTTGATGTCATGCCTCCACTCCCCCCCGATTGCCATATAGACAGTAAAAGATTCTCTGCGAGTTATGACACAATCGTTAGCCTGCTTTTCACAAAAACTGCTTCTACGGGACCATAACGTAAGATACAAGGTAATGGGGCCTTTTATACATTTTCGTGTTTCTTTAGAAATAATGAATGGACAAATTGAGTCTTTAAATGCCTCAGATGTAAAGTTATTCGCTGTCAAAGTGACACCAAAATGAATGGGAGTCAATGGAATGCTAACAGCAGATGGGTGTCCGCTAACCAATGGCGGCGCCCAGGGGTGCTTCAAAAAATGTGGTTTGAATTTGTATCTGTTCCTCACACAAAGTATCAAATGGATACAGGATTTAAATAAAAATAAAATACTTTCATGATCATTTTATTTAATGCTTGTGCATGAAAGCATACTAATAAAAATGATGTGCCCCCACTCTCTATTATCAGTGTGTGTCCCATAGTAAATCAAATAAATATTACATGACAATGGATACTATATCTCTTTCTCTTTCTTTTCATGTAATTATTCAAAAATTATTTGGACCAATAATATTTATAATATAAAATTGTATAAAATTATAATTAAGTGCAGTTTAATGATTTGCTTAATTTTTAAATGAAATGTTTCATTCTGTTTTGACTTGGAATTTCAAAGCTTACATTTTAAAAATACTACACTTCAATAAAATGTATGTGATCATTTAACCATTATCATCCAATATTCCCAGACAGCAACATAGTGTTGTCCCAGATCCGGCCCACATCTGGCCCGCATGAAATCCATGTTGGCCAGATGTGGGCCAGACCTGGGCCGAAACTGCTTGCTGTCTGGGTTGTATTTATCTTGTTTATCATGGGTCACATAATATGCTGCCAGATCTTAGCCTGATTTGGGCCACATATCACTGGACTGATCTGGGCCATCAACAATCGGCTGAAAGGGTACATGCCATTGCCGACAGGAGGCTAGCAGTGCCACCTTTAGGCCACATGTGGGCCAAGTCCATTTGCTATGTGGGAATGGTGTCATCAGTGGAACGGTTGCCTTTGTAAGAGAACTGCAGTTAGTCTAGGGAGGCAGGCAGTACAGAGCATATGTATTCCTGATTCTCTCAAAGCATTTGCTGATGGTTGTTGTCAGAGCAATGGGGCGCCAGTCATTGAAGCAGGTTACTTTTGGTTGCTATGGTACAGCTACTGTGGTGGACATTTTAAGGCATGTGGAGACTGTAGTAGACAGGGAGAGATTGAAAAATTTCAGTGATGTGATGTTCTAGTTGCACCCAGTCTATTCCTGCTAAGCATCTCAAAAGGTTGTTCATTTCTTTTCTTTTTTTCCTCTTATTTACTCATGTTGTTACCATGTTAGTTTTTCATCAACTTTGACTTGCTCAAGTGTTTGGCCATATAATTTAAGTGATATTTCCTTTTCTCTTCTAAAAAATAAAATAAATAGATAACTGTTTTCGTTATTGATAGTTTAAAAGGCTATTTATTTGCCCACTGCTCTACATTAGTAATTGCATCTTGCTTTTTCTTCTCTATAATTCTCAAATTGCCTCCCCTAATCCACAGGGCCCCATCATCAGCATATAGAGATTTGCCTACACCTATATCAATTTCCTCAAATATATAATTTATCATGCCATTTAAAAACACAGGGCTGCAAACACTGCCGTTTGGGATTCCATTTTCCACATGATTAACTTCTAAATGTTCAGTAAGTATACATTAACTTTTATAGTCCTGTCAAAAAGAAAATCCCCCACCCATTATTATTGCCTGCCTTCTACATCTAATTTCCTAACTTAATAAGCAGCCCTTCTTTCCATAACGTCATAAGGTTTTTCTATTTTGAAAAATACTGCTACCATTATTTGTTTTTTTATTTGTGCTTTACTTATTCTTAATTCCAAGATTAATACCAGATCCATAGTATTGTTCCCTTTACAGATAAGGAGACAAATAGTTTAATTTTTATTATTATTATTATTATTATTATTATTATTATTATGTTATTCTTTCTGTTTCCATTCATTCCATAATTTTCCCCTAGTTGTGAAGTTAGTGCTAGGTCTATAGTTTGTGGGGTCTGACACATCCTTCCCAAGTTTCAATATAGGAACTATAATAGACTGTTTCCATTCATTTTTTCTGTGCCCCAAATTTTATTGAATATAGCTTTAGTACTAGCACAGTCTTCAAAGTGTGCCAACATAATATAGCAAATGTAATCATTACCTGAGGACGAATGAATTGCCTTCTTTAATTTAAACAAACTAAAAGGCACATCTAAGTTTTCATTTGTTGCTGCTTTTCTTATATTTATACCAGGGTTCAGTGCACTCCACCCCCATTTCCATTTTCTAATTGTTGTATACCCTTGAATTCTAAAATCCCACTGTGGTTTGAGCCATGTTTCTTGAATACAAATTATATTGGACTTATCCTGTATATTTTATATAAATAGTTTGAACTCTAAACTGTTGGCAAGACTTTTTGCATTTAACCCTAATCCTACCATCTGAATACATCACCTCCTGATTGTGCCTGAGAGTTGGATGTACCTGTGACATTTAAAGCATCTTAGTGGCAGAGAGATATAAGGTATTACCTCAGAGCTCATATATCAAACACACTTTGGAAGGCAGATTTTCTTTGTCGAATTTCATCACAATTGACAAACTATCAGTTCTCTCACCATTACGAGTTGTTTTAAGGCACCTAGCCTCTGTTATTTTCCCTCCCCTAAGATTTTCCTTAATCTGCTCCATTGATTTGTTAGTAGGAATTCCAGTAATCATTCCTTGTTTCATCCTGTCCTTCCCATCTGATTTTCTTCCATCTCACTTACTGATCATCTACTCCCTTCTGCCATCTCCTGTCCATTCACAGTATGGTCCGTCTGTCGGTCCCTGGTACCCTCTTGTCCTTCACTGTTATAACTCCTCCATTTATCCTTCCAGATCTCCTCCGTGGGACTCTAGAATGGTGATTGGCTCAGGTGTCACTCATTATCATTTACTCCACAGGCCTCGCTCTGTTCCCATGGATCTCGGCCCCGCCCCACTCATCACACATAGATCCTCTTCTGAATATTAGTAATTCATAAATGCCATTATGATATGTCCCAAAATCCTTTCAACTATCTGTCATTAAGGCTTTCATAAAAAAAAAACACACAACTTTATCCTAGAGAATTTGTTAATTTAAAGACCAATCTCAAATCTCCCTTTTCTGTCAAAAATACTAGAAAAGGCAATATCCTCTCAGCTATGTTCCTTAGAGAAATGGTAACTGTGAGAATTTCCAGTCAGGATTTAAACCATATCATACAGACTCTTCACATCAGAGTTACAAATTACCTGCTTTTATCAGCCGAATGTGGTTGTATTTCTCTATCAGTGCTACTGGATCTTAGCACTGCGTTTGACACTATTGACCACAACATTCATCTGAGTAGACAAAAAAATTAGGTTGGCATTAGTGTAATTGCAATGTCATGATTGACTTAAGAGGTATCATATCGATCACAAGTACAGTATGGAGCACCACAAAGCTCAGTACTAGGACTACTGCCTTTCATACTTTACATGCTACCCTTGGGAGATATCATCAGGAAACATGGTTTTAGCTTTCACTGTTATGCTGATGATATCTTAGCTCTATATTTCTTTGCAAAAAAACATACTAATTTATAAAACTAAAGGAATGCATAGTTGATATAAAAAACTGGATGACTTGTAATTTGATGTTGCTAAAGTCCTTAAAAACAGATGCATTAATTAATAGATCGAAAACCTCTGCATGTAATAATCTAGAACACTGTCTAACACTTGATGGCTGCTCTGTCAATTCTTCGTCATCACCTAGGAACCTATGTGTGCTATTTGATAGCAACCTTTCCTTTGACAGTCATGTTTCTAGCATTTGTAAAACAGCATTTATCCATCTTAAAAAGTATGTCTAACTATGACCTATGCTCTCTATGTCAAATGCAGAAAAGTTTCATGCATAATTTATGCATTCATGACCTTAAGGTTAAGGTTGCTCTGCACTTAATAAACAAATGCCAGCTGGTACAAAATGCAGCAGCTAGAGTTCTTACTAGAACCAGGAACTGGCTCCTTATTGAACATTGTATAATTTTTTTTAATCTTGCTAATTACTTGTAAAGCCCTGAATGGCCTCCTCAGTACTTCAGTGAGCTAAAATCACAACATAACTGTAGTCCTTCACATCCGCTGCAATCTCAAAACTCTAGTTCTAGTTATTTGATAATAATTAGGATATCAAAATCAACTGTGTCATACATATATAGCACCAAAACTCTGGAACAATCTACCTATTGTTTGACAGGCAGACACACTCTGGCAGTTTAAAACTAGATTAAAGACCCATCTTGTTAACCTGGCATACACATAACACACTATCACATTTCTATTATCCAAATCCGTTAAAGGATTGTTAGGCTGTATTAATTAGGTCAACTGGAATCGGGAAAACTTCCCATAAAACCCAAGGTAATTGTTACATCATTAGAAGAATGGCATCTACACTAATATTAGTCTGTTTAATTCTTATTCTGAGGTCACCGTAGCCACCCAGACCCAGCCGGCAGACCAGATGGTGGATCAGCACCTAGAGACGACCTCTACAGCCCTGAATACCAGCTGAAACCATGTTAACTAGACCCTGCGAAGACCTCGTCAACTAGACAGCTATTGGGACAAGACCACGGAAACCAGTCAAGTCTTCTGAAGTTTTTTTCTTCATTTTTATAACTGACTTTAACTGAATTTTTTTTACTGTTTGTTAATGTCCTCTTCTATGTAAACAAAAAGCCTATTTCTCTAAAATATTGTTCAAAAATCTGTCTAAATCTGTGTCAGTGAGCACTTCTCCTTTGCCGAGACAATCCATCCACCTCATATGTGTGGCATATCAAGATATGCTGATTATACAGCATGACACAGGTGTGCCTTAGGCTGGCCACAATAAAAGGCCACTCTGAAATGTGCAGTTTATACAGCACAATGCCACAGATGTCGCAAGTTTTGAGGGAGCATGCAATTGGCATGCTGACTGCAGGGATGTCCACCAGAGCTGTTGCCTGTGAAACGAATGTTCATTTCTTTACCATTAGCCATCTACAAAGGTGTTTCATAGAATTTGGCATCCAATTGGCCTCACAACCACAGACCACGTGTAACCACACAACCCCTGGACCTCCACATCCAGCATCTTCACCTCCAAGATCGTCTGAGTCCAGCTAACCGGACAGCTGCTGCAACAATCGGTTTGCATAAAAAATGATTTCTGAACAAACTGTCAAGCTCATCTACATGCTTGTCGTCCTCATCGGGGTCTCGACCTGACTGCAGTTCATCATCGTATGTGACTTCAGTGGGCAAATGCTCACATTTGATGGCGTTCGGCACTTTGGAGAGGTATTCTCTTCACAGAAGATGGATTTCACTGTATAGAGCAGATGGCAAACAGCGTGCATGGCGTGGTGTGGTGTGGGTGAGCAGTTTGCTGATGTCAATGTTGTGGATCGAGTGGCCCATGGGGATGGTGGGGTTATGGTATGGGCAGCCATATGTTATGGACAATGAATACAGGTGCATTTTATTGATGACATTTTGAATGTACAGAGATACCATGACGAGATCTTGAGGCCCATTGTTGTGCCATTCATCCATGACCATCACCTCATGTTGCAGCATCATAATGCACTATCCCATGTTGCAAGGATTTGTACACAATTCCTGGAAGCTGAAAACATCCCAGTTCTTTCATGGCCAGCATACTCACCGTTCATGTCACCCATTGCGCATGTTTGGGATGCTCTGGATCGGCGTATACGGCAGTGTGTTCCAGTTCCTGCCAATATCCAGCAACTTTGCACAACCATTCCACAGGCCACAATATTTGAGAGAAATAGGCCTTTTGTGTACATAGAAAAAGTCTTAGATCTTTGAGTTTAGCTCATGAAAAATGGGGACAAAAACAAAAGTGTAGCATTTATAATTTCGTTCAGCGTATATATACATATATATCTATCTATCTATCTATCTATCTATCTATCTATATATATATATATATATATATATATATATATATATATATATATAGCCTAGCTTTATTAACCCGTTTTTCTCCACTTGCAGAAGCGCTGTAGGTGCATGATGTGATGTGATGAGACCACCTGAATCATATTGTACATATCAACAAACAAAACTGTTAACTTCTTAAAACACAGCCCAAAAAGAGCATGAAAGGCATTTCCATGAAATCCATCCAGCTAAAACATTACTGGGATGTGCATGCAATCTTCCGGGCAAGTCCCACTCAGAAAGGAAACCAGATCCTTTCACCCGTATCCTCATGAGCATGTATAAATACAACTCAATTACCGTCATGTTTTCTGGACTTACTATTTCACTATCGGGATTACTACCAATTTATGTAAAGGTGTCTTCTCCATGAGACATTTATCAAGGTATGCCAGTGCTAATAATAAAACAGATATCAGATATCCTTGGAACTGGCAACTGCCAGGATGTATAAATATAAGCTTGACCTATCTATGTCTCTGCAACTGTCTCATTATACTGTATATTTGATCTGACCTCATACCAGAGTGTTTACTGAGTGTAAAATGTGTAACTGCAATGGAAATGCTTACATAAACCAATCAAAGCCTAATGGATTTGACATGATACCATGACATGAGCAGATGACTCAGGGATCTGTGCTATTTGAAAACATGTCTGACTGTGGCAGTTATTGATGGGGAGTGGTTAATGCTGAAAAGCATGGGTTGATGTCTCTCTGGCAGTGGCTGTGTCAATCATCTTTTGCAGTGCTACAAACCTGCTCAGCACCATGTTGTGGGATCTGCTCTCCATTTTGCTGACCAGAAATAAAGCATAACCCCAAAGACCATTTTCCATGGCTGACTCTAGCAAGGAAGGAAGAAGTGGGGAGAAAAGATCAGACAACTGAGATTTCAAAAGACTGTTACAAATGAGGCAAGGCACTGAACACTGTTTAAAAAGAAAAAGAAACCCTTTTAAAAAATAAATAAATAAATAAATAAAAGCTTTTAGCAAATATATACACTATCATTCAAAGGTTTTAGGTCAGCAAGTTTTTTTTTTTCTTTTTTTTTTTTGAGAAATATAGATTTCTTGAACATCACAACAGTATATCAGAATGATTTCTCATGGATTTCTCATCATGTGACAATGAAGACTGGAATAGCGGCTATCGGAAAAAAAACAGCTTTGTCATTGAGAACAATAAATTACATTCTTAAAAATATCAAAATAGAAAACAGTTATTTAAAATTGTATTAATAATTGTGGTTTTGCAATTTATATATTTTGAATTAAAAAAATACAGCCATGGTAAGCATATTCTTTCAAAAAGAAAATCGTTAAAAAAAACATTAAAAAAAAAAAAAAAAAAACTTATTTAAGAATCTTACCCACCCCAAACTTTTTAACGGTATTGCACATATATATAGTGTATAAACAATGTATTATATTACACACAAAAAAGGAAGAAGAAGTAGAATAAGAAGAAAGAAAGAAAGAAAAAAGAAAAAAAAGTGTCCTTGCCCAATGTCCATTTTCAGTATATGACAACAAAGACAGAACTGCATTGGTCAAACAGTTTTACAGGGTCTTTACCAGTCAAAAAATGTTGGTTTAAGAGACACAATGTAGAAAATACACTTCAATAAACCTTCTTTCTGCCAGACAGCAATAGTTTTGTGCATTTCTGAGGGTTTTACTCTGCAGCCTCTTTGTCAGTTGGTGGATATCCTGTCAGGTCAGTAATGTTGAAGGTCTCTTTTCCTGGTGTGGGTGTTTCACTCAGATAAATGAGGATTTCTCCATCTGTAGGCTCACCGGACACCCTGCACGCACCCAAAGATCTGCAGTCCCTCGTCAGCAGTTCTGCAACATCTGAACCCATGATCCTCTACATAACACCGACACATACTCACATCAACAGTGTAAAAGGGGCGCACAAGCAAAGCTGAACAGAATGCTCTTTTGATTTATTATTCGGTGGCTTAGTAACGATAACTTAAAAATACTGTAATGTAATGAGATGAGTGTAATGAGTATGAGACTTACTCCATTCTGTCTGCACAGCAATATTAGTAGATGCCACAAGAGGGCAGCAGAAGTGGCATCTTCTAATTTCTCATCCTTCAGACATTTCTCTGACATTTGGAGGTAGAAAAAAAAAGGTTAATGGCATTCACCTAAAGGCAAATCCTCCCTTCACGGAAAAAAAGGAGAAAATCAGCAATCTAGTTAAGTAGGTGTGGTTTCAGCCAACAAAATCTGATTACTTTTAACTATTCTCCATAGGGAGTGCAACAGTTGGGTTCCGGAAGTAAAATCCCCATTTATCCCTAGAGGAGAAAATATTTTTCAACAATATATTTTATAGAAAAATTTAAAGACAGACTTTCTGTGGGTTATGATGTTCTTAATACAAGGTTTATGCTTCTGTCAAAGCCATATTATTTCAACTTATTTTATAAATAATCATGTTTAGCAGCCAAATGTGGCAATTTTGAACTTTTAATTAATCAAAAATCTTAAATAATTTTGTCCCTCTCTTTCCACAAAATTTTTAAGCAGCACAAACGTCCAACATTCATAAGTTCAACAGTGATAAGACATTTGCTGTTTTTCATTAATTACAGACTTGATAATTTTACTTACCAAGACTATATTACTATATTACCATATTACTTACCAGACTATATTTATTTTTTTAGTTGATATGTTATTTGTTTCATGGGATTACAGTCCATTCCAATATTTATATATATATATATATATATAGAGAGAGAGAGAGAGAGAGAGAGAGAGAGAGAGAGAGATTTCAGACCTGATTAATGTCTTGTTGTAAGAGAGATATTTTGGAATATGATACCTAGCCAGTGGTCCAGGAAAGTCTCTCATATCCTGCTGTTCATGTGTCACAGAGAATCATTCAAGGACATATTTAATCCATCATAATACTTCATATCATGCCTTAAATGCCCTGTTGTCTCTGTTACCTCCAGACTGTGGAGATCCACTCAGAGGCAAAGGCTGGACTGAATTAAAAACTGAGGGCATGTGATTGAATATAATGTACAGTATGGGGAGCTGTATTGTGATCTGTAATAACCATGATAATAATAATACCCATAGTCTTCTCTGAAGGGCCAGTAGCTGGAGGCGAGCCTGAACCTGACCTGCCTGAACATATATTAGCCGTTAGATCTGGGATATTAGACTGTGCTTCTTCATTAACAAATATTAACAACAAGGTGCTGGATCTTCCAAGATATTAATTCACAAGTTTACGGACAGTATACTTAGTCTGTTATGCTCACCAGGGCTGCATTTATTTGATCAAAAACAATAAAAAGCAATATTGTGAAATACTAAAGTTTAAAATAATGGATTTCATTTAAATTCTTTACATTTGAATTTTATTTGTTTTTTGAAGATTCTTATGCTGCTTAATTTAATAATTAATAAATTGAAACTGTGATTCTTCTCAGGGTTCTTTGAATAGAAAGAGCAAAACAACAGCATTTATTTGCTGCTCTATCCAGTTGCTCTGGTTAAGGAGGAGGACTGGCCATGTTGCTTTTATAGCGAGGGTCCCCGTGGGACCACTGTCTTTCTCTCCCTCTCGGGTCTGTAGGTGGGTAGTAATATGGTGTTCGGTGGGAGGATCTGTAGTGAAGACTGGTATTGATAACCTGGCATATGCCAGACTTATCCTCTGGACTTCGTCACACGACACAGTGTCGAATAAACAAAATGCACTTACACAAACAAAAGGCAGTTGTTAGTGAGAACAGGGGAGGATTCTGTCTGCTGTAAGTCAAAAGTTATCAGTGAGAATAGATACAGAGTCTATTTATCAGGAAGAGAGCAGTAAATCGAAAGCAACCTTTGTTTTCAGTTTGTCAGTACTAGTAAATTTTGATATACATAAAGACATCAGTATGGGATTTAAAGAAACAGGCCCACTTTTTAGGTGTTTTTTAAAGAAAAATAAATAGCGGAAATGTTTAGGTTTAAGTTAGAGTCAACTGTGTGCAATTACAGAAATTTATTACAGATGTAATTACATGCTACTATTTTTAAATACAAGAATACAAACAAAAAATGAAGGCTATCTACAAAATTAGTGCTTTATCAAACGATTAATTTAAATATCAGTTAATTAGTTAATATAAAGCAGCAGGTCCTAAAAACTGTTATGTACCCAAAATGGATTACATAGAAACGAAACTCCTTGTAAGTTTAATGTTATTATATATATATATATATATATATATATATATATATATATATATATATATATATATATATATATACATACATACACATATATATATATATGTATGTACAGTATAGTATATATATATATATATATATATATATATATATATATATATATATATATATATATATATATATATATATATATATATATTAAAGACAATTGACAATATCATTAAAGACACATTTCAAAATACATTCAAATAACTCACGGGTTTCTAGATGTTTTCCATGTACACACGCGCTGTTGACCGTTTGTTGTGTTCTGTCATAGTTTCAAAGTGCACTTGCCACATCATTTTAGAACACGACACGAGCAGAGCTGAACCATGAACCTGCCTTTCTACCTCTAGAAGGGTATGCAGAACTCAAGGGAGTCAAAATACATCTTATATTTAATGAACCCCTTTGTCGTGGCCATTCTAAATAGCTGTTGTCATCCCTATGCAACAGCTGGACATCGTCTTTTTATTAGGCTATTTTTACTCTAAATGCATAACTGTCTGAAGCCATCCATTGGTGTACAAAAAATACGCGTTATAAAACATAAAAATAAGTTATTTTACACATAAAATTACCACAAATGTGAAATAAATAAAAGTAGGACTTACGGTAATTTTGCATACAGAGGTTTGACAGGCGACCTGGGCTTTTTGAACTCACTTCCATATTTGGAATTTTAAAAGTTGCCACGACGTGCGGAATCGTCGCGCGAGAAGCTGCAGAGGCGCGGACACACGTCAGGGGAGCACAGTATTTACTCATGGGAGAAGATGTTAGGAAGGGAACTGTACAAAATTGTGCACAGTACTAATGCATTCGTTATAAGGTATTTATAGTCAACAGTTAAAGTTTTAGAGTTAAACATTCT
This sequence comes from Carassius gibelio, assembly GCF_023724105.1. Lineage (NCBI taxonomy): Eukaryota > Metazoa > Chordata > Actinopteri > Cypriniformes > Cyprinidae > Carassius > Carassius gibelio. Next base: position 15,474,862 of record NC_068376.1, read on the forward strand.
ATCTTAGGAGGGAATTTTATGCATACCGCAATTCTGCGAAACATTGGCTAATCGCTAATGCATTGAATTTTAAAACAACTAAACTAATATGTATTGTAATTTAAACTAGTAATGCATTTTAAAACTGCAAAATTTCCATATTTATATTGTAGCTTGTTTAACCTTAATTCAGCTAATTTATTTCCTATACGTGGGATACTCTGTAAGAAGCTTTTCGTGTCCATGGGTTGAAGCGACCCCAAAAACGTGATATTTAGCCCCTGGAGTGCGAATTCCACGACGGAAATCTGGGGAAAAAAAGTGTATTCTATGTCTACCACCAGAAACGCGATTGGGTTATTTTGAGCAGGGCGGGTTTTGTTTTGAAACCTGGCAACCCTTCTAACCTGCCACCAGATGTCACTTTAATCACGTTGATCACTCAAAACTCATCGTTTAGAAAGCTTATTGTTAGCTTGAATCAACTTTTTTTCTTCTTTTTCTTATTATTATATTTTATGAAGTATTTTCTTGGGTGATTGCCTACAAATTATTGTGCATGATATTTAGAAAATTTTATCGGTCTCGTTGTTCTTGTATGCGCGTCCACGTGAGCTGACCAATCAGTGACGGTATGTAAATGAGGTTGGATTGAGTACTCCACTGTCTGCAGACACAAGCGTCAGTTTATCACTGGACTCAGCACCAGCAGCACATTCGTGGCTCAGGATCGCACAGGTTTACATTCTACCGGAGAACAGTGCGCGACACATACTAAGGATATCCGTCTCTAATGTGCAATATGACTTTTGAAGAACCGTGTGGAGACAACGCAACGGAAAGGTAACGTTATGTGCCCATATAAATGACTTTTACTTGAACGCCTCTGTCGTTGCATATTGGCTCTTGTTTAGTTTACTCGATAAAATGCTTCGCTGAATCGCGTGCAGAAGTTTGAACAAATGACACATTGCTAGTCGTGACACTGATTGCATGGCCTCATCTCAGCTGCAAATGGCGTTCCTGCAGAACGTTTCCTTATCTTTTTCTCTGTAAGATAATCATATTGTTCATTTTGTATGTAAATGAAAGTTAATGCGTGTTTTCTAATCATCTCTTAGAATGGACTCGGTTGAAAAGGCACTGGAAGAGGTCCTGACTGCTGCATTACCTCAGGGTTGCATCACTGTGGGAGTTTATGAGGCTGCGAAGTCACTTAATGCGTAAGTGCTCATTGCAGATCAATTCCAAATCATAAATGAGTAAATAAAAGAAATACTGGGATATGGGTAACCGGTTAACATATGCCATTAGTCATAACGTCATTAGACTACAAGTTGTTTATTAGAAACAAACAACAACTACTAACAAAACACAAGATAAATTAATAAAAAAACGTATCCTTGTACTTGAAGAGTTAACATCTTGGATCATGATGGCTTTGTCATTACTTTGCATAATAGAGTTATGATTAGTAGAAGGGCAGATGCTCAAACTGGGGACAAAAATAAATAAATAACTTGCATATTTTTCATTAAATCTTTTTTTGCACATTTTTAAATGTACTTTCATCTTCATTTTCGTAGGGACCCAGACAACGTGGTTTTGTGTCTGCTGGCCACAGACGAGGAGGATGTGAAAGACGTCGCGCTCCAGATTCATTTTACCTTGATTCAAGCGTTCTGCTGTGAGAATGACATCAATATCTTACGAGTGAACAACATGAGACGTCTGGCAGAGATCCTGGAGGGCGTGAAACCAGGAGGAGAGACGATGGACCTCCACTGCATATTAGTCACCGTATGTGTCATTTCATTCTCCTAGTATCGGTTTATTGCTCGCACGCGAGGTAGCCTCGAGCGCACAGATCCGTCACAGCTGCACATTTGCAGAATTGTTCATGCATATTCATATTAACCGCCAGGAAGTATTAGTTAAACTCTTTGAGGGCGGTACAACTGAAGTAGTTTAGAGTTCAATGATCCATTCGAGAGTCTATGATGTGGAATTCCAGCCGGTCTGAGGCAGCAGTAAACTGGCAGCTCTTCAGTGAGATTTAACTTCTGTGGCTGCCTTTAGTATTCGCAGAACTTCCTGTGCAACTCTGGGGCATTTCTGCAAACTGTTTCCTGAAAAAAAAAAAGCTCTGTGAAGTGACCATCTTTAACAAATTAGAGAGAGGCCCTTTGAAAACAAGTGCATGTCCATTAGCCAGCAGCTGTTAAAGCCACTCACTGCCAGACTCTTGCTGTGGACCTTCTGAATTGATCTAGGATTCAAGTGCACATTACAATTTTTTATTTTTTATTTCACAGACTCCAGAGTCGTCCGCATGGAAGGATCCAGCTCTCAGCAAACTGAATCGATTCTGCAGAGACAGTCGGGGTTTGGACCAGTGGGTGCCGGTTATCAATCTGCCTGAACGTTGAACAGAATCGGATAAACTATGTCTGAGCTTTTTATGGGCTCCTGCACTAGATTTGTGTTCTGCTCTTGATGAAGCCTAATGCCACTGAGAATAAGACATGAGGGGGATTAACAAAATGCAATGGATGATATGTTTTCCAGCAAACCCGGTGATCAGAAGTGTGGATTTAGTTTTTCCGGTTGGAAAGGCAACTCATGGTTTCACCTCAGAGCAGGAAGAATGACTCGGCACTATGTTCACAGTGCTGCCAGGGAACGACAGGTTTGCCGGGAACTATACAGGAAACTGAATCACACATGCTGGATTAGAGTACTAGGAGTGAGCTGAGAGACTGGAGTGCGTTCAACTGGAATCTACTCAATGAAATGTGACCAGACTGTCGGAGGTCAGATGGACTGTTAAATTATGGGCATGACCCTTTTGCAGACTTCCTACAATTTAAAGACCATAACTTATGATGTTAATGCTGTCCTGTATTATAATTATATAAAAGGGAATCTACAACGGTCTTTTATTGATTTAGAAATGAGTTACTTGTTTAAATTCAACCATTCTGGAATAGGTTTCGTATTTAACACTGTTAATTTCAAGCTTTTAATTTATTAATTGTATTTATATTGTTGCGTTCGTCAGAAATTTTAAAATAAAATGTCTGACCTTTTATGCATCTGTCTTTGGCAGTGTTTCTATTGTCTGTGAAATGCGTGCTTATGCATATTCATGTGTTTGTTATTATGTGCATGCATATGTTAGTGTCTGAAAACTCTAGTTATGCACAATATATCGGTACCATATTGGTTATCGGCCGATATTACAGGTTTTTTTTTTTTTTTATCCTATGCAATGCACTGTTAAATGTAAGTCTTAAAATCATAGATCTTAGCAAATCTTAAAATTAAAATCCTTTATTTTTGTGCTTTACATTATAACGTTGTGATGCCTAAATCAATTTATAACATTTGAAAATGTTCTATTTATTTTAAACGTAGAATTTGACGTCTAAATTTTTCTGTTATCTGTCATAAAATTAAAATAATGTTATTGGCTTATAAAAAAAAATCTGTCAAATTTTTATATCAAACATATTAATGGTCAATAAGTGTGTACAGTACAAAAGCAACAAAGGACATTTATTTGCACATATATATATAAATGCACCATATGCTAAATATTTCACTAGGCAGGCACATTCTGATGGCAGTAGATTAGAGAGCAAGTTTTAAAGTGTCACTGGACTGTTTTGTCAACAGCTTTTTTCTCCTGTATTGCTAAAACAAGTGGGTGAGACCGAGAATTCCATTATGTTCACTACGGCAGCTGAGAGACGTATGACGTCAGGTCATTATGGCCTTGTGACTTTACACAAAACAGGAGATAATCTGGGCCTTTGCCAAGCCAGAAATAGAAACCGCACTGAGAGTGAATCATACCTGACAGCATCAGCAGGGGTGGGGGACATGCTGAACGAAGGCTGAGTTAAAATGTGGACAAAGAAAAAAAAAAAAAAGATAGTATGAGTCAAGGCCATTCAAGGCTGCAGCAGGAGATTGACAACTAAAAATAGCCTTCTTTTCCCTTCGCTCAGTTTACTGAGACAGGACAAACAGAGAGAGAGGGCTGGAAATACCCTAATACACATTGAATACCACTGTAAACTGTTGTTTCATTTCCAGCTAAAGCTTTCCTCCATTGCTCAAGCAGTTGATGCTGTGAGGCAGAATTCAGGCTTTAAGTAGAAACTGGGTCATTCCATACTGTATTCCCAAACAGGAGTCCACTTATCCTCAATGGGTTCACAAGATGTTTGAGATGTTGAGATGTTGAGACGATTTATGCAAATCAATTTTAATAACAAAATAAAAATAAACTATAATTTAAATGTCCACCATTTGTCTTGTGAGAATACTATTTCAGTTTTTCTACTTCCAAATTTCATATTTAATTCAGTGTGTTATTTACATTACTTTGTAACTATTTGTGAAATCTCCTTACAATTTCTAAGTGAAAATGTTCAAAGCAAACCTTGCACCATTTTTTTCCCCATTGTCTAAATAAGTCTTTCTGTCGTCAGGTTCCCGGCATTTTTGGGAGTCCTTCCTTTTGTTCTAAAATGTGTAGGGAGGGAGGAGGGGAAAAAATACAACAGCTACACTGGGATCTTTACTCACTCTGCACTAACTGTGGTGCTAAAGCCAGACTGCACCATTTTGGGAGGGGTATTTCTGTACTAGGCTGACTAGAAGTAAACAGGGCTGACATTATGTCCCTGCTGCAATGACTTCTGGAGTTTCTACTGACTGACCTGCCATTAACCTCCTCCTACTAAATACAGGTTTGCAGGTAAATGGAGTGACACAATGGTACTTTCTCTCCAGAAGTGCCTAGAGATGGGAAACTCCAGCTTCATGGGGATCATTGGGACCATGATTTTAGGTGGAAGTGAGACGTTGACTCTTCCCACGCATGAGGAATGCAAATGTTTCTAAAGGGACCGACTGCAGTGCCACAGATTAAACCAGGAGTTCACAAAGGACAGTTTAATGTTGAGCTTCTCATAGGAGCACAGAGCTATTGTAATTAACCCTTTACTTGCCATATCAAGTGATTCTACTATATTATACTATACGGTTATGTTAAAGAGTTGAGCTGCGTCCCAAATGATGCACTATATAGTATGTACTTGTGCACTGTGCACTCAACAATCTATAGTATGAATTACTTAAGGTTATTTTTTTTATTCATAATTGGGGTCTGATAGCCCACCCCCCTTCACAAAATAATCGATAGCAGGAAGTGTACAACATTCCACACTTAATTTTTTTGGTTAAGTGCATCATCCGGGTATTTTAAGTGCATTTTTTATTTTTGGAATTTTCATTGTGAACGCACTACTCACACTATTTATATTACAAAACAAAGAATACTGCATAAGTACATGATTTGCGACACATATTTGATTTTCATGCTAAACATGGCCTAAGTGTCAAAAAACTATTTGGACATATGACGGAATATGTATGTGCCAAATACATTCCTTCAGGGTTCTATAAGTATTGGAAAGTTTTTTTTTATTTTTTTTGATCCCTTTATTACATCATAAAGAACGGAATTCCTTTTATGGAATCAACTAAAGTGATACTATGCACGCCCATTGGCTGTGCTGCACAGGACTTGCTCGAGAAGGATTGTTCTTTTTTTTTTTTTTTTAGACAACGAATTCAACAATGTCAGCAAAGAAATGCGTTTCTGGTGGTGAGGGAAAGGTAACCTTGTTCAGCTTCCCAAAGAACCCATCGTTAAGGGAACAATGGATGCAGTTGTTTCTCCAGGGCAGCAATGGAGCTCTGCAAGTGTTTTAGTTTATTCTCTACATTTCTGAGACAATTTTTTTAATGAATAAATAAAATTAAAGTCAATACATTTTTTGTCTGTTTTATTTATGTCAATGTTGACAGCTTAAATATGATTGCTGTCCAAAAGCTGTGCGTGCTCGTGAGTCGTGACTCTTTAGCTCCGCCCACGGCACGCCTCCAGGAGCTCGACTGTTTTCAAAGAGAAGCTAAAGCTGTATCTTTCTTTTATAAATCTTATGAAACTAAAATCTCTTAGGAGTTTGGAGATATAAAGGACTTTATGTCCCATTTAAAGACTTTCATATTGTTACAAAAATATATTTTAAATAAACGCTGTTCTTTTAAACTTTACATTCAACAAAGCATCCTGAAAACCAGGTTCTGCAGCTGCAAGGCCATCCCAGGAAAGAAATAATACAGAGTCTACTACAGACTACTGTAGTATGAATAGTGCAGCTCTGGTATATAGCTGAATAATAACAAATAAATAAAAGGCGATATATTGCTCCTTGTTTCCCGCATACAGGATTGTGGGGCTTATCCTGGAGCTTTTCTGGCGAGTTGAGAGGTAACCTTATCACTAAAAATGACACGACCACAAAGCCACTTCATCAATCATAGACAAGCGGCTCTGCTGATTACATCGATCCAGGGCAGTAAATACAGCCTGACCTGATTCTGAGTGCAGCAGGTATACAGGATATATATATGTCACCTGACAGACTAAGCAGTTATTATAATACATCAAGGTTGCATTTATTCGAGCAAAAATACAGTAAAAACGAATATTGCAAAATATTACCAAAAATTAAATTAATGCATTTAGCAGACGCAAAGTGCATTCAGGTTATCAATTTTTTACATATCATGTGTTCCCGGGGAATCAAACGCCCAACCTTGCGCTTAATAAAGCAGTGCTCTACCAATTGAGCTACAGGAACATTTTCACAATTAAAAATAATTTAATTTTAATTAATAAAAAATATATATATATTTTTTCATTAAGGTTTTATATATGTTAACATTAGTTGACTATTTCAGCATGAACTAACAATGAGCTTATATTGCATTTATTAATATTAGCTCTGCTTGTAAATAAATAAATGTAAATGTTAGACTGGACTCAACCAGAACATATACAAACAAGACAACAAGATTGAGAATAAATCTATATTTAGTTGGAAAAAGACAACATCTACAACCCAGTATATTGTGACCCAGATCTAGAATTTCAGCACAAAGAAAGGAAGGAAGGTGGAAAATTCATTCAAATATGGTGACACCATATGCTCTTCAGATTTAAATATTTTTTAAAGTTAAAAAGAGATGGAAAAGACGGCAGACTGAAGAGCTTGTGCATGTCAAATTTTCAATACAAAAGCACCTTCAGAAATGACCACAGCATCAAGAAAAACACAACAGGCCCTTGAGATTGGCAAACATTACAAAATGTGACATTAAAAGCATCACTCAACAAGAAAGCAAGGCTGAAATTGCCAAAGCATATTGTTGTTCAAATAAGACTATGATTGGTTTAGCAAAATCTTGATGCATGTACAAGTTCAGTTGCATGATGCACAGGCATAGATATATCCAGCCTGAGCCACGAGACAGGTGTGTTATCATGAAGACACACAGTGAAGATGTCTGTGGGAAAGCAGCGCCGCTGGTTCACAGTAGTTTAACTCTGGCTGTCGTCTCAAGACAGGAGCACGGTAGTGAACGAGTCAGAGCAGGAATACTTCATTAAGGCTGGTTCAGCTGGTCTGGTGAAGTTGTTTTCTGGCAGCTGTGTCATGAAGGCAATACACACTCACTTTCATTAAATGCATGGCAATTCACAAGAGTGTTACTAAAAAGGTACACGAGTTGTAAACATGGAATGATGTCAAAATGCATTGTAATAGTTATAACAGTCACAAAAAATAACTACAATCAGAGAAATCATCATGTGCTCAGGCTCAAAATCATATGAAACCCTACGTAAGTTTCTACTGCTGGTTAGATCCCAGAATGAGATGGCACAATAACATTGACATTTTGTCATAAAAAGAGACAATGATTATGAATCAAAACAATCAGTAGACGTGTACATTAACATAAGGCATCTCGTAAATAATCATTAAAGGGTTATAATTTATGACGTACCATGATCTGCAATAAAGTATTGCTACTGTAACAAACACAGGGCAATAACACAAGATAAAGTATTTTTAATGCAAATTCAGATGTTCAGAGTAGGTGAAATCTCATCCCATTTACTGAAAGTAGGCATTTAAAGAATGAAGAAATGGGAAAAACAAACACATTTCGGTAACACTTTGCAATAAGATAAAATTTTACTTTTAAAAAGTATCATGAACTAACTATGAATTGATTGTGCTGACTTACAGTACAACCTACATCGATTAGTTAATAGGTCAATGTTCAGTTCTACATACACTACCGTTCAAGAAACAATTATTATCTGCTCAAAAAAACAAAAAACAACAAATAATTAAATTTTACTGATCCCAGTCTTTTGAATAGTGCATATTAATACATTTTTAACATTTCAAGTTGTTTTAGTTAACATTAGCTGATATATTATTAATTAACAACAAACAAGTACAGTATATTTATAAATTAACATTAATTTAGAGTGATAAATGCTGTTAAAATGTGCTTATCATTGCTAGTTCATGATTCCTAATACACTAATTGGAACTAATTGAACCTTATTTTAAAGTGTTTCCCAAATACCGTCTGACTAATTCAAAGAAAAACAAAAAAGTGGGAGATAAACAATGCTTCCGTACAAATGCATGAACATATGACCTTGTATTACTCATAAAATGCTGATCTGCAGGTTTTGGCAGTTGTTGAACTTTTGAAACCCATTTCACTTGGTTTACTGTGAGAAAAGGGAAAGGGCACAGTCTTGCATGTAGTGATTTGACAGGAGGAGCTAGTTTTGTATCGCTCCATTGTTCAGACACAGTGAGTTAATGAGGGAGGGCCAGAGTAGCATTACGTCAATGTGACGCCTCCAAAGACACCTGTTTCCTCCTCCACTGAGCACAAGCACTCTTCACACATTCGTGAAGCTGCCATTATAGCACTCGCATCAATCCCCCCACAGCTCCCTGTGACTAGACGCCTTAAAAAGCATCAGATGGGGTCAAAGCACCACTGATGAGGCTCTGATTATCTGCAGATATATATTACAGTGCAATCATTAAAAATAGAGCTGCCCACTCTGACCTCACCTTTTATTTGCAGAAGACACAACCACATCAGTAGACACTATCACAAAGCCATTAACTCATCTGTGCTGTGCCCTAAAGCGAAAAATTCATTCATGGGTTGGTTTTTTCTTTGCACCACAAATGATTTGTTTACTAGGAGCTTTGACTCTCCTTCTCATAGACAATAGGAACATTTCTAGTGTGGATACAGTCAAATAATAGCTTGGGGTTTAGCTCATTTTAATAACGAATGAATGTTTGAAGGAAAAAAAGAAAGAAAAGGGAACATCAAAACGTACATCAAGTGTTCAAGCATCCAATTACAATATGGTGCAGGGCTTTCTATCTTTAAAAGGGTTTTCTGAAGCTGGGATGCCCATAAGAAGAGGATCATACTTGGCATGCTCGCTGCAGTAATTCATGAGGTCAGCAGAAGCTTTGGACACCTGCGAAGAGGAGATATGATATGGACAGTAATCGTTAGATTTGTGTGACTTGTAAATGTATTCATTTGTCATTCAAGGGATAGTTCATTCACGCAATTCATGCAAAACATAAAAGGAGAATATTTCAACCGTTGTTTTTATCTGAGATTTTGCTTTGGCCTTGCAATTAATGTCAGTAGCTATGTTTCCATCCAAAGTTGTGAATTCAACTTACGAGGAAATTAGTATATTCCATAAAACATTTGTATTTCACCTGTTTCTTTCATCTCTTTCTGCAATACTGGCAAAGTATCAATAATTAAATCAAACGTTTCTGCAACTAGGGAAGACTGTGGCTCTTTTTTCTTACATAATTAATGATTGCGGAAGATTAAATGCAATAACAAACGCTGCCATGTTATTTCGCATTCAGATGCCTGATGTTTGGGAACACAAGTTATGGGAGGTGATTATAGCAATTCATTTTGACGATGGACTTTGGCTCAGGCGATTTAAAATGATTAAAATAACATTTGAGATGGTGCGTTGGTTAGTTCAGTTATCCTATCACATGATCTGCTGAGGCAAAGTTGCGTGAGGTTTTTTTGTTGTTCACAGAGGAATTTATTCGGAAAATTGTTTCCTTTGTTTTTTATTTTGGATTAAACAAATATCAACCTCAATTGAGAATCTAAGATGTTTTATGTGCATTTTAAGATTTTATCATGAATTAAGTTTTTTTTTTTTTAAAGCGATTTACCAAAATTCATATAAAATATATGGATGGAACAGCTAACGATATTAAACCCACAGGCTTTCATTGTATGGATAAAAACACTGGGAAATTTTTCAAAACACCTTCTTTTGTGTTTCTCAGAAGAAAGAAGTGCATACAGAATGCGTGATTAGTGTACAACTAAATTAACTATTAATTTATCGTTAAAGGTGTAGTTCGTAAAAAAATTTACAATTCTGTCAGCTGCGGTTCGGGATGGTTTTGTTATGTGGTAAAAAAATAAAAAAAAAAAAAAAAAAATCAAATGCACTAAAATATTAAACTAACGTAAAATTAATGCAACTACAGGAATGGAAGTTTTTATTGAGCAAAAAAAATTATAAATATCCTATAATGTAGTTTCCGCAAGCCACCAAATTTCTAGATTTACTGCTCTGCATGCTCCAACAATTTCTTGAAGTGCCACATTGAATGCCATTTTAATTCTCTTGAAGGAGTTTGCAAGTATGCTATACACATCTTGGCTATTTTCCCTTCACAAATGGCTTTATTTATTTTTAAAATATTTTACATTTATTTAAAATTTCAATTTTGCAAAGATATTCATGCAAAGGCACAATTTATTGACCTTTTCAAATCGTCTTTAGGATCATGCGAAACATTCATTCAATCAAGTGTGTCCTAATGTGTAACACAGTATTTGACAGTAATATCATGGTATGCCACAGTACATTTATGTAAGTGAAATCAACATAACACTTACCTTTATTCTCTCTATGTTAGCTTCTACCCGTAGCTGTTGAACAGTCCTTCTGGCCTGGGCTATATTATTAGAGCTTTGCATCTTAGACGACATCTTCGATAATCTTCACAGACCTGGATTAAAAAGAAATGATAAGTTGATACTGACATGCACTTTGCTTCATTTACTATGAGCAGCCGGCAGAAGATCAAAGTTACACATCATTCAAGTCCCATGATTCATGAACTACATACAACAGAGTGTTCTTACAAAGCGTGAAAGACAGGATATTTGTCTGTATGTTAACATGCATAGTGAGACAGCAAAAGCTCTCTGAAGAGGTGCACAGGGCCCCTTTCAGTCCTGCAGAGGTTGGGGGTGTTTAGTGCGTCAGGTGAGGGCTTTTCACTTGGTCTGCTTTAAGACTGCAGGAGGGAGATCTAAAGCAAGCTGTTTGTGTTTCAACAGATCACATGCTGCCAGCAGTTCATTCTCTGCAGGTACTGACTGTTCCTGCAGCGCACTCTTTCCGTAAACCATCGTCACCGTCACGTCATCTGTAACTCTGCCAACTCATCTTACACAATGAGCACATGTGCACAAGTGCAGAGAGACAAGCAGGAGAGAAAAAAAAGAGGAAATGGGTGCTCTCTCATAAGACCACGAGATAAAAAGAGGGCGGTTAGTCTTCTAACTTCCTAACTTTAGTCAGAATGAAATAAAACAACACTGATACCTGAAAGGTTGATACTGAAATACAAGAAAGTTCAGTAGTAGCGAGCAAAACTAGTAGAAAATAGCACAGCAGAATTAATATGCTAATGGCCACTTCATTTGTTTGAAATAAAGAAACTAAATGAAAATATAAATTAAAATAGAAAATGAATAATATAAATATAAAACATAGACTTAAACATAAAGTAATAAACAGAAATAAAAATAGACATACTTAAATTCTAACAAGTTGACTCGAGTCACATGTATTTTATAGAGCGGTTTATAAAATTCAGAGGATACAGGAATAAACCGGAAGATAAGCAGTGTGGTAAAATGTCAACTAAAACAGCTGAAGACAATTGAGGTCAAGTCATTTCAGTGTTGATTCGGTTCAGTTCAACGGAAGCGTCGGTGTTACAAAGTTCATCAATTACGACAAATTCTGTCCAGCTATAAAGCAGCTCTGCAGAAGACAATAGTGTCATTATTCAGATCAGATGAGTTCAACGTTCTGTTAAATAACTGTTAATGTTGCAAAAATTCCTTTACGAATAATGAAACATCTTCAAAGTCAGCTCTATCGAAAAAAGAAAAAAAAATCATTATCCAAGTCAGTACTAGTAATAAAAAGAGCAGTGTATCGTTTTCTCTTCTTATTGATAATTTAATTGTTTCATTGATATTAATGAAAGAATGGACAGTGACAGGTCTTTTAGCAACTCAAGATGCTTGATTATTATGGAAGCACTTTTATTTTTTGCTGTTCGTGTCTGATGTAGACAAGGTGTAAGTAGCAGTTCTGACAACATGGGAAATGTTTAACAGAGTGGCTTCCATATTGCTACACGGTCAGCCGCATAATCTCTAGCACAACAAACCCTTATATCCCACTTCCTGAGAAGCCCAGACATAGCTTTATCAAGAATTCAGAGAAAGAGTGTTCGGCTGTCTCTTGTTCCACTGGCACAGGGCTGTATCTCTACACGGAGCTCGGTGTTGGGGGGGTGGCCTTTTCTGGTTGCACACCAGACATCCTTAGAAGGGGTTAAGAGGTTTGGATAACAGCTAGTTGTTAATGTAGTGACAAAATTAGTGTGAGACAGAGGCCGCAGTTGCTCCCACAAGCCCAGAGGTCAAGGGGCCATCCATACATTACGGTCCAGAGAACACACTGCTCAGCTGCAGTTTAACAAGGACAAAACCTGACGCCTCTGACAAGAACAGCTTAGTAATGATCACACCTTCCAGACAATAAAGCATCCCAGGTTGCTAATTTTAGTTTGATCAAGAATTGATCAAATCAACCCAGGTTAAACTGTTGGCATCATGTCTTTTGTTTAAAGGAAGAAAATGGCAAAACTGATTAACAACTCATGTGTTTACATTGCAGTTATAATTGAGTATGTTATGTGTGTCTCTGTTGAGGTCAACAAAACAATATGTGACCATGGACCACAAAACCAGTCTTAAGTGTACATTTTTCAAAATTGAGATTTATATACCATCTGAAAGCTGAATAAATAAGCTTTTCATTGATGTATCGGGTGTATGTATTTTTTTCGGATAGGACAACATGTGGTTGACATACAACTATTTGAAAATCTGGAATCTGAGGGTGCAAAGAAATTTTAAATATTGAGAAAATTGCCTTTAAAGTTGTCCAAATTAAGTTCTTAGCAATGCATATTACTTATCAAAAATTAAGTTATGATATATTTACATTAGGAAATTTACAAAATATCTTCATGGAACATGATCTTTACTTAATCTCCTAATGATTTTTAGCATAAAAAAAAAATCTATAATTTTGACCCATACAATGTATTTTGTCTATTTCTACAGATATACCCCAGCGACTTAAGACTGGTTTTGTGGTCCAGGGTCACATATTGTAATCAAAGGAATCAAAATAGAAAAATTAAATATGCAATGCAATTTTGATAATGGTGTTTAGCATTTTTATCACAGTTAAATTGATTTTATTTTGTTTTCCATTAGCCAGTATTTAATTATTTGTTTGAACATTTTGTATTAATATTTTTATTTGAAATTTGAGATTAATATAAAAATAACTTTTCAATTATATAATTTATTTTTTAATTTTAATTTGTTTCTTATTATTTTATTATTGCTCTATGTTAATAGTTTTTTTTATATATATATAGAACAACTAAGAAAAAAAAAAAGATAAAGATTTATTCTAAAAACCCCAAAAGACAAGTAAACTACATTGTTTTCCTTGGTTTTGGCATCAAAACACAAATAGATATGCACATGTTGGGAAAAAATGGTCAGAACCAATGTTATTTTAATATCATTGATTACGGTTTTAGCTCTTATTAGCTCTTGATATTTTGAATTCGTTTTTATTATTATATTTTTCATTTCCATTTTAATTAAAGTTTTAGTAATGTTGTTTTGTGATTTGTATTACATAAAAAATGTTCTTATTTTATTTCAGTTTTAGTTATTTTAATAATCATGTTCAACTGAAAGAAAATGAAAAATGTTTTGATGAAACCATGAAGATTTTAAAAACATGAACATTCTAAGATGAAATAAAATAAAATAATAATAAAAACTTTAAATTATTTCATAACTAAAATTATTTTTATGGATAACCTGGTCAAATCTGTAAAAGACACTCTGTCAGTATGTCTAAATTACTTGGATTAAAGGATCATTCTTGTTTTTCTTTAAATGTCATATAAGAGTCTCATTAAATCTGAAATTTTACCAGAGTTTAACAAATGTGAGAGTTAGACAATGTCATTTGACCAAGGACAGACTGTGTTCAGTTGATCTCAGTCAAGGCTGAGTAAGAACGCAGCTCTGTTAAAGGGCACAGTGTTCCTGTCAGGTAATGCTTCATTCGCTCAGAGTGGCTTCTGAGGGACAACGAGTAAATTTTCGGCAGACGCAGCACAGAGAGCCGAACTGTGACGCAGACAGACAAGGCTCAACAACTCACTCACTCGTGACCTCTGACCCCTCAGCTCGATTGTTGTCCTCGTCAACTCACACCAGGCGAGCAGAGGTTCACGTGTAGAGACAGCGAGCCTTCCAAGAGCCCACATCCGTTTCATCAGCCCACTCGCTGCTCTCCCTGCTCTATAAATGATTAAAGATGTGTATGAATGTATAAATAGCAAAAGAACAGGAAGTCTGTTAGCCTGGACTCAGAGGAGAAAGGGTTCACTAATAAGTGCTCATCCGGACCCACATGATTTCATTCATCCCTCTCACGTTCATCCTGATAAAACCCTTCATTTGCTCTGGAATTTGTCCTTTCTGTGCTGGGAAGTCGGTGTGTGTGACGTTTCCCCCACTAAAGAGCTCTGAGCATATGCCCTCTGCTGTCTACGAAACACTGACTTTGAATCATCCAGCAGGCTAACCGCTTGCTTGAATGTAGAATGGACAGAAGATCCCGGGATCAGTGTTGGGTATAGTTACTTTGGAAAGTAGTTAGTTAAGTTACAACGTTACCATCAATTAAAAGTAATCAGTTATGATACAGCGTTACCTATTCATAAAAGTAACGCGTTAGAGTACTCATGCGTTACCAAAAATTAAAAGCCGTTTGCAGTGGCTCACACATGACAGACACAGCCCCTGGCCCCTTTAAATGCACCTAGAAGTCGTGACTCCCGACAATGAATAATGTCAGTCATCCGACTTAATGAACACTGCAGGATAACAATAACAGGAAAGACAGTCAGCAATCGGCTATTCCACATGGCGTTTTATTTATTTATTATCACAGAACATATTATTAATCAAAATTCGCACCTACCCAGCCCGGGTAGCCGAGGCTACTGTATATTATGAGCACCACAAGATAACTCCTGATTTTTCTTTAACTTTACATAATGCAGTTATCAAAGTACAAGTATGCTTGTAAACACAACCTTAAACAGGCTTGCAGATTTAAATCCATTTAGAAATGATGAACAACCAGCCAGCCAACGATCTAACAGAAATTAACAGCTGCCTGTCAAACAAAAATGATAACAAACCGAATTAAATCCTTCACCGCCACACAGGCAAATGACAAATCGCTTAATAGGCGAACTAATTATTATTAAAGTGTCACTCACAGTCACAAGCCTAAATTCGCTTTAACACAGTCCTCTTACATTTACTCTTCAAAGTAGTGATTAAAACGTAGCAGAAGCAGATTTTCGAAACGTTTGTCCGACAGTCGATTTCTTTTTCGTTGACAAATTGAAAATAATGTGCGTACTTCCATAAACCAAACGCTGTCCTCTCTGCTATCTTGCCGGGAGTTCGAAACCCAACCCACACACACAGGGTCAGGCGCAGGGCACAGACGCATCACAGCCATTGACTTTACGATCACAGAGCTTCGGCTCCGCTGATACATCCGCAGGTGGCACAGTAGACCTAGGCAAAAAGCAGGCTGCAGTCGGGATTTTCCTTTCCTTAAAATAACGGACTACTTTTTAAAAAAAATAACAAAGTTACTGATTACTTACGCACGAAACTAACGCGTTAAGTTACAAATTTCAGGAAAAAAGTAATTAGAGTACTCTAACGCGTTACTTTGTAACGCGTTACCCACAACACTGCCCGGGATATACAGCTGGCCGTTGAGAAGAGAGGACACTCGAGGTACACTCGACTGTCCCGACTGTAATTACAGCTTTAGAGAGAGGGACCCAACAGTCAAGCACACTCCAAAAGCTCAGGCTGACACCGCAGCATTCAGTCTTTTGTTACATCTCCTCACCTCTGCCCTCGCTGTGACCCTGCCCCCCAAAACAACTGTGAAGCTTCAAGAGGGAAGGCCTGTTCACACTAACAAACGTGTCATGAAAATTCTAATTTTCAAATACAAACTTTCTGTTCAGCCCAAAGCGAAAAAAAACGGTAGCTGAAAGAAAACACAAATTTACTGCTACTTTCTGTTTCTGACGTCCAACAGTTTTCAAACAACTGTTCAATATTTTTCACTCTGGTGTTTATCAGAAAACACCAAATACACTGGCACATGACCATAAGTGCAAAAATCTTATCGGTTGGCCAGTTTTCTTTCTTACGTGATTAATCAAAATAAAAAAGTAAAAAGCATGTGGATTCGTGTGATTATGCTTGCACGACTTTATTTGTACGAAAGGCTGCAATTTAACTAAATAAATGTATGTGCTGTGTGTTTCAGAGTGAAGCGCAGCACTGTGTTCTTGCACAAGCAGCTATTTATCCACAGATGCATTTTTTTGTTATTATTATTATTATTATAATTATCATTATTTTTGTTATAAAGAATATAATTGGATAAGAGAGTTAGAGGGTCAAATAAAAATGGAAGAAATGTGTTTTAACCAATTCTTGAAGATTTATTAAGGACTTGGATTGAGTTGGGAAGCTCATTCCACAAAGAAGGAACATTTAATTTAAAAGTCAGTTAAAGTGAATTATTATTATTAATGCCATATTAATAATGTATATAATCTCAACATTTTAGCCAAATTGTGCAGCTCCTACAAACAGGCACAGCAAACCAGATTTTTATTTTTTTTCAATTGATGGTGTGCATGGTGTTTTTTGGTCAGATCAGATCCATTAACAGCCATTCTAAACCTGAAGGAAAGACAACAAGGACTGAATGAAAGGAGGTGTAGCACTGGCTGGCTGGTGCTCATCAAAGGAGGGATGTGGAGGCCAGGAGGGGTGGCTAGATGTTTGTATGTCTTGTAAATATGTAGGAACAGTGTGAGAGAGAGCAAGTGAGAGGAGAGAAAGAGAATGGACTGTAACAGTCTTTGAAGTGTGTGAATCGAGCTGAATCACTAACAAACAACAAGAACAGGAAACTAAGACCACCAAAAGGCAGAGTACAGACCACCTTGGGGGCACAGAGCAATACTGCTGCTGACTGAGCTGCCCACCAGGCCACCCACACCTCTACAGACGGGGCTGCGCTTCCCTCCCGCTCTGGCTGCCGTCGCCTGCTGGATCACAGCCAGGACCAGGCGGCTCCAGCCATCGACCCAGCCTCTGATATAGCACTCCAGGAATAACAGAGTACTGGCATACTGAGACCACCACAGCGGCGACAGAGAGTGGGAAGCGTAAAGGCGTTGTAAAGGCCTTTCCACACTGAGCGCCATGCGAAAAAGCGATGTGAATCGCAGACAAACGGTGCTTTCACACGGAACGTGAAACGATTGTTCGCCTTCTGCTAATTCATGCCTGCACGCTAGGTGGCAACAATGCATTTTTCTTCAGATATGTATCTCGTAAATGGATTTAACATCATCCGCTTCTCAATATACAGTATTAAATTAAGATAAACACCAGAAAACAATCTATTTATAATGCTTACAAGAATAGGCTACGTCCTAAAATATAATTAGACGTGCAATTAGCATCAAGCTACACTTGAAAATGTATGTAATTTATAAATTACCTTCCCACTTTAAACCATCATCGAGTGCTTGTAATATCTTCCAACTGTGATCTATAGTTAATTTTGATTAATAAGCAGACACAGGCACTCTTTATATATTTAATAATGCTAAACTGCTATTATTTGTCTTAAACATCCTTTATTGTTAAAAAATACCATGAGCTGCATAGAAAACACGATTCAACACAGCCCCGCTCCAGGTTCAGCACTTCCCACTCCCCACTCCAGTGACTCCACTGAACAGAAACACTGCTCCGCCTTATAATTTTCAATTATTTTCTTCATTCCTGAATGTTTCTATGTGCGCGCAATCTGTATGTTATATGCAAGCTTTTGTGTTGTGTGTGCAGCAATGTAGCAGCACATTAGTTTAGAGCAGAGGTTAACTACAAAAGACGGTTTAAAAAGTAAATTAACCCAATCAGTGTTGAGTATCAACATGCTACAAACAAACATGCTTGAGAAATAACATCCCGCACTCGTCCATCGCTGTCCAACCTTCACCTTCTTTCTGATTTGAGTGATCCACGTATTTGTCAAGCTAGCTAATGATAGTGCATGAATTCTTGCTAAAATGCTGTTATATTATGGGCTGTTGCCATTAATTGTGCTCGTGATAGAGCGGTAGTGGATTTCCAACACATAAGACTTTTGTTCATCTACAGAAAACAAACAAACATATATAAATATATTATTTCCATTGAAAGTACCCACAACCAACAATTGCAAGCTACTGTATAAAGGGTTAATGAAGGCATCATAAATATAATCCGTACGTTTTAAGCAATTTAATCCAAGTCTTCTGATGATTGCATTTTGATGAACAGATTTGACTCAGTCTCTTATTCACATATGAACACAAACATATAGCATATCAAATATGGTAAAACGACACTCAAACTTTGTTCTCCCACATCAAGCACGCACAGTTGAATTTCTACTTACTATTTTGGATTGTCAATTTTTTGTCCCCTTTTTGCAACAGTTTTGATAAATAATTAAAAAAAACATTAAAACAATATTTCAGTATTTTAAAATATACTTAATTAATTTAGAATTTTCAGTATTTACAGTGGGGAAAAATATTGCACAATAATATATATATGTATATATATATATATATATAGACTGAAAGAGAGACTAAGTGAAGGGTAGATAAATTCTGTTGATATCAATGGTATGAGCAAAAGTAATGATGCATGCCTTAGCAAGAACCAGTCATACCCCCACTGACTTAAGACATGAAAAAAATGTAAAAAATGCATATCTCAGTACTAATATGTGCACTTAGCCACAAGAGTATTTGTTGGTATGTACACTACATTACTCCTTTCACATTAACATTATTCATATTCACACTGCTTTTTTTCAGGGTTTTTTTTAGGAGAGTTTGGGAGAAATATATATATACAGCTGCGTTTCCAATGCTCAGACAGGAATTTGTCGGGTGGTCGTACCTCACATGAGAGCCCTCGACCACAGTGACAGCCTAAATCTGACTGGACCACCATCGCTGGGACAGAATCCAGCAAGTATGCATATGAAGTCTTCAGCATTCTGAACATAACGTCTTAAGATGTACATGAATTGAGCACTGTGTTCCTTAATGACTGGGTGGCGGCGTGGGTTACAAAGTACTAAGAAGAACAAGCTATTTTTTATTCCCCTGTCCCATAAATGTTCTATTGCCAGGTCTATTATCTCTCCTTCACACGGTCTGATTGCTAAGTGACGGTTGTGCCTAAAATTGCTGCTGCAACACAATAAGGCTGTTAAGTCCTGGACACACAGTGCACAGAAAGGAAAATTAAGAGTCTGCTATCATAGAACTGACACACTCCAGCTTGTAAAGTGGGAGATAGTTTACAGCTAGACAGTAAAACATGGTAGGCCGAGGTAACTAGTTTAACAGCACCCTCATGGAAGCTAATCTCCGAAAGACTGATATTATCAGACAGACAGACTGAGGCCATGAAGCATGGGGAAGAAGAGAGACAGCCCCTCTTACAGTGACACAGGGCTTTGGTTAGAGAAAGAGGGGATGAAGAGTGTTGACAGAGGTGTGTAAGTGCATGTGTTTGTTTAAAAGGAGAGATGGGAGTTACAAAAAAGATTCCCACCAATGTAAAATTGGCAAACGCTTTAGCACTGTCTATAAAGGTAATTCTATAGATAAGAGCACATTAAGGTTCTTGATCATGACAGACAAAAGATGACAGATTGTGGGAATGTCTAATGTGAGGTTGTTTCATTTACAGTGTGTACTCTGAACATTTAGCCTGTGAGTCACATCCTGCGAGTTTTCTCATGTCTCCAGAGTGTCTCGGACTGAGGGAATGAAGAAAAGAGCTGAAAAGTAAATGCACACCTACATCCCAGACACATCCGGGACAGTAAGACTCCAGTAACCTCCACCATGTCTAATTCAGACAGTTTTTGCTTTTTTTATCTTCTTCTTTCTGGCTATGGCTACATTCACACTGTTAGCATTTGGGAATCACTTTCACCTAGAAGTGTGTGTCTCGAAATGTCATGGTCACTCGTAATTAAAATCTCAAAGCATTATTAATGCAACTGTTGAGCAAATGCAGTGTACATGCATTCAAGCCGCCTCTGAGCTGCATTAAACAGTCTGCGTAACAACATCTAAATTTCAGGGGTTTTTTTTTTTTTTGGTTGTGGGGGGGGGATGTGCAATGTGGACGGGCCAGATGAGAGACTTCAGAGACACTTCATTTTCAAGTGTATGAGCATCTCACCACATCTGCATGGCAGTACAAGAGGCAAAGGAAAAGGAAAGGCAAAAAAAAAAAAAAAAATAGGAGAATCGCCATCAAATCCAGCAGAGACGAAGAATGTGTACATTTGGCATGGGCGGCCCTTCTGAGGCATGGCGGGACAGGAAATGGTGCGGCACAGTAGAGAGAGTTCAGTCAGGAACAACCAGATGCAACATCAATGAACAAATCCACCATCTGCTTCTATAAATACACCAGTTTGAGACAAAGAGAGAAGGGTGGGGAAGAGAACACAGACCTGCTGTAGAAGTCTGTTTGCTTTTAGACCTTGGCTATTGAATGAGACAAGCTGGCATGAAATTCTGGTAAAATGGCTTGAGGGTGTGTGTGCACCTTGAAGTGGCCTCAACTGGCGTTTTGTAGCAAATCCACTTCTACTGTAAGTTTGTGCCAAAAGCAGAGGCTCCACCCTTTCCAGACCCTTAAAAATGTTTTAAATGCAATTCATCCATGCATATGTTTGTACTGATATATTTATTTTACTTAGTAATTTTTAAACCATTTATATAAAGACTTTTCTCTGCAGACATACTGTACGCCAAAACATACTACATAGGTACTTTTTTAATAAAGATTTTCTTTTTTTTAATGGTCCCAAAGTAACGTTCAAATCAAATCCAGTGCTATGACTATGTATTATGTGATTTCAAATGCAGCTAAGAAGTTTCTAGTATCATGAAGACCTTGTTTAGGTGGGTCAGCTGTCTTTAAGTGGAGAAAGATCTAAAGTCTAGAGAACTGGAGTAGGTACCCATTTAAAGCAGTAAATATGGAAATAACTTGTAGTTTTGGCATCAGCAGCAGCTTTTATCCTCACTGTCACTGTGTTAAGTGCAATGACAAAGAGACTCTGCATCTTTAGAGCTGCTGGTGGCCTATCACCTTTTCTTCACC
This sequence comes from Carassius gibelio, assembly GCF_023724105.1. Taxonomy (NCBI): domain Eukaryota; kingdom Metazoa; phylum Chordata; class Actinopteri; order Cypriniformes; family Cyprinidae; genus Carassius; species Carassius gibelio. The sequence continues at coordinate 15,496,594 of NC_068376.1, forward strand.
CTACTGTCATGTTATGTATACAGTAAGTGCATCTTTGAGGAGATGAAAGAGGATAGGTGAATCATGTGGAGGTCATCTTTTATGACAGTGTGCATGCTCACCTTTGCTGAAAGCTTGTATCAGCAGATCACGATACAGCTTTTGTTTGTGTCTTTGGTGTTTTATCATGGAGTGGGGTTTAATAGGGGCTCTGTGTGTGGTGAGAAAGTAGAAAGGCTTTCTTTCGTCTCCACTCCATACACTGACTCACCTTTACACCTGATAACACATACCAGACATGAAGACGAGCAGTCTGTCTGGGCCCTGCTTGTTCTTCAAAAATGCACAACAGACACTTTCAGTGTCATTTCACGGTTCATGCTATCAAAGTGGATCCTTATATTCTATGATCTGCATGCAGACAATAGGGAAGTTGTGGCTGCATGTGTGCTTCACTATTAAAAATACGAGAAGGATTGCGTTAAGATTACCAGAAATGACAGTGGCACATATAAAGATTCCGGTTCCTCAAAATCTCACTCACTGACCTGGTGAGAAAATGTTGCATTTGTGCACTCCGCTTGTGAGGTCTACATTTATCTCATGGCAGCAAAAGAATTTCTGAATCCCAGCCAAGTACTCCACTGCTGAGAAACAACACTCATGCATGTATGCAAGTATGGAAAAAATGCAAACCTAGAATAAATAAAAATCACTGCATAGAAAATGAAAATGAAAAAGTTTTTCAAATAAAAAATAATTAACTTATCCGCATTGGCTCACCATTTCTAGATTGGTTATGAATATTAATTAAAATATGCCCAAGTGTAAATGCTACAGCTCAAACAGGTGAAGATTTTCATCAAATAATTAACATTTTGGTCTTTTAAAGTACATGCATGTCGGGATGGCCATAATTATGAGATTCCGACTTGCAACAAGCCTTCAGGTCCTCTTCGAATTCATAATTATAATTTTGAGCACAAAAATTTGCACAACAATGCTAAATGTGCCCATACATTAAGCTTTTAAGCTGTTGTATGACTTCAGAAGTCTTGGAATACAGTTGTATGGACTAATTTTGTGTAATTGTTTTAACATAAGATTTTTTTTAAACACTTTTTATGTAAAATAACTCTGTTCAATTTTGAGTTCACCAGCTCCTGTCCCTATTCACTTTGATTGCATGGAAGGAGCAAAGTGCATGGAAGAAAGGTCTGGAATGACAAGAAGGTAAGTAAATCACATTTGATATTTTTAAACTATTTAAATTTGGGTCAGCTATCACTTTAATTCAAGCTTAAAAAAAAAAACCCCAAAAAACCAACAGCACTGTCATTTACTGGAACATGCAACTAGATAGTTGCGTAAAGACTCTGTGAAAGAGCCCCTGAGTATCTGGAGTATTTCATGTTAAGCTGCTCAACCCTGTGTTTCCTGATCTGGAACAGTACAGACGCACAACTCTGACGTCCATCAGTCGTGCAACGCTCCAAGTGAGCAGGAGGGGATGTCATCATTTCTCAGCGGCGTAAATGTGAGTGAGGGACAGAGTAACAGAGGCTCCATGGCAAGCCATGCAGGAAAGCTGCAAAAAGGAAGATTGTGTATCTTACGCTTGAGCAGAGTGGTTTGGCTACAGTACCCTCTCCAGGGTCAACAGCGGAGGGGCTGATGCTGACAAGAGCTCAATCCCATTTTTTCCCTTCACACACCACTTCCTGGAGCCCTGAGCTCTGGGTTAGACTATTTTGTGCTGCTCGAGCAAAAACATTCAGGTCCAGCCAATGACTCCATTCTAAGTCTATGGTCCAGGACAGACTGAGCTCATTTCACATGAATCCAAGGAAATAAACATAATAAGTACACACAAATAAAACACACTTTAACATAAGTATTTTAAACAAATATCATGCATATCATTAGAGTATTTGAGGAGTTGTATAATATGACATTTTACAACTTGAACTAACCTTGACATAAAAAATTCACAATTAACTGATATGAAAGGGAAAGTTAACCCATCCAAAGTGCACACACACACTGTGAACACACACACACACACACAGTGAACACACACCCAGATCAGTGGGAAGCCATTTATGCTGCGGCGCCCGGGGAGCAGTTGGGGGTTCGATGCCTTGCTCAAGGGCACCTAAGTCGTAGTATTTCCAGCCCGAGATTAGAACCCACAACCCTAGGGTTAGGAGTCAACTCTCTAACCACTAGGCCATGACTTCCCTATTTTATTGAACTTGTGATAAAGTTTATTAGGGGTCCTCACTGTAATATCATTTCCTGTTTTTTGATTAGGCAGACAAAATTTGTCAAACATTTACAATATAGAAGAAAACAAAATGTTTTTTTATTTTTTCTTTGTTACAAGATCTGGACAATTTTCCCACCAAGTTCTGCATCGGTTTCTTTAAAATAAATAAATGCCACTTGCTGTAATCAAACGCAATGATATTGTCCCTTTTTTTTATGAATGTGTCTTAAAGAGTCTTTAACATCAAATGCTCGAAAGCCAGTTATATACAAAAGTGCACATGTTGTCGTCCGACATTGCATGTAAACTTTATTTACTCGCAGTATCTCTATGCAAACGCCTAAATCTCTCCGCAAACAGTAACAATAAAAGAGCATAGCAAGGATTTGTAGAGTGCGCAGACGATGTGTGTGTACGTACAAAAGCACAATAGCTCATAACGTAAGCGAAAGCAGCCCAGGATGAAGAAACTGCTGTAGATGTGAGTACAGTAAAGCTTTGGGTGTGTTCCTGAAACTGACCCATCAAGGATGCACGGCAAGGTTGTTTAGTCACCTTTTACCTTCTTTCCATTTAAAGACCATCTCTGTTGTGTTAAGAATAGCAGCTTACATTCATGACAAAAAAAAACCCACTAGTGTAACAGATGCCTAATGCTTCTATTAACAACTCAAACTTAGTAATTTGTGCCACTGCATACAAGTATGACTATTCTGTGCCAAACTGAGTTGAAAAAAGGAAACATGCATCAGTCTTCCTAGTAGTCTCAATCTGTGCGTCAGTGACTTGAATGCTAAGCCGTCATATTTCCATGTAAATCTGTTTGCTCTACACTTTTGTGCCAAGAACATCAAAGATGAAAGACATTACTGACGTTATATAGCAGAGTTATATTTAAATCACCTAAAATCACCCTTATTTACCATAATAACTATCTGCTGTTTCTTTAGAAGAGCTTTTATGACAAGCAAACAGGGCAGATGTGATTATGAGACATAGTGGAGGACAGAGATGGCTTGAGGCGGGAATGTGAGGTGCAGCTCCACACACACACACACACTGATTTTCACAGTATAAGAGTACGCTCTTATCTCTGAAACATGGTGTCACGTGTACACTGAGGTTGTTATCTTGTAGATGGCGACAGTCTCTTACACACACGTAAGGAAAGAAAAAAAAAATCACAAATGTTTAGTATCTTTAATATCTCAATCGGCACTCCTAGACGACAATGGCATTATATGGGGGGCAAATAAGGAATGTTGCAAGCCTCCTATAGTAAACAACACTATTAATCTCACGTGTGTCCCCTAGAGTTTATGGAATTTCAACAATATAACAAACTCTGCTCATATTTGCCAAGAGATGATGCACTCAAAATTCAAGTATTAATACTAAATGGTCGGAGTGAACTATGCTACAGAGGACAGATTCTTTTTTTCTTTCACAGCTTTGAAATTGTACTATAGTGCAAATTTGATAATTAAAATAAAATGTAATTGAGAAGGATTTTCTTCCACTGTGCTTCTAAAATTTCAGCTGGCCCCATGCATACACACATACATATTTGTAAAAAACAGCTGGAAAGAGTTAAAATGCAACTTCATGAAGGCTATAATTATACAACAGCATGAAAAGCGACGGCATATGGTGATTTGTTTATGTTCTAAATGATGCTTCCAGGACTACTGTAAATTGATCTTGCCCCATCTGTGTGAGTCAGCTAGAAGATTCACCTTTCTGACTATTTAAATCAGCAGAATACACAGCGACAATATTCAATGTATCACAAATCACTAAATGTTTAAGTCTGAAAGGTACATGAATGCAATAACAATGCAACACTGCCCTGATACAGTGAAACTTCGGTCAAAACGCTCTCACACTGGGCCCAGGCCGTTCTTATCATTGAGCCCTGCATTATATTTCTTGGCTTCTGTGCAATATATTTTCTTCTGGTCATGACTTCCACACTATCTGACACAAGCAAACATTCTGTAGAAATAACCACAGTAACAATCAATCTCTTTCATATGCACTGACGAACAGGTATTATCTGCACTGTTTACATATTACTGTATGTGCACACAAGAAGACAAGAGTTAAGTACAGAAACACAGAAACCTTAACCATAACAGACATTGAAAGGGATATTTATTATTATTATTATTTTATTTTATTTTTTTGTCAAAATTGCAGTTTTGAATTAAAAATAGACTTTTTCATTCACGTGATTCGTGTACTACACACTGTTTCCTATTTCGATGTGATGAGACAAGAAACATTAACAGGACATTCAGTAATAACAAATATCTGTGGGAAACTTGCACAACAAACTTAATCGCAATGTACTGCATTTTTTTAGATATTTCAATGTGACAATGAGGGAAGTCCCCGATCCAGGTGAAAACATGCCTCTTTTGTTTTTCGAGAAGGAAAGAGAGAAAAAAACACAAGGATGACCTCATCGTGGCATAACTCAACAATGATGCGTGTTCACAAGCGTAAAGCTGTTACCTAAGTGACTGCACACTGTCCCTACTGGCCAGAAACAGAGAGAGAGGACAACGAGTGTGTACAAGGAAGAGATTTCAATGCGTGTATGTGAGTGTGCCAGGCTCAGGCTGACCTCAGCGGGTAGGAAGAGGTAGCACGGGGAAATCGAGCTGGATTCTCAAACATTTCAACGGCAGATAAGAAAGCACCTGACAAGAGAGCACATTCCTGCTGCATAGTTAGTCACCTCCTCAGTGCAGTTCAAAGAACACACACTCACACAAACATTTGCATACGTAAGCTTACATTCTGCATGAGATAAACCTAATGTACATTAACTTGCATTGTGCATGTACATTTACTTTTAAAATTGACTGTTATGTAAATTATCATGTGCATCCTTAAAGCAAAGAAGATACTAAATGTTGCACAAATATTTGAAAACTTCTTCCAAAAATATTTTGTTTTATATGTTCATATGCAGAAAAAAAAACAAAAAAAAAAAACAGTGCAACAAAAAGGGAGTGCAATCATTTGATTAAAAACGAGATTTGCTGTGTTACATTAAATTTAGTTTTTAAAGCCTTTTATATCAACAGTAACTTAATGGTAGAACCAAAAAAATAGAGTAGTGCTTTACTTCTGTTCAGAGGACGTGTGTTCCTGAACATTCCATCTCTTACAAGATGGTAACGTTGTTTACTTTTTTGCCACTTTCAAACTGTGTTTTTTATTGTATATTTTAGTCATTGTGTTTTACACTAAGTTGCACACAAAATATATATAAGTATAAGGCTATACATAATTTTAAATGTTGTGCAATATCTTATTTATAATAGAAAAAAAATAAGAAATAATATAAAATAGCTGTAAGATGCAGCTCAGAATGCATAGTTTTGAAAATTCTGTCTTAAACCAATAAGCAGGCAATTATTTTATATGTATTTTTATATGTGTTTATTTCTAATATTAGAGATTACATTAAAATGTTCCATCAGGCTTTTAACCAATATACAGTATAGTAATAATATACTGTACAACCCTAATTATATTTACTTTTTGCACATTGTGTAAAGCAGAGCATTGAGTAATAGGGCTGTGTACTGCCAAGAATCTGGCGATACGATACATATCACGATACAGGGGTTGCGATACGATATGTTGAGATACACTGTGATACTGTCAGCAAGGCGATATATTGGAATATTTCTTATTTTAGGAATAGGATATATTTTTAGAAAAGCTGTCATTAAGAACACAATTCAATTCAAGTTTATCTGTATAGCGCTTGTTACAATACAAATGGTTCCAAAGCAACTTTACATAAAATTACGTTTCTACAATATTTAGTACTTATCAGTGTACAAAAATTGTTTCAATAACGCTGAATGCAGGGACTGATTATTGCAAATGCAGATCCAATTGTGTTCTGGTTAAAAATTGATTTTTCCATACATTTCTGCCTTATTTGCATAAACTGACAGTCACGTCAGTTTATGCAAATAAGGCAGAAATGTATGGAAAAATCAATTTTTAACCAGAACACAATTGGATCTGCATTTGCAATAATCAGTCCCTGCATTCAGCGTTATTGAAACAATTTTTGTGCAGTACGAGTTAAGGGTGGGGTAGTTGGGAATTAAAGTCAAAAATCTAAATGAAACAACTGCCATGAATCTTGGATGATTTTTTATTATTATATATTTTATCGATATTCCGTTTTTGAGAATCGATACAGTATCGCCAAACAAAATATCCTGATACTAACGTATATAGATATTTTCTTACACCCCTATTGAGCAAGAGGCAGAAAATCTGATTAACTGAGGAACTGGTTAAATTTATGTATTATTTTTTTATTTTATTTTATTTTTTTAAGTTGGAGCCCTAAACAATGATCTATTTGGCCAAAATGGTTGTTTGATTAAATGATGGCTCCTCTAATTCTTTGTTAATGTAAGTTAATTAAATACAATTTGGCTGACCACCTGGCAATAGAGCTGTTGCAGGACTGTAGATGTGATTTTGAGAGACAATGAGGGAAACGTGGGACAAATACATTCACTACTGTGCTGCTATGTAAATACTGATTGACAGCAGAGCTGCCAACTCACACGCATTCAGCATGAGACTCACAAAATTAAAACATTTCTCATGCCACATGTCCATTCAACCTTAAAAGTGTCAACAGCCAAAATAAAAAAAATATATATAGGTATAGGTCTCAAATATCATCAGAAGCCTGAAGAATATCTAATACAGTATTGTTTCTCACACACACATTGCTCTACACCCTGTGTAAATCTCTGGCCCCTGTGCACAGCTGCAATCTTGAGAAGGGGCCTCAGTGCAGAGAATTCAGAGTTAATGCTTAACTGGAAGCTGGGCGTTAGTTCAGTTCAGTTCAGTTCCTCCCTCCACTTCTTAGAAGTGCCAGCACTGTTTCTAGTAAAGTGAAATTGAAAGATTTCTCTAAGCACATGGAAAAGAATTAGCCTACCTGAAAAAAACAGCTCCTGGAGGGCCAAGGACAAGCGGGAAGCTGCTTGTGGTGTTGTTGAGCAATAGCATGTCCGTGAAAAAAAGGAAAAGCAAAGGAGAAATTTCAGAGAAACGGTTGTCTGTACTGTAAAGAGGATACGATCGTCTTATGTTTAGGCTGAGCAAATGGAAATATAACTGAACTGAAAACCTTGAAACAAATGACTGAAGATGGAGCCAGTGCAGCAGGGTCAAAAGCTTAAATCAGAGCCATGTGCATTAAACTAAAATGCAAACTATCTAAAATCACACAACAATCTTGTTCAGTTCTCAAACACGTTCTTCACTACTCAATCTCTTTCTGTGAGAGTGCACATGGGGTCATCCGCCTTGCTCTGGTGGGAGGACTGGACAAGGTAGGAGTGAGTGTATGTTCATAATGTGTGACTGACCACGGGTCTGGAGGCCATTCTGACAGCTCATGGGAAGGTTCCTCCTCTCTCTCTTGTTTATATTTCTCATGTTCCATCTTTACAAGGAAGAAGTGAGGATGAACTGACAACCTTGGGAAAAAAATCCCCCCACCATAAACAATCCAAGCAGGCTATTTAATCAGTCTGTGATAGTTTAAAAAGAACAAACCACCACAGTTGGTCTCAAGAATTATTTTCACAGCTCTACCATCTAAAGCCCTATTCGGACGGGACTAGTTTTACAGGGGGTCGTTAGAGAAATCTGCGTTTCACAGACGTACTTAGTGATTTTAATCCCGTCCGAATCTGCCACGTCTGTGTTTTTCTCAAACAACCTCTGTGATAATTCCAGAGCAAATTACCTACCGTTTTTCAGCAAACTCAGTGATCCTCTGAGAAAACTAATCCCGTCCGAATGCGAATGTCTGTGATTGCCGGTGATATTTTATTTCACAACGCGTTTCCATGTGTGTTTTGGCCAACGTGAATTACCGTAGATGCTCTTACCGCGCGGATGTTTGATATATTTGCTTAGCGGCAAATAAATAATAATAATAAAAAATACAAATAATAAAATCAAGAGCAAGATCGCGTAAACTGTTAATACCGGCTATTGTAATATCAGCATCAGGTAAGATTACTCACGTTCATTTATGTACTCAGTTACATTAAAAAAAAAAAAAAAAAAAAAAAGGAAAACAAGTTAAACTAAAAGGAACCACACATTAACAAGGTTTGCTATACTAGCCATTTAGTATTTATTGTGTAATAATACTAATGGCAATCATTTTGAATGAATGCAATGCACGCATACAGAGCGTGTGATGTGACGCCCAAATGCACAAATCAGACCCTCCCACCTCTGTAATAAACACGGATATACTAGTCTCGTCCGAATTGGTACATGAAAATCACAGACGTCAGGTGGTAAGAATCGAAACTCAAACGTAGTTTAGAAAACTAGTCCCGTCCGAATAGTGCTTAATTTACACGACCTCTAAAATAACATATGTAGTGATCATGCACCCTTATGCATCACTGACTAAAGATTTTTTTAATAACACAAAAAATAATTGCAACTATTTTTAAGATATATCAAGGTATTTACATTGATTACAATTACAAACGTCCTTACACCAATCACCTTCTGGCTATACTAAATAAATAAAAAAAATTACATATAAATTTACCCCATTTATTTCCATTTGCTTGATTGTAACCTAAATGTTTAATTTAACCAATTTCAATTTCAGTTTTTAAGCTATAATTCAGTATGTAAACCTACTTAGAAGTAGGTGGAATAGAAGTTGAAGTAGAGGAGTTTTGTTTTTATATAATGTTTTTTTTTTTTTTTTTTTTTTTTACAGTGATACTGATCATTGAATATTTTGAATTTTTTCTATTTGTAGTTTTAGTTAAAAGATAACCTGATCATTGCGACAAAAAAATATTTTAATTGTTATATCATGATTTAACTAAATTAAAATTAGGGAATGAATTAATTATAAAGGGTTGATAGAACTGTATGGAAGACCTGCCAAGAGAGCATTGCAATAGTCCAGCCTGGACAGAACAAGAGCTTGAACAAGGAGTTGTGAAGCATGTTCTGAAAGAAAGGGTCTGATCTTCTTGATGTTGAATAAAGAAAATCTGCAGGATAGGGCAGTTTTAGCAATGTGGTCTGAGAAAGTCAGCTGATCATCAATAACAACTCCAAGGTTTCTGGCTGTTTTTTAAGGAATTATGGTTGATGTGCCTGGATGATGAAATTGTGATGAAATGATGGGTTTGATGGAACCACAAGCAGTTCTGTCTCTGCAAGGTTGAGTTGAAGGTGATGGTAATTCATCCATCAAGAAATGTCTGTTAGACAAGCTGAGATACGAGCAGCTATTGAATCATCAGGATCATAAATGAGAGGTAGAGTTGAGTGTCATCAGGATAGGAGTGATGTGAAAAGTCATGTTTCTGGATGACAGAACCTAGAGATGCCATGTAGACAAAGAAAATAAGTGGTCCAAAAACCGAGCCCTGAGGCACCCCAGTAGTTGAATGCTGTGACTTGGACACCTCACCTCTCAAAGATATTTTGAAGGACCTATCTGAGAGAGAAGACTCAAATCACTGGAGTGTGGTTCATGAGATTCCCTTTACCAATAAGGTTGATAGGAGGATCTGGTGGTTAACCATTTCAAAAGCAGCGGACAGATCCAGCAAGATAAATATTGAAGATTTTTAATCCACTCTTACCAGTCTTCGGGCTTCAACAATTGAGAGAAAATCAGTCTCGATTGAACCTCCACTTCTGAAACCAGACTATTTGCTGTCAAGGAGGTTGTTCAATTGTTTTTGCAATGAAAGGAAGAAGGGAAACTGGTCTGTATTTCTCTAAAAGATTTAGGGTTAAGGGTGGTTTCTTCAGTAGTGGGGTTATACGAGCCTGTCTAAATCCTGAGGGGAAAACCACCAGTGTGAAGGGATGTGTTAATGATGTGAGTGAGTGCAGGTACAAATGCAGGAGAAATGGCTTGTAGGAGATGAGATGGAATAGGATCAAGCGGACAAGTAGAAAGGATGAGTTTATATATGGGAGCAAATTCCTGTGTGGGATTTCGTAGTAACCCAAATTCTCTTTCAATTAGTCACATTTGATGTTACGTCCCAATCACATCTGAGAAGTAAAAAACAGGTTAGTGGAATTTGCATGTCAAGCTATACCCCATACACATGTTAATATATGATTTTTGCTTTGGAGCCAAGTGGTTGCCCATATTTAAGAAATCATGCTCACATTCATCTCTAAATGAGTAGAAGAGAAGCAGAAACTCTCTTGCTGATAGTGATTCTGATGGTGCAGTTAGTGGTGTTTCGCTGGTGTTTGACACAGATGAGTGCAGCGATTCCCCCTGGGTGCTACACAATAAAAGAGCAGCTTTCCCTAAAAGAGCAACACAGCGACAAGCTTTTTAAAGATGCCTCTCCATTTGTACATTTCTGGATGCAGTCCTTTTTTGGCATCTTCTGACGGCCATGGTCACTTTCTCATAATGTCTAAAAAGAATGCTGAGAATTTGTTTGTGCATAGTTTATGCTTTCACTGCAATCACGACTCTATTGCTTTTTTTTGCTTGTGAAGGCTTGAGGATTACAGCATGAGCTTTTTCCGCTGGGTCAGTCCCCACGGACCACCCACGTGTCGCATACCATTGAGCTCCCGAGTGATGCCGCTGATCAGTCACATGACAAATCTTGCATGCTCCCAGATCTGGGGCTCCCGAGGAGGATCAGATTTCGATCACTGCATTGGAGGGTAAGCCAATGTCCTCTGCTCAGTGTCACCACTTTGGGCTGACTGCCAGTCGGATTTAAAGTTGACAGCTATGCTTTCCTGTGCCACCATGAGCATTGAGCTGGAGTGAAAGCATTTACAGCTGGATGACTGGTTTTGGGGGGTAGGGTGTTACTCACGGCCACTATAAACCTACAAACCCGAATGAGTAGATGCGCACTGTCCTCTTAAATACCCATGTGTACAGGGGAGTGGCTGGGCATGCAAATTACACTCACCAATGTTCATTGGCCTGTTTTTTATACTCCCAAGTGAGACCCCTGATGTCAGTGTCAATGTAACATCTCTGTTCCCTCCTTCAGGGAGCGAGGGTTGCATACGTAACGAAACATTTTGCTTTACCCAGAATATTCCTTCAACTGCATTTTGAATGAAGCAGAATAAGTAATGTGTCCATATGTGCACCTATGCTGAGCCTGAGAATGTAAATCATGTACACTCATAAATATTAATAAGGCTGATATGATAAGAATTCCTGTCATATACGATTCCTATAAACATTGAAGGAATTCGATTTCATTGTTACATTCGATTTAATTAATTTTCAGAAACCCTAAGAGTCTCTGATTTCAAATAATAATGTAATGTTCTTTCAAGTGTGCAAATATGTAAGAAATTATGAAAGCAGAAAAAAGAGAGAGACTTTAACTTATACTGAAACTGGCATATTTAAAACTCATTAAACTGAGGACTGGCAAAGCTACCTCCATCTACTTTCCAGCACATTAATATTCTCTGGCCACTGACAGCCACTACCCCTGCAATTAAACTCTTCACATTTATGGCCAGGCAAACATTTCCTTTTCCTATGTCTGCCAAGAGACACGACTTCAAATTAACCTAAAAAAATAAAAATAAATAAAAAACAGGACAAAGGACAAAAAACATCACGAAGGGCAGACTGCATGCAGATTTTCAGGCATGTGGAGATTTTTCCTGTGAGGCCACAGAGGGTTTGGTCACATGCTGCTGACCTGGCTGTGAGCATCATTGAATATATCAACTCATGTCCTGCAGACTGCTGAAGGCAAGCTTCTTTGAAATGATTCCAGATTACAAACACAGATATACTGTTTTAAAGCGGCATCAGCTGATAAGTTTCTCCACTTTGGCCGTTAAGTGCCATAAGCGAGACTTTTATTGTAACAGCGTTGAGAACATAACCACCTGATACACAAACACTCCTCATTCATTATTTTACAGTCTTTGTTTAACAGTTCTGTCTAATTAGTAACAGAAAGGCAAACATTATAACACTTTCTCATGTAGAGTTGGGTATTTGAATCATTTAAAGTCTTTGAATATCTAATCATTATTTAACCCCTAAAACCTCACAAACTTCCAGCTGTTGAAGTGTGTTTTTGTAGCCTGAAAAAAAATGTCCATTCTCATCCTGCTGTCACTAGATCCATGGAAGTTGATGCATGCGGCACAAATATTTCAATTAAATCTCATAGATAGCTGAGATAAAATGTAATATTCTGACTCAAACAAGCAGGCAAAATAAATACACACACAGAACCATAATAATGGCTACCATGCATGTCAGCACTGGATCCCACGACTGACCTGCCTTTGTCAGTGTGAGAAAGAAAGCCTGAGATACAGAAATGTGATCTGAGATGACCCAGTTAAAGGAGGTCAAATATACCAGTGTGACAGGGACCAGGTAACCCACACACAGAGCTCTGATACTCCCCAGATAGTCTTGCCACACGCTTCTGCAAGGGACAAAAAAAGACCAATGTCCAAGCCCTGATTTTGACTCGGAGGTTGGGCAATACACTTAAAAAGAGCACTTCCTGTCTTCTGCTAGTCAATTAGTGACTGTAACATTCAAATTAGCCCTTTGAGAAAGCTGCAGAAGGCACACAACAACACAGGATTCAGACACTCTTATCAGAGCTATTAATGTTAAACAAATCTGACTGCTGTCAGGAGACCATGACTGCACAAGATGTCCGACAGATTCAGCCATGAGGGAGATCTGTGGACAAATCTGGTTCAAATGTCTCAGTGGTATTGTGGCAGACTTTGTGTGTTCACATCTCTCTGATTGACCACACAAACAGTTCCCTTTAAAAACCTTGTGAGCAGCCTCGAAAGACTGTCTCCAGAGGCAGCTGGCTTCCAAGAGAGCATCTGAACTGATATCCCACACAAACCCCTGCAAATTTGCTGCAAGGTCATGTTTTGATAGTTCTACTTTTTGCTGCATTTTTTAGGATAGTACACTTTATTTCATTACTTTGACATATATCTCACCTTTCAAATATCTTTGCACATCACCTTACATTATACTATAGAACAAATAACAAAAACAAACACATTGACACTGTTACAAGCTTTCCAAATCCAGAGCACACAAATATTGACAAAACAGTCCCATTATCCAGACCCCATTGTTTTTTTTTTTCTGTACATCCCCAATTGTAAAATAAAAAAAATGAGACAAAAACAAAACACAGCTCTTAAACTGATGAGCAACAGCTTATAAATTAGTTTTTTTTTAATCAATGATTCGTTTGCTTGATTAAGTGCAATGTGACCACAATTTTACAAAGGGGGAATGTACACGACAGTTTTCAACTAAAATCCTTTCGTTTACACAACGCTGGCATTTTGGGGGCCTGAAAAACAATACCGTTATCATCTCAGTGTAAAGTACATGAACACAAATTTGAAAAGAGCTTTTGAACGCAATGCATTCTGAAATGCATTCTAAATCTAATGCTGATTTAATGCATTTTTTAAATCAACACAAATTTATAATCTATTGAACCAGCCTTCACAAAAGTAACTCATGCACAATGCCTTAAAATGCTGCTTACGCAGGTAGCTCACCAGGTTTTGGGACAGAGCTGTGTGCACAAGCAGACACACAGATAAGTCATGATGACTTCTATTTGCTGTAACACTTCGGCTCTCTTATGGTTTCTCCCTATTTTTTCCTAAATGAGGTTATGAGCAGAAACCTGTTCTACAATTCACAAGATGCAAGTGGCATGGTGATTCCACAGAATAAACAATAAATCAATAAACATTTTTTTCTTATAAACATTACACACATTTTCATATATCAAATGTGTAACAATGCAAACAAGTGAGAGGTTTCTCGAGAAACTGAGTTGTTGTTGAATTGCACGTAAAAATGAAGTGCAGTTGATGTCTATATGTATTTTTCAATATATAGCCATACATGGTCCATTAATATAATGCAGTATATTGAAAAATAGAAGCTCTAGCTTTTTTCTGGTAATACTGGCTCATCCTCAGTGCAGCTGATTTCAGGTTTTACTATTCTTGTGATACATTTTGTCTCCACAGAGTAGGCAAAACATAACCCTCACACACACACACACACACACACACACACACACAGGAACAAGGAACTTCATGCATATTCTGTTAACAAGCAACTACAAAGTTATCTGTAGTCAGCATCCGTACTAACAGACAGAGAGAACAACAAATCCTAAATGAAGCACTTCCTTTGGGGTACACTACTACACACAGGATCAAAAAGACCAGTCCTACAAAGCCAAGTAACATCACTTCCTGCCAGACCACGCCTGTCTGCGCTTCGGGCTGGTTTGTGCGTATGTCGAGTGAGTGTGTCTGTGCGGAGGATGTGGGAGAGTGCGAGTCTATGTGCTTGTAGAGGGGGAGCTAAAAGAATGGTGAACGGAACTCAACCACATTCATATATAATGCAATGCCCATATATGTGCAGGTGTTTGCGAAACAGGAAGTTAGAGATGCCTTCAATGGGAAGTGCCTATAATAAAGCAGTCATGAGGCAATGTAGGCCAAGCCTGTAATTTCTCACTTTAACATTTTTGACATAGTATCAGCATTTATTTTCATATTTATATATATCATATATATATCCTTACAGGTCTCTTACGCATACAAGGATTCTGCTATAGTTTACAAGACTGGTTTCCAGAAAGCTCTTATGCTGACGCAAGTTTACTTTTTTTTTGTAATACCTGCTTGAATATTGTTAATAACATTGCTCCCTTGAAGATTAAGCATTCTATTAAAAAAGCTGCTCCTTGGTTTAATGACTCTATTCATTCACTCTGATGAAACTGTAGACCAGCAAAACGCAAATTGCATAAGGACAGGCAGCAGGTCTCCTATGACATTTTAAGGGACTCTCTCTATTTTTTCAGAAAGCTGTTGAGTCTGCTAAATCTATATTTCTTTCAGAGATTGTCACGATAAATCACCATAGACCAAGAGTTCCATTTTCAACTATAGATGCTGTTTTAAACCTTGCTGCTTTCTCTGATGTATCTGATATCTTAACTGAAAACTTTTAGCCATTTTTTGTTGAAAAGACAACAAAGTCAAGACCACAATCAATGGTGACTCCTTATGCCTTTTCCAAAATAACTAGGTTCTCTTCTACCTAGAGCACGTTTGATTTAATTTCTCTCCAGACCTGGACATTATTGATCACCTGAAACTTACTTCTTGTCTGTATGAAAGTACTCCTCCACACTTATTTAAGCAAATCATTGCTATCAATTTTTTATTAACGTGTTTGAGTACTGGTACAGTCCCTGACTGCCTAAAACATGCTTCAGTTACACCTTTTCTGAAGAAACCACATCACACATTTTAGAAAAGGTTGTACTTGCTCAACTACAATCTTTTCTGAATTTAAATTCTTTTAATGATACTTTCCATTCAGGTTTTAGAAAATTACACAGCCTTATTCTGCTCTATTGAAAGTTACCAATGACTTTATGCTGGCTACAGATAATGTGAGTGCTGTTGCTCCGGTTCTTTTAGATCTTAGCTCAGCTTTTAATATGGTATTTCATACAATTCTTATTTCCATAATGGAAAATATTGTAGGCATTCAAGGCACCATTCTAAATTGGTTCAGTTTTTTTTTTTTTTCAAACAGAAAGTTCTCTGTATGTATCGGAAACCATACCTCCTCAGCAGCACATCTCTCCTGATGTGGTGTTCCACAGGGTTCTATTCTTGCTCCAACATTATTCTTGCTCAAACATTATTCTCTTTATACTTGCTGCCATTGGTTTCCATCTTTTTCAAATATGGAGTATCATTTCACTTATGATAAGTTATCGTACGCTGATGACACCCATTTGTACCTCCCATTTAAACATAATGACTCAGGCTCCATAGAGGTCCTTCTAGCGTGTGTACAGGAGTTGAGATTATGGCTCAGGTTCACATTCGCATCCGCTGTGCCCATATAGCATATCATTAATGCAAGCCCACCAGCCAAGAGATCACACGGTTATGAGCTCTGAGAGAGCAAGCCGTCAATCCACACAAAAGAAAGACTGAAACTAAAACCTGCCGCTCTTGTTGTCCTGCAAGAGAAAGGAATTTTTCCCACACTTCCTCCAGCAGGGGTGAAAACAACCTTTCTCAGCCAAGAGACCCTCTTCTCTAAAGCAGCTCAATATGACACTCCATCACAGATTGTATTACACTTCATGCATTCCAGCCTGCTCTCTGTTAACAAATTTAACAAATACACTTTTATTCATGTGAATTACGGCTGTGTTCTGAGTAACTAAGCACACCTGACCTGCATTCACTGCTATGCTCAAGTATGTTATTACAACACTAGGCTAGTTTTGACAGTGAAACTTCAGAATTTCACAAAGACTGTTTTTTTATTTAAGAAGTGGACACCACGAAAGGGCCTTGGATCTATTTCTCTGTGTGAGAAGTGAAGGATAAAACCTGAAGGAATAATTGTGGCATAATCATAACAACATGTAAACAGATTAGATTAGATAAAGAATTATAATGCTGGACCTGGTGCACAGCAATTCTTATAAAAGAAGAATCCAGTCTACTTTGTTGATGGAAGCTTAGTGTTCTATGTTGAGGGAATTTAAATCTCTTCTATAGTTCTGTGGCTCCCTCTAGTGGACAAAGTGGCTTCACGAGACTTTGGCCAACCGGAATCCATGAATCAGTTCAATTAAATTATTTTAACCACCACTTGTAGCTCTAGACATCTAAAAGTAATCATAAGCGATGAGAAACTGTCTCCCAGAGCCTAGAATGTTGGAGGGCCATTTAAGGTAGTTAATGTTCATGTTTCCCTCATGATTCATCTTTCTTTACCAAATTTCATAACACATTTTCTCATTGTTAACTTTTTTTAGACTATGTTTTTACATGATAGCCGTACCATTGGGCTTGGATGATACAATTTAGTCCCGGAATGTTTTTAGTGATAGTCCAGCAAAACATTAAAAAAACCACTGAAAATTCCAGTCACACATATAAGCATTTCCGTATATGACACTTGCCACTGTTTCTTTCGTCCACAGTTTGAAAGAGCTTGATAATATCACTACAACTGTGCGTAACCGCATGCATTGCTGTCTTTACCTCACTAGGGGTCAGTGTTCCCCAGCAGGAGGAAAAGGGTTAATAACAACAGATAAGTGGTTTTAACGTCAAAATCATTCAAATCAATTTTAATGGTACACACTAACTCTTGAAAAAAAATGTAGATTAGGTTTGATTTCATTTAGCAAGGATGTATTAAAATGATCAATATGGTCAGTAAAGACATTTATAATGTTACAAAAGATTTCTATTTCAAAGAAAACTGCTCTTTTGAACTTAATATTCATCAAATAATCTTGAAAAATATGTATTGCAATTAGTTTTATAAGCTGTATAACTGTTTTCAATATTGATGATAAAAAGAAATGTTTCATGAGCACCAAATCAGCATATTTAAATGTAAAAATGTTACCGACCCCAAATATTTGAACAGTAGTATGTGAATATTATTATGAAACGTGAGCTCAATGAAGGACTGAAGAGGATACCTCTGAATGTTTAATAGAACAAACAGACATAGACCAGGAGAATTCACATCTTTAGGCTTGGGCAACTGTTTTGTGCTGGTGATAAAAGCTCCGTCTGTGCTGAGTTTTAGCAACTTTTAACATACCATTTGGATTGTGAATGTAATTTCTAACAACAAAAATATTCCAGGAGGATATAGGCTAACACTCAGAAATAGAAGGAAACGCTTATTTTCTGGATCCAGTTGGTTATCAGATTGGACATAATCAGGAAGGGGATCTGACCACATTCTAGTGAAACCAGTTTAACCCCTAAGGCTCACCATTTGTCAACCAACAGATGCAGGTCGATATGATCTATACAAGCGTGACACAACCTGAGAAACACATTCTTGGAAAATCCCTATGGTCTTTATTTCCTCTTAATTTTTCTTTGAAGACTTCCTTACTTGTTTATATTTGGCATGAATTCAATCGCCATGAAATTCAGCGATGGCCAAAGTCTCATGAAATTTTCGGCCTCTCTACATCTCTCCTGGAAATCAAGTCTATTTCATCCTTAAAACGCCATATTGTAACTTGTAAACATGACTTTGTAGACAAACTGATTAATAAAAAGAAAAATCCTCTGCCCGTATGTGTGTGAGTGCATATGACCAGCCATTCATGATAGAGCTTGGCAGATTTAGAAAGGGTTTTCCAGTTTTTGAGCAATATGCATCAGAGATGAGAATGAGACTACCAGTGTATCAACGTCTAGTGTGTTTAGTTTGGACATACAGCAGCTCTTATCAGTGTGAGCAATTACATTTATTACCGTCTCTTTTAAGCAGCTGGAGGGGTTAATTTAGCCATTGCCTGGCAACAGGCATCAGCTTCCCAGATGCTTCCTAAGTGATACAAATACATACATTATTCACATTTATAAAAATATATTTTTTTATGATATAACCATCAAATATATATATATATATATATATATATATATATATATATATATATATATATATATATATATATATATATATATATATATATTATTTTTTTTTTTTTTTTTTTTTTTTTTACTTTAACCTCCAAAAAATGTAATTCAATGTAATGTAATTCAATGTAATGTTTTCAATTCATTATACATTTTTGAATAATTAATAGATCTGGCACAAAAAAAAACAAAAAAAAACTGCGTCACTGACCCAGTTAAAAACGAGATCTTTGCAGAAAATCTCTGTAATCCATTCACGGTCCAGACTGGCAAAGTAGGATGTAACAAGCTTGTAATAAACAAGTCTGAATGCTGGCAGTAAACAAACTAGCTGTAGAAAGTAATACAACAGCAACATTAAATTGAATATGCGGCTCTACAGAGAAACTTTATAGACATTGTAGGTTTCTAGATTGCTATGCAACATAGCAGGAAACCCGTGATGGAGACAGGAGGTGCGGGACAGAACACTCTCCAGATGAAACGGCTTAATAAAACAAGAACTCATAAAGTAGAGACAAAGTCCAAAAACTATGTCTCACTGCTGATTTACTGCAAGTATAACTCTCGATCCTACTTTTTTTGCCAGCTTAAAATCCATTCAAATCCATTCCGGGCTCATTTTCCCTCTGTGTGTTTACAATTAGTGTAATCTAGCTGTTCCAACACAACACCGTGACAGAAGATAAGGCCTTGTGGACGGTGAGAACTGTGAGTCCCGAGGTTATTCACAGAGTCACGCTTACACAAAACAGCAATTCAGATTCTGCAGTCGTCTCGAGGGAAATCACGGCTTGTCGGAAATCGCCCCGTCAATCACACAGAAGTATCAAATGGAGTCAATGAAATATCTGTTTCTTAAAAGCATAATAATGACAAACTCTCCTTCATCCACACCACAGCACCTTCAATCATCTAATGGATCATATTTGGCTCAGAGACAAAAGATGCTTGTCTACACCCAAACATCATGGCGTCTACTGTTTTGGTTTAGGTGCTGATCCTATTTTGTTTCTTTATTACCAACTGTGTTGTACAGTTACTAGGCAACCACTTACTTCCCTAGCCAGTGAGTTTGTACAGGGTTCTTCTTTTTCTTCCTTTCCATGTAGGCAATAACATGACCACGGCATTCATGTGCCAGCACCTAATTAACCAGCTCTTGCCGAGTGACCCTGTGCATCATTATATGAGTGATTTCTGCTATCCTGGTAAATAAGCTTCCCATAAGAAACTGGAAAGTCATCTTAGATGACATGAACATCTGGTACATCAGGTTGTGACTTCAATAAATAGTGCATTTACCTTGTTTCAACCTACCATGCCTTGGAAGTGAAAGTTAAGACATCTGGGGTTGATGAGGTTATTAGCATTTGTACACAACTGGCCTTACAACAGAGAAATGACTTAAAATAGCTAACCAAAGTGCAACCATTTTTAATCTTACTAAACTGTATGTGACATTCAACCCTAATTTTAACAAAAGCTGCTGTTATGGTGCATGCATCCAGAAAGCCTGGAGTTTCAGTCGTTCTGTTCCCGAAACCAGACAGTAATCTCGAAAAACAGGATCAGAATCTGTACCTCTGACCGCATGAACAACAACACCTAAAAATGTTAAATGATTGTCCAAAAGCAAAGGTCTCCACATTTGCACAAAAGGGATAGTAAAATACAGTATGACGGGTGTATTTAGAAAGTGGAGTAACTGATTTAAATCGTGCTTTATGACATTGATCCATTTTCACACTTCCATAATTTGTTTCTCCATTAAATACAAGGATTTGCAGTTAACTTATAAAAGTTTCAACCCTATTTGCATCTACAGAAAATGTCAATACTAAGGACTAGTAATTCAAATTAATCTTCTACCATAATATTTAGTGTTTCAACCTAACCTGATAAAAAAGCATGTGCTTTCTCTCTCTCTGTGTCTGTGTGAGCTTGTTTATGTGGTTAACGAGGACACAAATTTGTATAATGACATAGGTATGACACAGGTATTACAATGAGGAGGTGGTTTATGAGGACATTTTTAGTGTCCCCGTAATTCAAAACGCTTATAAATCATACAGAATTAGTTCTTTTGAAAATCCAAAAATGCACAAAGTTTGCTGTGAGGGTTAGGTTTAGGTGTAGGGTTGGGGTAGGGCAATAGAAAATAAAACCCATTACGCCTATGGAGAGTCCCCATAAACCACATATAACAACATGTGTGTGTGTGTGCACGCTCGTATGTTAAAATGCATTTTAAGTAATTTATTCCAAAATTAATAGGTACATAAGTGAGCAGGCCAACTCATGACATCATTTTGTGTGAATGACATAGAGAGAGTACCCGCCTATGGTCATTTAAATAATCTCTGTCATGAGGTTAATGACCAAGACAATGAGTAAAACAATGAAGTCCACTTGGATAAATATGGAGGCAAGGCAGGAAAGCTGACATTAAGCCGAAAATTGCTACAGGGAGTTGGAGCTTTCAAATAGGTGTGATACTAAGTGCTTTGAGGGCGACTCAAACAGACTGAGTACAGCAAAGCCTTCTGGAAGATTACTGAAATGAAGTGAGTCAATGAGTGAGGTAAAGTACTCTCTAATGGTAGAAGAGAGGCGTAGTTTGAAACAGATCACATGGGGTTAGCTGGGGTTGTGCTCAATTCCACTGAGACAGATAAGCTTTTAATTAAGCTTTCAATCAGAATTTTTTGGTGGGTGAAGAATCACACCCAAGCCCTCTTGAAAATGTGCCTGGGGTACAAGCAATGTTATGTGTAGTTAGGGAAAAAAATATAAGAGGATAAAAATAATAAAAGCAAAAATGTTTCTCCAAATATACTTGGGCCATATAAAGTCTATTTGTTTGGAAGAACGAATGGCATGGTTGCAAACGTGATATTGATTTTACACAACACTGATTTTTAAACAAGAAGTTAATAATGTGAGTTTCAGACACATTTTGAACATAATATTCTCATTGTTTGTTTTTGCTTTGTTTCGCCAATAGAAATTGCCACAGCAACACTGTTGCACACCTGCGGGCAACACACAGTGGTGTTTCATTATTAAATAAATACACATTTTTTAACAAATCGGTGAGTCAATAATTCAGTGACCCCAATATAAATGTCAATATTCATTTTAAACAAATCTATGTCATAGATTCAATAATGCAATTGCACATGAAAATCTTCAGGTGTCAGCGGTCAACAACAGGCAGGAACCAGCCAATGTACTATACCAGCAAAAATATCCTTTTTTTGTAAATGGGACTATATTCGCACTTCATGCATTCCCTTTGGTCAAATTCTCTTCATGAAATCTTTAACGTTGATGTGTGTAATATACTGCATGGCCCCTCATCTGACATTGTTTGGGTAAACAGGCAGCGCTGCCTCAAACTCATGCCATTGGCTGACACGTCATACCTCATGTTTTTAAAGTGCCACAAAGCCACAGTGTTTACATTCATCAGTATGTCAACCACTGAATGGATTACTTAAAGTAATATAGTAATAGTTATAAAATGACTCACTTGACCTTTGAATGTCAATGAATTCAAAACAAAGGAACAAATCAGCCGTAACGCACCACTACAAATCAATCGATGGAAAAAGTAATAACTCTGGAGTTGCTGTGATTAACAGAGCAAGGCTGCTTAATGATGAGAATAACAGCTGTTTAGAGATCAGACCAAGTTCTAGAGGGTATGTTTATAAAAGAGAAAGAAGCCATGTGTCACCACACATTTATTGCCTTGTGTGGGTTAATCATATATTGATAAAAAAAAAGGAAGGCTATATAAATATATGGTGAAACTGAGATTCTGGGCCAACAAGCTAAAATAAGCAATAAACTTTAACTCACAGCTCTCCTTCGGAGACTGATTCTGCCCATACCAATGTTCATGCTAACATATCAGAAAGGTTGCTTCATGTAAGCAGTTCTGAGTGGAATTTTAGTAAAGAAGTATTGAAAGGACAGACATGTAGAAGACATCAGGAATCACATAACTAAATACATAAGGTCTGACGACAAGGAATTAAATAGTTTTACAAGCTTGAGGTTTGAAGGTTTTATTGTGAGATAGACAGATGAAGATGGGAGGACAAATAAAATCTCACACAGACTATATTAAATCACTCACCTATAAGAAACCACAACAAAACAGTGTAGTTCGAACTCAGTGACCTCATAAGATCACTAAGAAACCACATCGGATCACAAGTTTCTCTGCATTGTTAGCATGTTTCTAATTGTTAAGATTTTTAACAAGTGTTGTCAGGCAGTGCTAGCATTTTACTTGGAGCTATTAGCATGATTTAACATTTTGCTATTCATAGGTTAAATGTTTTAAGCTTGTTTCACGTGATGCTAGAACATTAATAGCATGTTTTAACATGTTGTTAATGTGTTTCCATATTGGCAAAATGATTAACATTTTAGTACACTGTCAGCATGTTGTTAGCATGTTTTCAAACATTGTTAATACTGCTGCGTCCCAATCCGCACACTATCCATCCTAAATAGTAATCTAATTAATTAATGTGTCTCATAGTAATTTGAAATGATTATCCCAAAGGAACCTGGGTGGTTATTTTTGGTTTGACTTCTAATGCCCACAATCCACTGCATGCCAGACAAGGAATCGATTAGAACTACAAACAAATAAAATAAATAAAAAGTGTTTCAAAAACAGCAAGCATGGCGGATATGCAAGGCCGAGAAATGGGTTTGAGCAATAATCAACATCTAAACTGGGGAAAAAATATTAAATGTTATCTGCTGTATAGTTCATCTGCAACAACTGTTGCAGTAACTGTATTTGTGTTTTAGAGTTTATAAATGTTGTTAATTCATATTTTTACTGTGAGAAAGATACTTACAAAGAACTGATTTCAAACTCTAAATTGAATTTATTTTAACTGAAAAAATCAAGTAAGCAGTAATAGAATAAAAAAGAAATAAATGACAAGCAATGGCACAAATAAAAAATAAGACAGACCTAAAGTTAGCTGTGTTTGTCAGGTAGGTATAACAGTAATATTCAGGTACAGAAATGCCTTCAGAAACTGAATAGCTGTTTAACTTTAAAATAACACTGGTTAATCTTCAATGTAGCAGCAGGTTTATTTAGGTTGCTGTCTCTTTAAGACCACATGCACGAATCTAACTGTTATACAAGTGTTGTTTCTCAACTGTTTAGTATAAATCGACTGTTTACATAAATAATCATCAAGACCGGCATTTTAAAATTGTAAGACTCAGAAGCACATGCAAACGATACACTCCGTCATCTGTCCTGAGTGTCTTCTACACTGAAACTTTTGCAGGAATTTCCCACATTACAAGCACATAAACTGTGGGAATCAGTAGAATTATGCGTAATCCCCGGCCGAAATTCAAGTCCTTTAAATGTATTGATATTTGGTGGATTTTGAATATTGGCCGAATTAGTCAATTCATCTTCAAGAATATATACTACAGAGCAATCAGATTACATAAAGTGGGAAAGCCAAAGGCAAACCTTGCAACTTGTCTGGTTCTTATTTAAAAAAAAAAAAAAAAACTAGACCAAACTGGTAAATCCACATTCATTGGTTAATTCCCCCCATTCCTCACATGACTCTGGCCTGACAGCATGTAGTACTCGGACTGTAATTAGAATTATCTAAACTAATATACAACATAATATTATTATTCTAATATCTGTGGTGCTCTTTGAGTCTTTAACAATAAGGTATTTGATGTCTGGAGAAAGGTATCTGTTAAAATAGCTTTTCAAACTGTGTACAATTGTGACCAGGCAAATCTTCACCCCTTGAACAACCAGGCAACGTTGACTCGTAACACACACAACACACCACCAAGATGTGTCAATGGTATGAGTTTGGGGCGGGACTATATGTTTGTCCAATCAACGAGAGATTGGTGGAGTGTTCAGGAAACTTGTCTGAGGCGATTATTTTCTAAATTCTTTATTGGAACTAGGGCTGCTTGATTATGGCGAAAATCATAATCATGATTATTTTTGATCAATGTTGTAATCATGATTATTTAACACAATTATGATTGGGCCACATGACCAAAACTTTATATGAGTGATTTATGTAAAGATAGCCATATATATACAAAATATAATAAATATCTATATTCTGTAAATAGGGTTGCTATGGCATTTAACACTATAATGTAGGCTAGCTAATATTAGAAAAAAAAAAAAAAAAAAAGGTCTTCAAAAATTACTGCAAATAATTAAACTGTTAGTAATAAAAAAAAAAGCAAAGGACAAATAAAATTGAAAAAAGGATACAATTAAAACAAACAGTATTTGGCTAACAGCCTACTGCAGAAATTGAAAGTAAAAAAAACAGCATAGTCTTCAATGTAAGAATTAAACTTCATTTGTTTCTTATTAAAGCTACAAAAGTCCTTCAGTCAAGGAAAGTGTGTTATTTTGTCTTTGTCTTTTGTTGTTTGATCAACAGTGTTGGGTATAGTTACTTTGGAAAGTAGTTAGTTAGGTTACAACGTTACCATCAATTAAAAGTAATCAGTTATGATACGGCGTTACCTATTCATAAAAGTAACGCGTTAGAGTACTCATGCGTTACCAAAAATTAAAAGCCGTTTGCAGTGGCTCACACATGACAGACACAGCCCCCGGCCCCTTTAAATGCACCTAGAAGTCGTGACTCCCGACAACGAATAACGTCAGTCATCCGACTAAATTTACACTGCAGGATAACAATAACAGGAAAGACAGTCAGCATTAGGCTATTCCACATGGCGTTTTATTTATTTATTATCACAGAATATATTATTAATCAAAATTCGCACCTAACGTTACCCAGCCCGGGTAGCCTAGGCTACTGTATATTATGAGCACCACAAGATAACTCCTGATTTTTCTTTAACTTTAAATAATGCAGTTATCAAAGTACAAGTATGCTTACTTGTAAACACAACCTTAAACAGGCTTGCAGATTTAAATCCATTTAGAAATGATGAACAACCAGCCAGCCAATGATCTAACAGAAATTAACAGCTGCCTGTCAAACAAAAATGATAACAAACCGAATTAAATTCTTCACTGCCACACAGGCAAATGACAAATCGCTTAATAGCCGAACTAATTATTATTAAAGTGTCACTCACAGTCACAAGCCTAAATTCGCTTTAACACAGTCCTCTTACATTTACTCTTCAAAGTAGTGATTAAAACGTAGCGTTAAATTTGAGGTAGAATTTTTGGCGGTCGACAGAAGCTTTTCACCAAAGCAGATTGTGCATTTTACCGTGATGTTCTTTTCTTTTTCGTTGACAAATTGAAAATAATGTGCGTACTTCCATAAACCAAACGCTGTCCTCTCTGCTATCTAGACGGGAGTTCGAAAAAAAAAAAAACCACACACACACACACAAGGTCAGGCGCAGGGCACAGACGCATCACAGCCATTGACTTTACGATCACAGAGCTTCGGCTCCACTGATACATCCGCAGGTGGCACAGTAGACCTAGGACTACTGTCTGACAAAAAGCAGGCTGCAGTCGGGATTTTCCTTTCCTTAAAATAACGGATTACTTTTTTTAAAAAAATAACGAAGTTACTGATTACTTACGCACGGAACTAACGCGTTAAGTTACAAATTTCAGGAAAAAAGTAATTAGAGTACTCTAACGCGTTACTTTGTAACGCGTTACCCACAACATTGTTGATCAATATTAAAGGGATAGTTCACCCAAAAATCTAAATGATGTCATTAATAACTCACCCTCACGTCGTTCCAAACATGTAAGACCTCCGTTTATCTTCGGAACACAGTTGAAGATATTTTAGATTTAGTCCGAGAGCTTTCAGTCCCTCCATTGAAGCTGTGTGTACGGTCTACTGTACATGTTCAGAAAGGTAAGAAAAACATCATCAAAAGTAGTCCATGTGACATCAGAGGGTCAGTTAGAATTTTTTGAAGCATCGAAAATACATTTTGGTCCAAAAATAGCAAAAACTACGACTTTATTCAGCATTGACTTCTCTTCCATGTCTGTTGTGAGGGAGTTCAAAACAAAGCAGCTTGTGATATCTGGTTCATGAACGAATCATTCGATGTAACCGGATCTTTTTGAACCAGTTCACCAAATCGAACCGAATAATTTTAAATGGTTCGCGTCTCCAATAAGCAATAATTTACAACTGACTTAAGCCGTTTACTTTTTTAATGTGGCTGACACTCCCTCTGAGTTCAAACAAACCAATATCCCGGAGTAATTCATTTACTCAAACATTACACTGACTGAACTGCTGTGAAGATGAACACCGAGCCGAGCCAGATAACGAACAATAGACTGACTCGTTCTCGTGTCAAGAACCGTTTCTGTCAGACGTGTCCGATTCGAGAACCGAGGAGCTGATGATACTGCGCATGTGTGATTCAGCGTGAAGCAAACCGACACACAGAGCGTCTGAACCGAACTGATTCTTTTAAAGATTGATTCTGAGCTAATGTTATGAGCCCAGGTAAACCGAAGGCTTGAATCAAGGGTAATCATCGCCAATGACGCCATTACGTTGAGCGCAAAAGAACCGGTGAACTGTTCAACCGGTTTATTGAATCGAACTGTCCGAAAGAACTACTGGTGATCCGAACACCGATGCAACCGGTTCTTCACTCGTGAACGAATCATTACCTGGCTCGGCTCGGTGTTCATCTTCAGTTCTCTCTTCACAGCAGTTCAGTCAGTGTACTGTTTGAGTAAATGAATTACTCCGGGATATTGGTTTGTTTGAACTCAGAGGGAGTGTCAGCCACATTAAAAAAGTTAACAGCTTAAGTCAGTTGTAAATTAATGCTTATTGGAGAAGCGAACCGTTTAAAACGATTCAGTTAGATTTGGTGAACTGGTTCAAAAAGATCCGGTTAAATCAAATGATTCATTCGCTAACAGGATATGACAAAGGAAAAGAAGACAATGCTGAATAAAGTCGTTGTTTTTGCTATTTTTGGAATAAAATGTATTTTCGATGCTTCAAAAAATTATAACTGACCCTCTGTTGTCACATGGACTACTTTGATGATGTTTTTCTTACCTTTCTGGACATGGACAGTAGACTGTACACACAGTTTCAATGGAGGGACTGAGAGCTCTCGGAATAAAACTAAAATATCTTAAACTGTGTTCCGAAGATAAACGGAGGTCTCACAGGTTTGGAACGAAATGAGGGTGAGTTATTAATGACATAATTTAGATTTTTGGGTGAACTACCCTTTAAGCACAGTCAGCAGCAGGAATTTTAGCCTGCTGTCACTTTAAGAGCTGCATTGATCTAATCCAGGGGTGCCCTACCTTGCTCCTGGCTATCGACTATCCTGCAAAGTTTAGCTCCAATCCTAATCAAACACACCTGAAGCAACTAATTAAGGTTTTTAGGCTCACTTAAAAATTAAAGGCAGGTGTGTTTGATTAGGGTTGGAGCCAAACTTTGTCAGCCAATCGCCAGGAGCAGGGTTGGGCACCCCTGATCTAATTAGTCTCATGTAGCCAGACCTTCAGACTGACGGCTGAAGGTCTGAAATCCATGGCAGCATTCATTAGCCAAGGCCCGCCCATGAGGCCATTTGACCAACATGTCAAACAATCAATCACAGTTCATTTCTTTTAGCATCATGTTTTGCGGTGTGGAATTTTTGCCACAATAACTCACCGGTGTGTAAATCTCTTGGATGTATTTGAAAGATTCTATGCCGCAAACTCTAAATATTTTAAATACTTTTGAAACTCCAGTGTTTAGTTGATCCTGATAAGTTTCCACTTTTGTGTCCTATATGCATCAGACTTTTAGCCAACGGTCTGTGAGCAGGACGAATGAGGCTAGAATCCAATTTACTGTTATGCACGTTTTCATTCTCAACTGTTTACGTTCATATATTACATAACCAACAAGGGTATACATGAATAATATTCAAGCGCCGCGTTTTGACACATTTTTGCATGTATTTGAGCATTTAGGCACGTACCTAAAGATAAACGTTCACTTTACTTGACCGTGTTCTGTTCTGTCTCCGAGCACATCAATTCCTCCTGAGAAACAGTGCAAGTTCTATTTCATGATTTTTAAAAACATGAATACTTTGACTTTGGAGGCCATATTTCAATTAATTGCAAAGCCATTGGAACCAAATTGGAACCACTAATGGGACACTTTTTTAAAGTGAAAATAGTTCACCACAAAATGAAAAGTTTGTATTTTACTCAATCTCATATTGTTCCAAATCTGTATTTTTTTTAAATATATTTGTGTTCCAACAGAAAACAGGAAGTAAAAAGGTTTGGATTAACATAAGGGTAAGTAAATAATGTACAGGAAAAATTGGGGTGAACTACACCTGTTTATTTTCATGAGCTATAAATCCAATTACAAAGGCCAATAAATGAATTAAGCACGTAAGGGTAAAGATTTAAGACCCCACTGCTGACAAGACACTTCACAGGATCAGCAGCCTAGAAACATTCACGCAACCATCACTCTGTTTCAAATGGTATGAAAATACAACATTATTAAAATATTATAGCAAACTTTAAAGAAATAAATACGATATGCCACTGAAAGAACAGACTCAGATTTCTACACTTTTTTCATTTTATGCGAATACCCAGAATACCTATTCAAGTCTAAACTGCCTATGTACTGCCTGCATTTAACAGATCAATGTGCAAAGTCCTTTACAGTACGTTTAAATATCTGGTTCATGTCAGTGATAATGAATGAGCGTGTTCTGGCTTTCTTCCGGATGACATAAACTGTGTTGTTGAACTTCCTGTGGTAAGTCACATCTTGTTGTAGTTATTGCAGAACACTGATGATCAATAACTCATCTTTCTTTCCAAAGCATAAAGAACAGCATAAGAGTAGTAGATCCCATACAGGAATAATGTCTTCATATAACCAGATATAATCTGTCTTAAGGTGACAGCTATATCTCAGCTGATCTTAAACCATTCAAACTGGAAACACATTAATGGCAAATAAACAAATGTACAGCAAATCTTAAGAGCCATTGTAATAATTTTCTGATGGTTGAACATGAGCTCCTTGTTACAGCAGCAATCAAACAAGAGACAGATAATATTGTCTAAAGCCTGATCAAAACAATATCGTACACAAACAAGTCTTCGTGCAACAGCAACAGTGTTAATAAACATTTAACGTTAAACGATAAACGTTATTTACCCCTGCACAGAATATCACGGAATGAGAGTGATGAAGGACACATATAAACGCCTTTAAACATACTGTAAACGTGCAGACATTTTGACACTTACCGTATTTTGGCTCAGTCGGTTTAGTGGAGAGGAAAAAACGGGAATGGAAGGACAACCCTGGTGTGATACTACCAAAACAGACCGACCTGTCGATGGCAGTATATAAAGTATATAAAGTTCGTCTGTAACAACCGTCACCTCATAAACATGTTATTTTTGACTTGAATGCTCTGCAGAATTCTCTATGTTTATTAAACACGGCCAAACTCAGAAACCGATCGACCTTTCACTTCTTCTGTACGCGAAAATAAGGCGGAACGGTGGGAACGCTGGAAGGACTGGAGCGCAACAGCTTCTCTACACGTCCACAGCGGGCAGAGGCAAAGCTTATGAATATTAATTAAGTCATTCTGACGTTGCCTGGTAACTTTCCGGTAGCGTCCGGTCACGTAACCTGATAAATTATTCAGCCAAACGCACTGGGCTACTGGGAGAACGTCAGTTTGCGTCATTAATATTAATATCTCAAACCTTTGCCATAGTCTTAGGAAAGTCTTCGTATCCATTAGGGCTGCAGGAGCGCCATCTATCGACGCACAATAATATAAACACCACCCTGTTCAAAGACACTATTTCCACTTTCATTTTCTGAATTATTTATCTGTTATGCCATTTAAAATATGTCTGGCAATTACTATAATGAACACTTTGTTTATAACATTTGTAATCGATTTTTATTTTCAAATTTTTCATTAAAAAACAACAACAGAACACAGGCTGTCTATAAAACCGGGTGACTTTATTGCTTAGAGAATACAGCTTACAGCTTTTGTAAAGGCATGTGAATACACTTCTCAACTACACCTTACCAGTCATTACGAGATACAAGAATTAACCACACATTCACATCTGCACTTTTACACATTGCACCTGGAAAAAAACCTGCTATCAAAACATTGTACTAAGTGAGATTCGCAGAGCATTTATAGCGCTGTATGCAGCAAAGTGTTCACGTCATACAGAGAGCGAATACCAGGACAGATTTCCAAAGCATATCTGGTGACTGAATTTTTCATAGTTTTTCTATCTTTGGTACAATGACACAGATTCTTATTCTGCACATGTAAATCTTTCCCTTGGAATACTGTTCTGAACACAGGGCAGCTAAAAGCCTATCTACACGATGTTTATTATCTTTACTTGAACTAAAATGAACCAAAAAGCACCATCGTAAAATACAAATCACATTCTCATATCTCACTCAGCAGAACAGAGAAACACAGAAGTGGGGATGAACGGCTGTAAAAATCGCTTTCCAAAAAATGCGTTTCTTTAAGCTATTTTACAAATACAAATATAAGAGAAATACGCAATTGCCTAAAACAGGACGCGATTCAAAACACCGGCTCCTGAATTTAACCAAATGACAATAACACGATGCACCTCATGTCACAGCACGTGTCTTAATGTTCACATAGGGTGTAACTTATGGCAACTGGCTTCAAATAAATCCAAAACAAATGAGAAAAAAAAGAGGGATTTTTGAAAGCTAATGATTCTAGTTAACAAGTGAATCAAGGCAAACATAGCAACAGATCACAGGAGAACACCCATGATTGCTCCTAAACCGACAGTATGAATTTATACTGCTGATCTGGGATTTAAAAGTTTATACAGAAGAAAACACTGCAGAGGTCCCTCTCTGCAAAGGTTACAGAGGACAGAGAGTGTGATCGAAGCCGTACATGTCTGTAAATATATATATATATATTTGTCAATCTATCTGTGTGCTTGAAAAGCCTGCCAGGAGTCACATGTCATCCTCTTCATCTTCATCCTGGGAAGATCCGGCCTGCTGAGCAGCGCTGGCTGAAGCGGCCGCTAGCTGTGCCTGCTGGGCGGCCTGCTGCATCTGTAACCACTCCTGCTGAGCCAGCTCGGCCTGCTGCTGCCGTGCCTGCGAGACACATCAGCAGAACTGATCAGAAGAGCCACCTCAAAGCACAGCGTTCAGGTTGTTACGCAATACAAGGCACAAGAGCGCAAAGCTGATTTCAGCCGTTTCATGCTTTTAAAGCGTCCCTTCAGGGATTTTTTTTACCTTGGCAAATAACTCCTGCTGTTGACGGAGAAGTTCTTCCTCGGGTATGCCAAGGTTCTCTAGTCGAGAGCTGGCTTTCCTCCGTTTAAGTGCTACTGTCTTACACTCTTGCAGAACGTCTTTTACTTCTGCGATATATGACCCAAAACCTAGACTTTCAAGGGCTGAGGAGAGGAGAAAAAAAAACGATCTCTGTTACGACGTTACGTATCTGTTGGAAATGAAATGTACAACCAGTGAACAAGAAATCATCATCTTCATACTGTAAACCTTTATCGTGACTGTTACACATTCACATCTATCTTCTGTGTAGTTTAAATGCATAATTAATGCTAAAACACTGAATTAATCTTTAGAATAATCTGAATTAATCAGAAAGCATTGAATTAATACAATCCAAGACTTTAAAGGTAACCTAAAAGGTTGTAGGTTCAAACCCATAAAGGGCCATCAGTGCAATCCCCACTATGAATTTGATAAACATATTTAAAGGAATAACTCAATTTACATTATCAGGTTTTGTGTTCCACAGAAGAATGAAAAGCATACAGGTTTGAAGCAAGTCAAACCATTTTCATTTTTAGGTGAATTCCACTTTAAACCAATCTAAGCCAGTTCAAGGTGGTCCCCAAGAAAGGCTAAGCTGGACATCAGCAAGTCTTCAAGACCGAGCAGCTGAAAAGTGCCCCAAACCTCTTTAAAAAACAGTCAAACGATTAGCCAGACCAGGGGACAAATGTGGCCAAACTAATGAAGTCTGGACATAACAGCTATGTTTTTGAAACTGGCCCCTGGAAGAGCAGATAAGACCAGCAGAACACTTTAGGCTGGTTTAAGATCATGAATTAGAAATGTTCAATGAGCCGATGAGTGAATGGTGACCGAGGCTGACAGTCCCTATCACTCAGGCAAACATCTCATTTTGTGATCATCTGAAGCAAGAAATATAGGGTTTGGAACAACATGAGGGTGAGCAAATGAAAGAACGTTTATTTCAAGTAAACTACCCTTTAACTCAAGTTTTCTGCGCAAGCTTTGAATACAACCCTCCATCATTCATCCTTCTGATTAATTAGCAGTTCCTGATCTCAAAAGTCATCCAGAAGTGCCATCCTCACCGTTTATAACATGTTCTGGGGATATAGTCTTCTTCTCGGATTTATTGCAGATCTCGTTGGCCTCGGATGAGACGAGGTGAATGAACTCTGTGCAGCAGTTCACCACCAGCTCTCTGGCGTCGTTCGCCACTCGCACATTGGGAAGGGTTTCTTTAATCATTTTATTGATCGCCGCCCTCGGGATCGTCAGGTCATCGTCGTTGCCCGATGAAGAGGCCATGAGGGATGAGCTGCCGAGGCGCTTCCAGACGAGGAGGTTAATGCGTTGTTAATGATAAAACAGCCACAGAGGCGGCTTTGTGTGGAGCTTCAAATGATGCGCTCGGTTTCTTATAGCAGATCACTAAAACACTGTCAGAGAGAATGCATGCTTTTGAATATAGTTTTGAACTCAAATCCAGGGAAAGAGGGTGAGTGTTTGACCAGAGGATGAGAGGAGTCGGTACCTTTCGGTTGATCAGTTTACGCTGACTCTCCACATCCACACATCAGTGCTGCTTCTGCTGCTGTTCCTGTGCACGTCTAGAATCATGATTCAGCTCCGATCGTTCATTCTCAAGCTGCCTGGATAAACTAACAGACGCAGCCAGCGTTCGGCCAGAGCGGATTTTTTTTTTTAAGCATGAAGTTCTTAATTCATTGCCTCAACCACTCCGTTAGCGATCAACTAAATGAACCCTACAATGCAACACTCCCGGATATCCGGCGATTCTTCTGCTTGTTATTGTATCCGGGGGTTGCTCGACACTGCCGCTTGCTGTACGAACCCCAAATTACGAAATTTGATCTCATTACCTACAGCAAATCGAAATCTTTCAAAACATTATATTGTATATACCCCTGACATTTTGTATAGAAAAAGTACAAAACTTAAATTGCAAGCACAAGATTAGGGTAAGTTATGTGGTACATAGTTGAGGGTGCAAGTATCCAGTTGTTTGAGGCTTGTGTTTATGGTTTTCTTCCTTTTCTTTTTTTTTTCTACAGTATGCATGACCTCACCATCATGAACTGTACTGAAGTGCCAGGGACTGTCCATGATGCATGTATCCCGAGGGAGAGAACTGTATACAGACTTCCAGACTGATCAGGATCAACTTTTTTTTCTTTCTTTTTTTTTTTTTTTTTTTTGATTCAAAGGTACCCTAATCCTACAAAGAGTTGTAAACAACTACTGACAAATAAACCATTCATGGATGACTGGATTTAATCAATTTTCTGATTTCTTTCTTTTTTTTTTTTTTTTTTTTTTTTTTTTGAAAAACCAATTTTCAATAATGTATCTAAAAAGATCTGAAAATCTGATCAATCAATTTACTTTTGAACGGCTTATAAAATAATTTCTACTGTTTTTTAAAGATCATCATGACATGTACCAGTGCAATGCACTTTTTGAGAGAACTGGCCACAAGGTGATGCTATAACAAGTGATTGATTTTAGATTTGTGTGTATAATGCAGAAGCTTTATTCAAAGCATTTCTTTTTTCCCCCTCCCAATCCTCAAAGGCAACATTAACATTTTACATTAACATTGACTACAATGACTTCAATACACAAACTAAAAATCTTCAAATCAAGATTAATTTACTTCAGAAGAAGCTCTCAATCAGATTGATGTTTTAATCTGAAAGTAATTTAGAAGAAGCTTTTATCCAAAGCGACTTATAAATGAGGACAATAAAAGAAGTTAAAATGTACAAAAGAGCAACAATATGCAGGTGCTTCTCAAAAAATTAGAAGGTCAAGGAAACGTTCACTTATTTCAGTAATTCAACTCAAATTGTGAAACTTGTGTATTTAATAAACTACTTCAGTCTGTGTGCATTGAATTTAAGTCTTTGGTTCTTTTAATTGTGATGATTTTGGCTCAGACCAAAAAAAAAAAAAAAAAATAGTGAATTGTTGGCCTTCTGGAAGGTATGTTCATTTACTGTACATGTACTCAGTAGGGTAGGGGCTCCTTTTGCTTTAATTACTGCCTCAATTCGGCGTGGCATGGAGGTGATCAGTTTGTGGCACTGCTGAGGTGGTGTGGAAGCCTCGGTTTCTTTGACAGTGGCTTCAGCTCACCTGCCTTTTTTATCTCGTATTTCTCATTTTCCTCTTGACAATACCCCATAGATTCTCTCTGGGGTTCAGGTCTGGTCAGTTTGCTGGCCAGTCAAGCACACCAACACCTTGGTCATTTTACTAACTTTTGGTGTTTTGGCAGTGTGGACAGGTGCCAAATCCTGCTGGAAAATGAAATCACCATCTTCATAAAGCTGGTCAGCAGAAGGAAGCATGAAGTCCTCCAAGATTTCTTGGTAAACGGGTGCAGTGACTTGGGTTTTCAAAAAAGCAATTGACATTAAATCATAACATTGCACTTCAAGAAACTTGGGCTATGAGCTTCTCCACTCTTTCTCCAGACTCTAGGACCTTGGTCTCCAAATGAAATACAAAACTTGCTCTCATCTGAAAAAAGGACACTGGACCAATGTCTTTAGACCAGTTATTCTTCTCCTTAGCCCAGGGAAGATGCCTCTGATGTTGTCTGTGGTACAAGAGTGGCTTAACAAGAGGAATACAACAACTGAAGCCAAATTCCTTGACACGTCTGTGTGTGGTGGCTCTTGATGGCTTGACCCCAGTCTCAGTGCATTCCTTGTGAAGTTCACTAAAATTATTGAATTCAGTTTGCTTGACAATCCTCATAAGGCTGCAGTTCTCTTGGTTGGTTGTGCATCTTTTTCTTCCACACTTTTTCGTTCAACTCAACTCTCTGCAACATGCTTGGAAACAGCACTCTGTGAACAGCCAGCTTATTGGCAATTCATTTTTTTGACTTACACTCCTTGTGAAGGATCTCAATGATTGTCAGATACCATTTTGAAGGCTCAGGAAACCTTTGCAGGTGTTTTGAGTTGATTAGCTGATTGGCATGTTCCCATATTCTAATTTGTTGAGATAGTGAATTGGTGGGTTTTTGTTAAATGTGAGCCAAAATTACCACAATTAAAATAAACAGACTTAAACTACTTCAGTCTGTTTGCATTGAATTTATAATATACATCAGTTTCACAATTTATTTCAGGAATTCAACTCAAATTAACTTTTCCTCGACATTCTAATTTATTGAGAAGCACCTGTATATATACACTTATAGCTACACACAACATATGTTTCAATGCTGACTATAAAAAAATAAAGTAAAAAAATATATATATATATATATATGCCTACTTTTACTTTTACTCCGCTACATTTCATAATCAAAATGAATACTTTAATTTCCCCAAAACATATTTGTTACTACCACAAATTAGTCAGAAATCAGAAGAACACGGACTCGAGAAAAGCAGGTTTGATGAATCAGTGGTCTGGTGTTTGCAAGTTAGACTCCTAAAAAACACCTTTGCTCACGTGCAAACCGGTGCGCCGCGCGCGCAAATGGTCAGGGTATATTCTGGCAAACCGTTTACAAATCACGTTTCTTAATCAGCAAAGCAATCTGTGGCACACGCCTCTATGGGTAAACGGTTTGCCAGAATATACCCTGACCCCACATCCACGGACGATTTCATTTTCCACTCAAGTCGAGTCTGGGTTGAATCTCAATGACTCACTCATTAACAGTAACTTTGCTGTCACCTACATGCGGTTTTATTTTAACATATTATTAACTATTATATATATATATATATATATATATATATATATATATATATATATATATATATATATATATATATATATATATATTCATTTTTTTAATAATTTCAAATATCAGTATTCATGCATTCATGTCCCCTCTGAGATATATTGGCTCCATAAACTGTGTAAATACTTCTAAATGTAATTTCAGATTCATAATCCACAAATGAACTTTGTGAATTCTATATCTTTTTTTTTTAGAATTTTTTAATTTTTATTTTTTTATTTTTTTATTCAAATAAAATATTTTCATAGGCTACTTAAAGTACAATAAATGTCACATACTTTAAATTTTTTACTCAAGTAATATTCTAAACTTCAACTTCTACCAAAGCAATTTTCTGGTTAGATAGGCTACTTTTACTCGAGTATGGCATTTAGGTCGTTTTTGCACCGCTGCACAGATAACAGCAGAACTATTATGAAAATTTTGAAAACTTTTATAGCAAACTCTGTGATTTAGACTGAAAGACTGTACAATGTTTTGTATTATGCAGATTTGCTTTATTCATATATATAATGAAATGATCTTAAACAGAACTGGAAAAACAGGTCAGTTGTCCTTAGAGGTACTGCAGGAAACAAGTTTATTGTGTCCTTTAAATCCTGAGCTCACGGTTGATTAACTTGTGTGTGATTATCAGAGCCAACCCGTCAATGTTGACAGATTTAGCAGAAAACTGCATAGTGTATGATGGGCACAGACTATGATGGGCTTCAGACTATGATTCCACCCAGCTGGAGGATATCAAACATGTCTGATATATTTCTTTGAGAACAAACTGTTTTTATTTGTCTAGAATGTTCTAGTAATGAGGCACACTTGGAAATCAGGTAATAATGCTCAGTTATGTAATGTATGATGCCCAGTTTTTCTGTGTAACCATTTACAAGTCATCAAGTGTTTGATGGCTGGTGTTTTAAAACTCAGACTTAACAGTGAACACAAATACATTCTCAAGAGTGCGTCGAATCAAAGAAAGAAACACCATGAAAACAGATGCTAAGAAGCAACTAGCATTGCTACCTACTGACTGTTTTTCTCTTTCCTCTTTCTCAGGAGGCTGCTGTACTTCAGTAATGCAGAATTGATGGTAAATAAAATAAATTATAATATGTGTTGCAAAGATATTACAGCTGTATTATGGCCAGGGGTGTCCCATCCTGCCCCTAAAGGGCTACCATCCAGCAGAGTTTAGCCAGAGATATTCCTTTAAATTTTGAGGAGATACTAACCTTCGCATCTCTACCACTGGCGAAAGCATCAGTCGTCTTGGATCACATTATCATAGGGGTCTCCAGCCCTGCTCCTAGAGAGCTACCATCCTGCAGAGTTCAGCTCAAACACACCTGAGCTAATCAAGGTGTTCAGGGTTACTTGATATTTCCAGTTCCCTTGAACCCTGTGACCATAGTTGCTTTTGAGAAATGCACCTTAGGACAGTAACAAGAGCACTGCTGGAGATCCCTATATTATGTTGATTCATTAAGCAATAAGTGGTTTCCTCACAAAGTCAGTTTATTCAGCATGTGAAAGCCTCCATTGACATCCTTTAAGAAAAAGCTTTGTTTCTACCCCAGTGTAACATAGCGCTACACTCATTTTTTGTTAACCTTGGATGTTTACTTTAAAGTGGCCCTGGTTTAGCTTCAGCACCTATTAAACACACCAGCTAATAAAGGTCCCTAGGATCACAAGAAATTTCCAGAAAGAGATGTGATGGCACTAAATTCTGCAAGAAAAAAATCCCTCAAGGAGAAAGACTAGACGTCCCTGCCATGCACGTGTAATTTCTTCATAATTATTTTTTATTTATTTAGCCATATTACTTCTACATTTCCATTTAGTGATATGGTGTGATGTATCTCACGTGTTTGTCAGTTGTATTTTTAATTTATAAATTATGTTATAAGTATATTAAATATGATACTATTTATATAATATATATATATATATATATATATATATATATATATATATATATATATATATATATATATATATATATATATATATATATATATATATATATATATATATATATATATATATATATTATTTTAAAGTACTATAAGTTGTTGTATGGCTATTTACATACCCTGAACCGAAAGGTAAGGTTGTCCATTTACTTTGGGTAAATTAACCCAGTTAAACTGCTTAACCTGTTTTCTGGAATAGCCCCAGATCTCCTGCAGAACATTCTTTAAGAGGCATTCTTCTCTTTGCCCAGAGTAAAGCTCTTACGGCTTCTCCAGCGCAGAAGCTTAAGGAAATTGAGACTTGCATTGAACACCTTGTCATGTTCAAACACCATTTTATAGAAGGTTTCAATGGGAAGGTCACCATTTGGATCTGCATATTTTAGGGTGGTCATGGGGGTGTACAGACTGTTAGTCTGATGCCGAAATGGTGGGTTCTCCATGGTGATCACTTTGAATGTGTGCTGGTTATAAAAGAAACAACATATGGACTGTTAGCCATTCGGAGGAAAAAATAAAACAACAACATTTCTCATGCACCTGGGTTGTACCTCTGCAACATCCTCTGGAGTTTGTCCAAGACTCTGGAATATCTGGTTGTAATTCTTCAAGTAGATGTTGGTAAACATATCTGCTGTCACTTTATCAGCTTTGGAGAGGTCTATCTTCGCACCTTCTTCATACACCTTACTCTCAAACTCTGTGATGACGGGTCCTGGTTCAATGAGGCTGATACTGCACCGACGCAAAGACAATATGCATACAATTACAACTTAAATGTGAGTGTCAATGATTTCAAAATGCTGCAATATATTATCATGAACAAGCAAACTGAGCTCTTTTAAACTTGTGAACTTTGAGTAGTTTTAGTCATAAAAACTACCACAGGAAAGACAAGGGTAGTGGGGTATTTGGGACAATTAAATGCTTGGACCCCTACGTATAAGTGCGATCACTTACTTCAGATTAAATCTCAGAGCTTGAACTGCCAGACTTTCACAGAACCCTTCAACAGCAAACTTGGAAGCAGCATAAATGTCATTAAACAAAATACCTGTGTACATGAACACAACAGTGATTAGAGATGGTAAGCCCTGTTTCAATCCTCTCAGAGCTCGTTTAGTCATGGTTGTTAATCCTATAAGTATCTAAGTTGGACCTCTCACCCACTGGTATAATGAGCTCAAATGCAAATATCAGCTTAAGAGAATCGGGCATTAATGAAAGCTGGTTGTTGTCCGTTTTAAACAACTCACCCTGAATCCCCATCACACTGCTGATTACCACTATGTGGCCACTTTTCCTCATCTTCATACCAGGCAGAATCTCCTTCAAGAGTCGCACAAGCCCGAAGAAGTTAGTGTCCATGACAGTTTTCATCTCATCAATGCTTTGACACTCAATGGGGCCAATCATTCCCATTCCAGCATTACTAACTGAAATACAGAGAACCAAAGAGTAGTTTAAAGAATGCTGATTCTTGGATAAACTAAGCAAATCATGAAAAGTTTTTAATATTGTATTTTTTTTTTTCTTATCTGCAACTTTAAAAGCATTGTGTATTTTTTGATCGTATCTCATAAACTGCTGGGATTTTCCTTCACAGTTCACAACACATCCGGTAAGAATCAATTGTGTGGGTAATGATACTTTCTGAGAAATCAGAGGTGAATGGCCAGGCAGATTAAAGCTAACAGGAAGGAATTGAATTACGTTGTGTTAGATTGCTATGCAGTAGAGCAATGCTGGATGAAAATGTTGAATCTAAATGTTGTAGTCTAAGTGGATAGAACTGAATGTGCAGCAACTGCACTATGTTATAAAGTCTGCATAGACCAGAATCTCTGATTTCCCCAGGTTCTTGTTATATCCATGCCACAAAGAAGTCATGCTGTTTTTTTTTTTTTTTTTAATGAAAAGCAGGACTTCTGTTTACACAGCATATTACAACATATTAGGGCATTTCACACTACCTAGTGTCATTCTAAAACCCCGGGTAAATAGAATCCTGGGCTATCTTGCTTTATGTTTCATACTGCTCATAGGCTACTTCCCCTAGGGTTCAATACCCAGGATTTATTATTAACCCCTGGTAAATTATGAACAGTGTGAAACAATAAAGTCACATACTAACTATACATGTTAAAATAAAGTAGACTAATACTGTTTGTGTGCACTTTAAAACAAAGCATGATAAGAAAAGTCCTGAAACTTCCACTGCCACAACTCCAATATAAATAATGTAAATAAAATATACAATTACATTTTCAGAAAGCAGATACTTTGCGGTCAAAATGAGCCTGAAATGCAAAATAATAATCTTGATTAGTGATGGTAGCTAAAGATCCATTTCTAAAAGCATAAACATAAATTGGAAAAAAATAATTTGAAAAGTTGTAATTTCTTTATTTTGATCTGTGTGCTATTGCAGTATAGTTACAATTTACTTTTCATAGTGTGAATTATTTATTTATTTACATTTGGTGAATTGTAGGCCTATTAATAAACTAAAGTAAGTTCGATCCTTAAACATCATTGTAAATAATTATTTATTTATTTATTATTATTTATTTGTGATCAACTTTTTTTGTAATTTCTAATGATGATATTAGTATATGGAAACCACAACAATTAAAAAAACGTTTCACTGAAGTAGGAAATGTCCTTGGTTTTCATTTCAGAAATCTGGTCACCTTCGTTTAGAATGAAGATAATCCGGGGTTAAGGGCAGTGTAAAAAGCCCTGCGTGTTAAGATTAAGTCCATCTCCACCTTAAAGTATATCAGGGCGACCTGCACGTAGTATGCAGGGAAAAGAGATATTATTATGGCCACAAAAGTGAAATCATTGCGTTTGTGTTTTAATGTAAGAAATTCATCTAGGAAACCCTTACTGAGAATGTCAACTCTGCGCATCGGCAGGTTGTCCACACAGGCTTTGATAGAATTCTCATCGCACACGTCGAGCTGCCTGATCTCCAGGGTCCTGCCTAATGTACGACCTGCTGCCTCCACCAGAGCTTCACTTTTAGCCAGGTTCCTCATGGTCGCATACACTGAAAAAGCCAAAACATTTAGCTGAACTTTGATTTGAACTAGTCTGCTAATAAGTGGTTTCAGCTAAAAGATGGAGAACATAGTCGTCATTTAATGAAAGTTACTGAGATACTCACTTTGAGAAAATCTACAAGCAATATCAATTCATTTAGTTGAATACAAAAAAAATAAACCCATGTGAAAAAAAAAGATTTGAAAATGAATTTGAAGACTATTTCCCTTTTTACATCATCCATGTGCACATTAACATTTGTTAAACGTGTCCATGTCTATCTAATTTAGCACACTAATTCATGTCACAATTGTCCCAGGGCACTGTAGCATGGGGTAGCAAAATAACTTATTGTCTCAATAATATTGGAAAATAGGAATCTATCTAGGTTTTTGAAATTTTGTCGATAAACAGAAAATAGCATCCTTTGAAAAAAAAAAGGCAGACAGTACAATGAAAAGCTAGCATTTTACAGCAGTAGGTGTACTTGGTTTATCCCACCATTATACTACTATAGATAACTTATGGGCCTTACCCATAAACCTCTTCTTCTCATCTTTGGCGAGACGAACCGCAAGTGCCAATCCAATGCCAGAAGAACAACCAGTGATCAGTACAACCTTCTGATTCATGGCTGCTTTCTCTGATGATACGGTGGGACAGAGAACAAGAGACAAATGAAGGCTAAGGAGAACTGGAAAGAAGATAAAGAGACCGAATGAGGGAGAGCTTGAGAGATGAGCTAAAACTCTTGCTAATCCAAAGCATAAAGACTCAGCAGAATGATCCACGTGTCGCTATAGTCTAGACATGTGGTGGGCAATATGTAACATTAAGACTGCTGGGACACAAGGTCTATACAGAACCACTGTCATCTGAAAGAAATATCTGATAAAACACAACATCATATACATATCATTCAAGGTTTATTATGCCATTAAAAAATACAGTAATGTTGTGAAATATCATTCTGATGTGCTGATTTGGTGATTAAGTAACATTACTATTATTATCCCAGAATGATAGTTTGTCTAAACATGATCATAATTTTTTTTTCTCTCAGGAAGTTAAAGAACAGCTTTTACAGCACCAACTAGTATATATATATATATATATATATATATATATATATATATATATATATATATATATATATATATATATATATATATATATATATATATATATATATATATTAATGATGTAAAAGTCTTTACTGCAACTTTCTATCTATTTAATGCATCCTTGCTGAATTATAATAGTATTTAAAAAATTGTACCATCCCACATAAGCAAACACATAACTCAGTAGTATTTTTGTAGTTTTATTTTTATATATGGGGAATCATATAATAATAAAAAGAAGAAGTTTAGAGACATTACAATCTTTTTAGCAGTTACAATATATTTTCAGATAATTTAATTAGCTAATTTATGAGGCATTATTCAATACAATTATTCAATTGTCTTTAAAAATTAATTGGCACAAAGTTGTGAAATACAGACAAACGTTGTCTTGCTTAAAAAAAAAAATACATTTTCCATTTCCATTTCTTTAAAAAACAAACAAAAAAAAACCCCATAAAGACCATGTAGGTGAAAACATCACTGGAATTAAGAAGCATATAAAAAGAAAA
This sequence comes from Carassius gibelio, assembly GCF_023724105.1. NCBI lineage: Eukaryota > Metazoa > Chordata > Actinopteri > Cypriniformes > Cyprinidae > Carassius > Carassius gibelio. The sequence continues at coordinate 15,540,290 of NC_068376.1, forward strand.
TATAAAAGAGTTGAATTGTATAAAAGGCAAAGTAAAGGCATAGGAATAATAAGGCAAAAAGTCATTAAAAGTAGTAAAAACATTGCAGCATTATTGCATCCTGTGTTCCCATCTGCATCCCTTTCAGACCATCAATGCATGAATCACAAGAGGTGAATATTCTGGAAGCTATAGTATAAAATGCTTTGTGTGTCTGAATGTGCGTGCTTTTAGAAGCGAGCACGGATCCGATCCAGTGGGTCTGTTTCCCACATCTTCGAGTCCCAAGCCTGAAACCAGCCAGTGAAGGTTGGGGGCTCAAAGCCTTGCTTTACAGTGATGACCGGGGTGCCACGGCGACCAGAGGGGTCAGAATCCACATAATCTTTGGCTAACAGCAAAAAAAAAATGCACATTAATAATCAGCAATTACATTCAATGACAAATTTGTAATCGTAATTCTCCATTACTGGTGAACATGGACTGCTCTAGTTGGGATTTTGCGTTCTGATTTTGATTTGTGGTACCTTAACTGCATAAATACTGTATAACAGTATAAATGTAATTTTTTTAAGTTGGCTAGTGCTACTGCATCTTGCTTACCTATTTTATCTGCTCCATTCCGCTCGACCTCATTGGCCTCATTACCAATCCAAACAAAGACCTAAAGAAAGAAGATTTAAGAAGCTGAATTAAACATTTAAAGGTCAACATTAGAACTAAGTCAGGTTACATTTCAATTTAATTTTCGACAGGAATGATAACAAGGCTGTGATGGATGGGCATCGATCAAATCATTTTCACGACTTTTCAAAACTGTAGCTGTAATTTTTATCTATTGGCAGGTTTTTTTTTTTTCAGAAAGCAGGTTTTTTTGCACGTGAAGAACTGGTATGTTCTTAACAACAGCACAATCCACTGAACGTAGCCTACTGTATTTATATCCTTCACAGCTCTGCTTTCATTTCATTCTTGTGAAATGCGCTACCCTGACTAAGGTCTATAAATGAACTTCCCTCTGTGGTTCATTCTGGTATGTTAACATCCAGTTTTTAAGAACCAGTCAAATGATTATATATAAAAATCTATTCTCATCATATCACCTGTTTTACTCAGAAGGTTATCAGATTAAGAGCATAAAGTGTGTTGCAAACATCATATCATGTTGACTTTAGGTCATTATTCCTTTAAATGCTAACCTGATCCCAGGTATCCAGAAGCATGACATCATCTGTGGCCAAATCAGACTGAGTGAAATCTCCAGGCACTTCCTCAGCCTGAAATGGAATAGGAGAGGAATAATAAATTGTATGCATTCATTTTAAAAAATTATTTAAATGAGTTGGAAATTCCATTTATGTTAACTCACGATTAGACGTCCAGTCTTGTTGGAGCATCCAAAGAGGCGTGGAGGTTTAACAGTCTTCTGCAGACTTTTAGAGGTTTGATATTCCTTCTTTCCACCCAAAGCTGACCAAAACTCAGCTGAGCAATGCAAAGATACAGATAAGTACCAATCAGTTAGAAATAACAGGAAACTGGTTATGGAATGCCTTTGAAATGTAAAAATTGCAATGTTTGAACACCCACCCGGCTCTTTGCCCTCTGAAATTTCTTTTGCATTTCCTCCAAGGAAGCTGCTGGTGTGTTTAGCAGCAGCCATTTCTTCTTCTGAAGCGGCCACTCCTTTCCACAGAAACAGGCCGCCAGGACTCTTCAGCACAAACACATCATTAGTGTTCAGTTTAGATGCAGTGGGTTCCACCTGGGTAAAATGAGAGAGAGCGAGAGAGAGAAAGAGCCAGAGTGGAAGATTATTGCCTGATGGTCATTGCTGATTGTGTTCATGTATGTGCCTGCCGTCATCACTGACCTCCACAGCGCGGGTTGCACGGGTTGAGCTCTGGCGGATATGGAAGAGGCGCGTACTGCCAGCCTGACTCTGACCACCTTTACGTGAAGTCCCACCCGTGTGGATGACCATGGGTTTCCCCTTGAACAGACTCATCAAATGAGCTGGCTCCTGGCCTTGAGTGACACGAACCTGCAGAGTGAAATACAAGTGAATTAGAAAATCAAGTATATCTTTTTATTTCCTACAATAAAATAAAAAAAAACAATTCCATTCTAAAATTCAGTTAAACAATTTATCCCAAAAATATTTATGACTATAATTTTGCCACGGTTTTTGATTGCAGAATGTACTGCCATTGCATTATATATATATATATATATATATATATATATATATTCAAATAAGAAACAAAAATAGAAATTGTAATAATTTTTCTTAATATTTTATACTAATAGAAACAGAGGTGTTGAAAAGCACCAGGCAATTTTGGAGTTATTTTTAAATTCCCTTGCTTGCTAGTTAAGCTCATTATAATAAACGGCATAGACAGAGTGAAACTTGGCTTGTGTTTGGTGATACCTGGACAGGGGAACCTCCCATGGAATCATCCAGCTTGACTGTTAGAAAAGCTGAGGCAGCCAGCTCATCTTGTGTACACTTCAGTCCTTGCCTGATATAAAAATGTCACATTTACTGTAAGTAGGGCATTAAATATTGACTTGATTGGGTAAATATTGGCTGATCAGGTGGTTAATGAACACATGTTCTAGCATGTCAACATGTGGCTACCTTGACTTACCAGGTGTAGATAATGTGTTGCTCTCTGCTTCCCTGGCGATAGGTGTAGAGAATCAAGTAACAGTCTCCTCCATAGAACTGCCCATAGCTGGAAGGGTCCACAGGAACTCTATCCCCAGCCTCTACACGCCATATCTGCCAAAGTCAGAGCAATGGACTTCATTCAAGTGCACCATTGTAGTTAACAATAAAATCAACCTCATTATTGAATTGTTAGTAATTATGGCTGTTCATCCAGTTTGAATGGGTCTTTAGAATAGAGCTTCATTTATAAGTTTATAGTTACCATTATAAACTTGTAGTTAGTACATAGCAAAAACGAAGGTTTGACATGTGACTGTGTATAGTATATGTTGTATAGAAATTACCTGAAAGCTTTGTTAAGTCATTTTAACCAAAGATACAGTTTGCAATTTCCTGTGAATTTTCAAGCCGAGTCATTTCAATAGAACTTCTGTGCAATACGGTATTTTGTGTGGGTGTGAAAGACTTCCATTCACAGATTCCATTACGGCTTCAAGTTGGTCATTAGAATTTGCGCCACTGACCAACAGAAAGCTGCTCAGTTTGAATATGACATAAATGTGTGCGCTTCATATATTGCTACACTACTGACAATGGATGCAAGCAAAATCCAAAAAGGTATTCTAAAAACCCATTACCAATTCCTGAGGCAACCCATGGCTTGAAATAGCAAATTCTCTTCTGGTTTTTAGGACTAAACTGAACAACTCTATGGTTTTTGGTGTTATTAGCTTCAATATTTATACAGTACCTGGACCTTGCCAGATCCGTCATCCACCATACCATGCTGGGCAGCCATTGTTTTGTTGTCGTGCAGACTGGAGGCATCAAAGGGAACCTGTGGTACTTTGGCAATTCGGCCAATGCTGTAGGCCTGGCCTGGACCTGTGGTTTGATCCTTATCCTTCCAGTTACTGAAGAACTGCTTGAACATTGTGGTCTCACCTCCGGCTGGCATAACCTGGATCTGGTCACAAAAAATTAGATAGACTATTTAGAATTTGGCTTTCACTTGACTTACTTTTCATTAACTTGCCAGTTCTATGTCTGATACCTGTGTGTTTTTGGGGTAGTTCTTTTCTTTGATAAACTGCTCAGCTACCTTCATGGATGCCTTACGTTCTTCAGTGGTTGCGTTTGGTCCTGAGTTGTTAACACAGATGAAATGGTTGATAAAGTCAAACGCATCCATGCTTCACTCTCTCTCTCTATATATATGTGTGTGTGTGTGTAATTCAAGGACGCCAAAATATATTTTGACCATACCTTTCCAAAGAAAGATCTTGCTGTCCACTCCATTATCCAGGATGTAGCAGTCATCGGGATTGAGCATTGCTTGTTTGAAAGGGCTACTCTCGGACACTACAGATGTCTTCATAGAGCCTGCAGCATCAGATATCTAACCCATACAAAACACACAGATGCATACATTTACAAAACACCATGAATGCCACACAATTAGCATGATGCAGTGCTCCTGGTAACTCATAGATATGTGCATAATACATAAATGTACCACGTAGAGTGTGCCCTTTTTCTGATTGCTTCTATCAGTTGTCTCATCGTCAGGACTTCCTGATGGGATGTCGACCTTGGGCCCAAGAGCCTAAAAATAAAACACAGTAAGAGTTTCCACCAGTTTTCTCTATGGCAGCGGTCAACCCAGGACACAAAAATGCAGAACCTCAAGCTAAAAGTCAAAATCAAAACCAGATAAGTTGGGATTCTTTTTTTGCTGATTACAACTCTAGTTGCATTTAACATTTACTATTTAATAATATTTACTGTGACAAATGAATTCCATCTTTCGGTAACACTTTAGAATAAGGTTCCATTAGTTAATGTTAGTTAATGTATTAATTAACATCAACAAACAATGAATAATACATTGATTACTGTATTTATTCATCTTCGTTAATGTTAGTTAATGAAAATACAGTTATTCATTGTTAGTTCATGGTAATTCACAGTGCATTAACTAATGTTAACAAGCACAACTTTTGATATAAATAATACATTAGTAAATGTTGAAATTAACATGAACTAAGACTTATAAATGCTGTAGAAGGATTGTTCTTGCTTAGTTCATGTTAACAAAAGTAGTTAACTAACATTAACTAATGGAACCTTATTCTAAAGTGTTACCCATCTTTCTTCTAGTGTTTCTGTGCATTAAACACAAGAGCATGGTGCAAGCAATACTAAGATCATGAGTTCAGAGAATGCATGAACTTGAATATACTTTAAATCACTGGGATAAAAGAGTCTTTATAAGAATGTTCACTGATTCATTTTTTCTCACTTTGTCTAGTGTCTCTGATTCTTTATCTTTGGAACACAGTTTAAGATATTTTAGATTTAGTCCGAGAGCTCTCAGTCCCTCCATTGAATCTGTGTGTACGGTATACTGTCCATGTCCAGAAAGGTAAGAAAAACATCATCAAAGTAGTCCATGTGACATCAGAGGGTCAGTTAGAATTTGTTGAAGCATCGAAAATACATTTTGGTCCAAAAAGAACAAAAAGTACGACTTTATTCAACATTGTCTTCTCTTCCGGGTCTGTTGTGAGTGCGACTACTGTGACTGTTGACGTATGACGCTGCTGACGTGTTTTCTGGCACGCCCAATAACAAAGATAACACGTCAGCAGCATCATACGTCAGCAGCGTCACTGCAGTGTTGTGAACGCGTGCGCTATGGTATTTTAAATGAAAATTACAAGGACAAAAAAAAAAAGAAATGTGCATGGATGAATTGTTTACAATACGATCAATCACATGTCTTGAGTTACATTTCTGTAGCTCGAACAGTAGAGCACTGTGCAAATCATGCCAAGGTCATGGGTTCGATGATGAACCAAGAGAAAACATTACCGTCTCCAGCAGAGAGAAGGCGCTCTATACTGCTCATTGCTCCTGTAGTCTACCACTGAGCAGTATAGAGCGCCCTCTCGTGGCTGTAGACTGTAATGTTTTCTCTTGGTTCTTGGTTCTAAATAAATGCAACTTATAGTCCAGTGTGACTTATATATGTTTTTTTCCTCATCATGACGTATTTTTGGATTGATGCGACTTATACTCAGGTGCTACTTATAGTCCGAAAAATACGGTAATTGAATGCTATGTAAGTTTCTTTGAGTAAAAGCATTAACCAAATGCATGAATGCAAATTAAAAAAAAAAAAATGTCCAAAGTGTCCATAGTCTAATGTTCTACCAGTTTATATTCACAATATACTTGTATATTCTGTTTTGAGGGAGCTCAGGTGGTTTACAACTTAAGAAGCCAAAAACAACTGATAAAGAAAATCAGTGCTGTTACTGGTCTCACTCTTTTGCTGTCTTTCATTTGTTCTATTAAATGAACAACTTATTGAGGTGTGCCACCACGGACCCAATTACTTATATTTTCACTTGTTGTAACAACAAGACTAAACACATGCTTATTCTTTGCACTGCACGTTTAAACTTGCAACATAATTTTTTCTTGTTGTTGTTTTGTAGAAGACGATAAGACTTACAGCGAGGACAGCATCTGGCTCTGCACCATCCTCAATCATTTGCAGACTGGCGCGCCCATTTCTCTCATTGTCACGAATGCCAATAGCCACCTCGGAGGCCTTCAACCGCTCAAAACGGTTGCACTCATTCCCACACCATTGGTAGATATCCTAGGAAATTCAGATTATGATATGTGAGGTTGAGAATTTTGGATTTCTCAAAAGGACAGAAGTAAAGAGATTTTTTTCTTGCGTCACTCCATGTGTTTCTGACCTTGCCGAGATCAATGATGAAGCAGTCTCCGTGATTGAAGCTCTCCCAAGACATATTCACCTCCGTGGCACGAATGGCACGTCGTCCCTTAATGTGAAGCAGACGCTTCACATTCATGTCATTAGTCACTACATGCTGGAACCCAGAGGCCACACCACCTTGCTGTGTAAATGGAAAAGAAAATCTGCCATTGAACAAAATACACCAAAATGTCTTGAATTACAACTAAAATAAGTAAAGTTTTCTCATGATACACACAAATTAATTGCAGATAAAATTATACCAAAAAGTTAAATGCATTTAATCTTAGAGGGAAAATTGCACATGAGTGAAAAAGAGAAATATTCATCACAGCAATACACAGTGATATGTTCTGGTGAATGAATTCTTCTTTTTAAATTATTAAAATCATCTCAGACAACACATGCATTAAACCTGCCACAACATACTATAAAATTTGCAAGGGAAAATCATTCAGGAAGTTTCCACTACTGATTTGAATGTTTTTTTTTTTTGTTTTTTTTTTTTGATTGACACCCTACATAAACACATTTGTTACTTGAGGGAAAATATATATTTGTAATCATGGACTATAATAACTACTTCCCAGGCCGACCACTGATGTTGACAAATAGACATATTTTTGACACAAAAGACAATTTTATGAATTTGTCAGATTTAGCGACATTATTTTTCATTCAGTCCTCTGTAAACATTATTACCTTGTACTTAATTCCAGTTTTAAAGTAGCCAAGGAAGGTGACAGATTCATTGCCCTGAACCTCACGGTACTGGACTGGTGCTCCACCCAGATGATCATCCAGCTGCATAGAAAAGATTGCAGCAGCTCCACCTTCATCCTGAGAGCACTCATTACCTGCAGTTTAAATAGACCGAGAGTAATGCAAATATTCAAAATAAATAGGGTCAGGGTGTGCCTTATTTTAGCCAACATATCTGACAAGGAAAAAAAAAATCAACAGTGCCACATCTTTAAAAGGGAACTGAATTGTGAATGTGGTTATTTTCACTCACCCAACCACATGTGGATCTTGTAGGATGGAGCAGAAGTGGTGTGAAGGACAATATAGGCATCTCCAGTGAAGAAGTTTCCGTGGAGCTGTTTGGGGACAGGTTTCAGATCCAGGTTCTCTATCCTCCAAATCTGCAGACCAGCCACCTTGCCTGCATCCTGGAACTCCTTATGGGAAACCATGATTCCTGGAACATACAAAAATACTGTGGCTAAAATTCCATACTATTAGAAGACGTAATGGTCTGAAGGTGAAAACTACTGAGAGAATGATAAAAACGTGCACAATGGATTTTATAAAAATGGATCTTATATTAGAATGGCAAATGTTCTAATTATTTACTAACATTAAAATTACAGAGACCAAAGTCTAAGGTTTTTTTTATTTACTACATATGTAAAAAAAAAAAAAAAAAAAAAAAACTATAACACAGTGGCATTACATTTTATTTAAATATAAGGAAAATTTGTGGATGCAAACGGTAAAACATTTGCATTAATAATAATGCAGGAAGCATCAGATGCGTTTTTTCTCGGAGGACAATATGAGGCTGTTTATATGCTCCCTGCATTACTGTACCTGCACTTCAGCAGTGAGCATTTAACAGCATTTTCAAGACATATGAAAAAAAAAAAAAAAAAAAAAAAAAATTATGGATGAGTCATGCTGCATGATAAAGCCTACAGCTGTTGGCAGAGATGCGTGCCCCGTTCCTTTGAGTTTACCAGGAAAATATTTTATGCAAAGAAAACACTTTGCATGTGCATGAGATCTGCCATTTACAGATTCATATTATTATAAGAAATACCTGACAGTGCCATTTACCATAAACTATGAAAAGATATCTATCTATCTATCCATCTTATTAATTATTTATTATTTAATTCTAAATTAACTTTGTATGCAAAATCTAAGTTGTGTACCCTACACCCTGCATTTATAAGCTTTTCAACCATTTCGAATTGATTTAGACGAGGCTGAAACTGTTAAAATAAAGGTTACGCCTAAATATTTTGAAGCAAGGTATGGTTATCATGGCAATTCATGTAAGGGCTTGACGTCCGTGTCTGAATGGAAACGCCCACATTTTAAAGTTCAAGCCATAATTTTAAAGCAACAAATCAATTAAAAAAGACATTTTTTAAATTTTTATTTAATATAAATAGCATGCACAATCAGCGTGCATGATCAGCTAAATAACATGCACCCCCCCCCCCCCCCCCTCACCTTTTTGGCGATTCGGATCATTTCAAAGTGAAAGGGATTTTATGCTCTAAATTGCATGATCTCAAATGCCTGCAAATCACAAAAGAATAATTTCGTACCAACTACGCTTGTAAATACAGATAAGAGTTTGCAGTAGGCTACTATAAATGTCGTCTGCAGCTAGACTCCACCTCTACATTTATAATAAAACTGTTATTTCCTGTTCTTCACTTTCCGTGATAAAGCGGAGATATGGATAATCTATTAAAGGCAAACAAAGAATTAAAATCCGCTACCAACATCCCCTGCAAAACCAAACCAAAAGAAAGATGCCAGAAAGTATAACAGATGTAAAGTGATAACCCAGATACAAAATAACATTTTATCCAGCACTCAGCTGTCTTTAGGAGATGCATTGAAGCAGGAGACTAAAAGTGAAGGGAGTTTAGTTTTCCTACCTTCCTGGTCACTGAAATGCACAGAGGGCGATGAAGACTCTGGTTTGAGAAGCTGCTCCGGGTTTAGTCCAGACTCAGTTTCAAAAGTTTCAATCGATGCGAACCGACTTTAAATGACCTGCGTTTTTTTTTTTTTTTTTTTTTTTTTTTTTTTTTAGGGAAGAGGCAGATGCGAGTGCTCAGCCAATGACTCTCTCTGTTTCTCTTCCCCCTGAGGCTGCTCTCTAAAACCCACATTGTGCAACTTTATGGCACAAAGTCATTCCACTCCCCCAAAACCAAATCCAGCATGCTAGAACAGTGCAACATATATTACTATAATGAAATGCATTATAAAAACGATTACTATACTAAAACAATATATAAAAAAACGAGTATTTATTATACACATATTTATAAACTAGTATTTTTCGTTTATACATATATTTGAGTTATTTATTTAACTACTTAGTTATTTATTAGCTTGTTTTTATCATTTAAAACGTAAATTTAATTTACCATGAGAAAATAGGCTACTAAAAATAAATACAAAATAATTATCATTCAATAATCATTCATTCATTCGTTCAAAATGCTCTTATGAAAAACTGTTAGATGCACAACTTCAGAACACGTCAGCTTCCTAAAAGTATTTCATATTCAGCATATTTCAACATCCTCATACATGATAGAGCTGGCTACACAAATGCAAGTCTGTATGCACAAAACATTTCACACTTTAAATAGTTCATACAGAAAAATGTTATTGCATGTAAAATGCATTATTCTTAATTAAAGAAGTGTAATAATGTGAATCTGAGGTACTGAAGGGTAAATGTCTCAAAAGAATGTGTAAAAATAACAAATGACAAACATTTTAGTGCATGCAAGGGACATAGAAAGGTGTTCACCACTTCTATTTTCCTTTGATTTATTGACATGTTATTTATTCATTGTACAGTATAATTCAAAATTATTTTTGCAGTTGGTCGTTCTAGTAAAGCATTGTTCTCACATTTAAGGTTAAGCTCATGAAGCTCACATTTCCAGTGAGGTGGCATTCTGTCCTTGTTGAAAGTGTGACCACACCTTTCATGTAATTATTGCTTTAGTCAGGTCTATTTGTTTGTGCTTCATGCACATTAGGTTCACAGTTCAGCTAACAATTCAGTCTTCCCTGTGTCATTCATTGCCTTCTTTACGCTCTTGACTATTTGTGCTGCCCTTCCCTAATCTTGCATTTCCCCACACTGCTCCACCCAGCCCTCATGGCTTTCCAATGTCATTACAATCTCAAGGCTTTCTCTGAGCTCTACTACTCCTGCAGACCTGAGAACCTGCCTCACAACAGCAGGCAGAAACCTTTGGCAACACAAAGACTGTTAGATTTGCCTATAAGACACCAGCCTATAAGGAGCGTCCAAGCATTCTATTTAATATTCTCATCAGATCCACCATGTAATGCCCTGAGCGCACTGCTTTGTTTGAATATGCCTTTGGCTTATGACGCTACCAAGCAGGATTTCTCAGGCAGTTCTCAGGGCAATCATATATGCATTTCTCAAAGGGAAATATGCCCAACGATTTGCTCAGAACAATGCCTGTGCCTTTAAAGCACGAATGCCTGTTATGAGAAAATAACAGTGAGATGGAGTGAGTGAGTCAGAGTGTGAGTCAGAGTCAAAGGCTCTCAGAGCTAAACTTAGTCTCATAGTGGTGTTTCCTCAACTGTCTATGGCCATTTTCCATTGCATTAACTTGTGCTCACTGTTACGCATGAAACAGACTTTTGAATAAATCTATGGGCACATTTGGAACACTTGACTCTCTAACCTTTTCTTACTCTCACTAGTCAATGTAATTTGTCACAGGACAGTTCTGCAATTGTTGCCATACTGAACAAACAACAAATATTATAAAATAATCACAATAATCCAAAGTAATCAACATGACGCCATCAATTAAGATTTTTTAAAGCAAATAGCTGCATGTTTGTAATATAAACAAATCCATCATTAAGACTTTAAACTGTTGACTTCAAACTGTTGCTCTCGGCTAACATGAGTCACCTTCTTATAATCTAATATTTTTTTTCCAGTGAAAAAGCAGGCTTGTCTGAATCAGAAGAGAAATGTGCACAGATCAAGCACACTTTACAAGTGAAAACAGTCCAGAACAACTCATTCTGATGGCACCCAGTCACTGCAGAGGATCCATGGTTAGCAAGTGGTGTAATGCAACAATTCTCCAGATCTGTTACAAACTCATCTACAGCTTGGATGTCCTGAGGGTGATTAAAATGCTAAATGTTCAGCAGATTTTCACTCTTGGGTTAACTACTACTCATTTTAAAATGCAAATACTTACTTATAAGCTAGCATTTTGTGTGTCCTAAATATATATCTGAAATGTGCAAGTTTTGCATATTGTCTTCATTGGTAACCAAGTACACTAACTTTAAAAAAAGGCATTGATAACACAACTGAGGGTCTTTATTTGTGTAAAATTCGATGCATCTTTTCAAACTATATTACAATGCTTTAATATTTAGCAACATCTTTGTTTAGATTACCAAAGGTTTAAAAATGTCCTATTTAATACAGAAACTATGTTATTCTAAGTTATTTCTTAATATTTCTGTTGAAACACATCACTGCCTATCTTGAATAATATGGAGAAACACAAGACAAAACCACATCTCTGAAGTAATGAATGTGTATCAAGGCCGGGTTTTAGACACATCGCTGTCACTTCCTGATTATGGAAGAAGTAAAGAGTGTGTTTTGAAGCTTGTTGTGCCATGATACAAACCCTTTTCTCTGAGGGCACAAACAAATGTTTCCAATGACAACAACAGAGCTGCTGCTTAATATATCAAAGTAAACCTACAGGTATAACTGCACTTTTTAGTACATTATGTTACCAATTGTATCAGTGAATAGCAGACTTGACAGCAATGATGTCTGAATGTTAAATGTGAATGTTGAAACTGTGTATTTTGAAATCTATTTATATAAAACATTAATAATATAATTTTAGAATACATTTTTTATACTTTTTTCATTGCACATGCTGTTATAGAAATAGAAATAATGCAGAATACGAACTGTTTCTTAGCAACTTTACCAGATTTTAGGGTATTGTTCTTAGCTTTTTTAAATTCCTGAAACATTCACTAACTGTGTGAACTGAACCGAACAAATCATGAGTTATTACATAATAGCTTTCGTACTAAAATGTATTCTAGATTTATTCTATATATATATATATATATATATATATATATATATATATATATATATATATATCTTTTCCAAAAATTTTGAAAATGGTTTTAGTATTTTTTTACTTTTTTGCAGGTTGTTGATAGACCACCTTTGCTTTTTCAATCTCATATTCCTTATATAAACCACAGTGTGAAAAATTAAGCAAATAGTCCTCTTTTTCTCAGCATCTCAGCTATGTTTACAGTAAATACAGCAAGTGAACTGCATATGCTGTGAGTTTAACATGCATATGGGAACACAGTGTGTGCCAGACCAGAAATGCTTTATTTTCACATTTGTTTTATTTTCATCATTTTTATGGACCAATGATTACAGCTTTGTAATGAATAATGTTTGAAAACCTGTTGTCATAGAAGTAGAGAAGTCTTCCTGCATTGTTTTCATTGGTAATTTATATCTGACCATAGTTAAAGTATTGTCTCAACTTATTACTGTTACAATGTCCTAAATATTTTTCAAGGTATTATATAAAACTTAGAAATTTGTGGCAGTATTAATGTGGTAGACCCCACTGATTGGGAATAAGTGATTTGGTGGGTCTGTATGTGTTAGTTGTCACATAGTTGTAAGGCAGAGGATTGAGTGCACCTGCTAGACCCTCTCATGACTGTGGGAGGGCTGCAGAATCCCTAAACCCCTCACCGCAACCTCAGCATTTTCTGCTATTGTCTGCCTATTAAACACAGATGCCCTTAACACACAATCCCCCACACACAGAAACACATACCTGAACACACACACACACACACACCTCCCGAAGTGGTCAGTAACACAGTCCAATTGTGGAAATTTAAACAAGCCTCATTCATGCACAAATTCACAAATACAAAACTGTGCTTTAATGCTCATGCAACAAAAGACAGGGATATAACGCTATTGTCTTCAGAGCGGAGGAGTGTGAGCAGAGTGTGCCATCAGGAATGTGAATAAATCCAGCACTATAGGCTTTATATGATTATCCAGCAATAACAAACAAAGGCTGATGAATGCTGATTCAAAATAAATTAAAATCTTGGTAGATGTGCTAGTCTTAAATTTTTATATCACAAACTGGCCTGCGAACTGAATAAAGCTTTCAATAAAGCTTTTGGCAAAGTTTGATGTGAGCCTTCATTCTCTCTGCAGCTCTGGATTTGTTCCTGTGCCAATGGAAATTTACTCTGGCCTCCCTTTCTGAAACATCACAGCATAAAAAATAAATAAATAAATAAAATAAACATGTCTCACACTGCCACTGTACTGTGGATTTGATAGTTATATTATCCATTTCATGTAAAAGAAAAGTTTACCTCAAATATGAGACAAAAATGACCTTCCATATGTCAGTCTATCTGAAACACTATTGGCTAACCTGTACATTTTTCTACTTCCCTGTGTCCTTGTGAACTTGGATCTCGAAGAGATTTTGGAGCAACACGTGTGCTGAATAACCAACCATAATCACCATAATCATTTCCTGGTGCTGACTTCTGGGAACTCATAGCACAGCCATGCTCATGCCAGCCTTTGTGGCAAGAGAGTAGCTCTTCATTCAAATATGTGCAAACAGATACTATGTTTCAACCAGCTAGGACTAGAAAAGGCAAACTAGGGACACACAAAATTTTCATTGATTGAAGTAGTACAGGTATGAAATGAAGTCACATAACCAAAGTGCCTGGGTTTTAAAATTTAGAGTTGTCCCGGGCATTAAGTAATGACCACATATTAGTCATTCTGCATTTTGATAGGGTGGCCATATGCGCCGTTCATACAGGACACGTCCCGGACAGGATTTTAATAATGCCTAAAACATCCAGAGCAGTTTGACCAATAACATGTATTGTACATAATCGACCAATCATGTGAGAAGGTGAGATCTAGAGGGAATGATCAAAGCGATGCAAATATGTGCAGGTGTTTGTTCGTTCGATTGACTTGAAGCGTCACTGAGCACAAATCCAAAAAACAACAAAGTGCGCCACAATGCTTTAAGTCAAACCAACGAACAAACACGTGAAAGCGATTCGAAAGCATAAGGACCCGTCTGCTCTGGTCTTTATAGCTCTCATGAATGTTACGCAACGTTAAACCTGCACAGTGCAAATAGCCAAAACCTGAATATTTTAGGCAATGTTAAAATCCTGGCTGGGACGTGTCCCGTATGAATGGCACATATGGTCACCCTACATTTTGACTACAAGTAGAAATTACAAAGTCAAACAAACGGACTCATTAATCGGCCCCAAAGAGCATTTGGACACTTAATCCCCCACTTGTATGAGTTATGTATAATGTCATCACAAAAAAAGAGAAAATATCCTGTTTGTCACGTATTAGTATAGAAACATGTACAGTATTGTTCAAAATAATAGCAGTACAATGTGACTAACCAGAATAATCAAGGTTTTTAGTATATTTTTTATTGCTACGTGGCAAACAAGTTACCAGTAGGTTCAGTAGATTCTCAGAAAACAAATGAGACCCAGCATTCATGATATGCACGCTCTTAAGGCTGTGCAATTGGGCAATTAGTTGAAAGGGGTGTGTTCAAAAAAATAGCAGTGTCTACCTTTGACTGTACAAACTCAAAACTATTTTGTACAAACATTTTTTTTTTCTGGGATTTAGCAATCCTGTGAATCACTAAACTAATATTTAGTTGTATGACCACAGTTTTTTAAAACTGCTTGACATCTGTGTGGCATGGAGTCAACCAACTTGTGGCACCTCTCAGCTGTTATTCCACTCCATGATTCTTTAACAACATTCCACAATTCATTCACATTTCTTGGTTTTGCTTCAGAAACAGCATTTTTGATATCACCCCACAAGTTCTCAATTGGATTAAGGTCTGGAGATTGGGCTGGCCACTCCATAACATTAATTTTGTTGGTTTGGAACCAAGACTCTGCCCGTTTACTAGTGTGTTTTGGGTCATTGTCTTGTTGAAACAACCATTTCAAGGGCATGTCCTCTTCAGCATAGGGCAACATGACCTCTTCAAGTATTTTAACATATGCAAACTGATCCATGATCCCTGGTATGCGATAAATAGGCCCAACACCATAGTAGGAGAAACATGCCCATATCATGATGCTTGCACCTCCATGCTTCACTGTCTTCACTGTGTACTGTGGCTTGAATTCAGAGTTTGGGGGTCGTCTCACAAACTGCCTGTGGCCCTTGGACCCAAAAAGAACAATTTTACTCTCATCAGTCCACAAAATATTCCTCCATTTCTCTTTAGGCCAGTTGATGTGTTCTTTGGCAAATTGTAACCTCTTCTGCACATGCCTTTTTTTTAACAGAGGGACTTTGCGGGGGATTCTTGAAAATAGATTAGCTTCACACAGACGTCTTCTAACTGTCACAGTACTTACAGGTAACTCCAGACTGTCTTTGATCATCCTGGAGGTGATCATTGGCTGAGCCTTTGCCATTCTGGTTATTCTTCTATCCATTTTGATGGTTGTCTTCCGTTTTCTTCCACGTCTCTCTGGTTTTGCTCTCCATTTTAAGGCATTGGAGATCATTTTAGCTGAACAGCCTATCATTTTTTGCACCTCTTTATAGGTTTTCCCCTCTCTAATCAACTTTTTAATCAAAGTACGCTGTTCTTCTGAACAATGTCTTGAACGACCCATTTTCCTCAGCTTTCAAATGCATGTTCAACAAGTGTTGGCTTCATCCTTAAATAGGGGCCACCTGATTCACACCTGTTTCTTCACAAAATTGATGACCTCAGTGATTGAATGCCACACTGCTATTTTTTTGAACACACCCCTTTCAACTAATTCAACTAATTGCCCAATTGCACAGCCTTAAGAGCGTGCATATCATGAATGCTGGGTCTCATTTGTTTTCTGAGAATCTACTGAACCTACTGGTAACTTGTTTGCCACGTAGCAATAAAAAAATATACGAAAAACCTTGATTATTCTGGTTAGTCACATTGTACTGCTATTATTTTGAACAATACTGTATACTTCAAAGAACAAATGTGAAACTACATAAGCTAATTAGTTAATTAATTGACAGCAGCTGGACATGATAACTAATCAGACAACACAGTAAAACTAGGTCACAAGACAAGAAAGACAAAACTCAAAACGCAATGAAGCATAGATATGTAACGTGGCATTTGCAAACGAATGTTAATGCTTCTCTCGGCCATGTTTTTACAGTGACATCTACTTGGCCATGGTCACTTTAGTGTATGTATGAGACAGGACACAGGTGCCCTAGCAATTGTGAATTTAATTAAGAAAATGTTTGAATAATATATCTATTATTTGTTTAATAATATATATATACATATATAAGTACAAAAAAGACACCTCATATACACATAAGAGGCATATACACAGTTAAAATTTAAAAAAAGTGCACACTTAAAGTGTAGACAATCTAAGTCCTTAAGATCCAAATACATAAAATACTTAAAAAAAAGAATAATTATAAACAAAACATCCCATAATTGTGTGCTGTGATGTTGCATACCAGATGTACTTCAGTGCTCTCCTCCACTGAAAATGCAGTCTTTCATAATGTTTCCTGCATGATTTTCAGCGTGTATCAGCATGAATAGTGGTGTCTGGTGCTGCTGATAGTACGTAGAGGTTCTGGATGAGTGCAGAGGTGGTTCAAAGCAGTCTTGATTTTTTTGTATCTCTCATTCCTTCATTGCTTGTGCGTCCTCCTCTGAATGTTTAATCTCATTCTCTTAAATCCAAAGAACAAGGTGATTTACACATTTTTTCCTCCTCTGCAAAACATTCAATTCCTGATCTTAATTCACATGACAAGACCACATGCACAAACAAGTACTCAACATAATTAGTTCCTAAACATTATATTTGTTTGAGACACATTGCAAGTCAGACAGATAAATATATCAGTAAGAAGGAAATGCTGAGCGGGAGAATATTTCAGGCAGTGTGAGAATTAAAATCATTGTTAGAAATTTTAAGATGGGAATGATACAGATGAAAAACCTCCTTGATTTATAACAATATTCTGTTCTCTGAGCAGTGACCTGAGAGGAATTATAATGTAATTAGAGAGCTTGGTTTGAATAAACCATCTAGGATTTTAATATATACATTAAGAAGATATTTGATGAAATTCACTCACAGGCCATCCAGAGTTTTCTACTGTCGATGCTTATCTGCAAACAGATAAGTTGATATTCTGAGATTCATAATAACCTGCCAGTTTGTGCTGTACTAAAGATTCATTCAAGATGTAAGTGGCCCAGAAGATTATAGTTTGGATTCACCAGTCCAGTGTTTTCGCTGGCTTGTACAAGACCTTGAAAGTTTGAGCACATGTGAGCAGAAATCAAATGCAAATTTTCAACAATTAAAGGACTAAATAAATAAATAGAGCAGAGAACGGTTGAGTCTTTTTGAGAACCTGAAATCATTTAATTCTTGTCTTAAGGAATTGTTTTTTTTTTTTTTTTTAACACTGAAGTTATATGTTTTAAAAAAAATAAAAAATATCAGCTGGCTAAGAACAATAAACTTAAAGATGCATTCTCTGAAAACAAGTCTTCTAATTCAATACAAGATTATATATTTTGAGAATGTTTAGATATTTTTATTGGAAAACGATTTAAAATATAGTGTTATATTTTACAATAAATGCATGACATGTAAAGGAAAAAAAAAAAAAAAGATTTTGTGGCCACAGTATAATACATGTATAATATTTTACTAAAACAAGGGATCAAATAAATTCAATTATGTGTGGAGCTCCATAAATTAGGGAAATGTTTTGGGTCATATTTTTAGTAATTGTTATGTAATGTGCATTGAAACTGTGTGATAAATAATCATGGCTTAACGGTACACTCTTATTGTTTATGATTCCATGGGCACTATAGCAATCTACTAAGATGTATACTGTAACAGAAATGAGTCGAACCAGACAAATCAAAGAGTCTATCAAGGGTATGTTTGAAACACGAAGCCGAATTCCTCAGGAAGTCATAAAACATTCTGTGCCACAAGTCCCAAGCAAGATGAGCAACCAACTTGTTAACAAAACAGCTTTCAACATTTACACCACTAGAACAATTATACCGCGTTTCCACCGAAATTACCCAGAACAATTTTACCAGGAACTTTTTTTCCCAGGAACTGTTTTCCCCCCAGACCTGTTGCTTTCTGTGTTTCCACCATAGACAGTAAAAAAAATGGACACAGCGACCCCATTGGAAATCAATTGAGACAAGTGAAGCCCATTTTTAGTGTTTTTTAGCACTTCCGTTTCTGACGCGCAGACTCAAACGAAGCTTGACGACATCAGCAACCTGTCTGACAGATGTACATCTTCTAGTAGCTGTGCGTGCAAACTGTCATCGTTAATCTTGCAGAGACGGCGAGCTTGAGCGGGGAGTTCTTTGGCGTGAGTGAGCAGGAGTAAGTATTCTGATTAATTATTTTGTATAGTATTTTAAAATGTAACGCCAGTACGCCATATTAAGTAAATTGCCTGCGAGCTTCTCCTCCTGTCTGTACGGTAATGCGACAGAGAGTCGAGTGGTTATGACGCAATCGTTAGCCTATTTTTTACAAAAACTGTTTCTACGGGGCCATAATGTAACATAGAAGGTAATGGAGCCCTTTATACATTGTCGTGTATCTTTAGAAATAAATGATGGACAAATGGAGTCTTTAAACGACTCACATGTAAAGTTGTTCGCTGTCAAAGTGACGCCAAAATGAATGGGAGTCAATGGGAATGCTAACGCAAGTGAAGTTCTGCTACAAGATGTAGCAGATTGCCGACTTCAACTTCCAGTCGACTTCCTTGGGGCCTGGTTTCCACCGCGGTGTAAAGTACCGGGAAGATTAGGCAAATGACTGGTGACGTAGGTCTGCGCCGCGTTTCTCAATACAAAGTACCGCTCATAAAAAAATAAAACAAAAAAGTATGCTGATTTTGGACGTCCACGACGACGCAAGTCTGGTAAATCTATAAACAGCAGCATACTTGATAACTTCAGTCTGCTCGTCTTGGCTACTGCAATTTTCCTTACTGTATATTTACAATAAAACGAAATAGGATATCAAATACCACTGCCTCCTTTGGTTTTCATTTAAGCATAATAACAGCTGCAGAAATGTACTTAGTTCAGGGATAGGCTATGTGTATATGCAGCCATTACAATGAAACGAAAAATATTATATAAATTTGCCTTTTTTATTTTCATTTTAACATATACTGTAGATAAATTGAATTCAGACCAAAGAAAACCTGTTATATTGACCCCGCAGCTGAATTATATTTTATGTTTAACCACTAAAGACACATCAGAGCCAGCGGAAGGTCTACAGAAGGACATATTAGAAGGTCTAGCCGCGTAGAGGCTGCTCTCTGTGGATACATGAGGACTGAGCTCCCGCTGATCGAGTGGAGCTCGCCGTCTACGAGATCGGAGAAACACATTTGTAAATAGGCGCTGTCTTTATAAATAAACCACAGATTTGAGTTTTAAACAACTACATTCTCGCCTGAAATACTTTTAAAATTACATTTCATGACACAATAACAGTAATATTTGAAAATGATCCGAATAAATGGTGTTTGAACTCAACCAATTCTGCGCGAACTCAGATGGCTTTGGCTACAGCAATTTTCCCCTCAGTATATTTACAATAACACGAAATAGTATATAAAATACCACTGCCTCCTTTCGTTTTCATTTAAACATAATAACAGCTGCAGAAATGTACTTAGTTCAGGGATGTGTAACGTTATATACAGCCATTACAATGAAACGAAATAGACTTGCCTTTTTTATTTTCATTTTAACATATAGATAAATTGAATACAGACCAAAGAAAACCTGTTAGATTTACCCCGCAGCTGAATTATATTTTATGTTTAACCACTAAAGAGACATCAGAGCCAGCGGCACATATCAGAAGGTCTATCCGAGGTGAGGCTGCTTCTCGGTGGATAGATGATCACTGAGCTCCCGCTGATTGCGTGGAGCTCACCGTCTCCGAGATCGGCGAAACACATTTTGAAATAGGCGCTGTCTTTATAAATAAACAACAGATTTGAGTTTTAAACAACTACATTCTCGCCTGAAATACTTTTAAAATTACATTTCATGACACAATAACAGTAATATTTTGAAAATGTTGATCCGAATAAATGGTGGTTGAACTCAACCAATGCTGCATGAACTCAACCAATCAGGATGTTTAGCGCCAAAGTCCCGCGCCCGAAAGTTCCGGAACTTTGAAAAAGTACCACCTTGCCAGCAGGGACTTTCTAAGGGGCATTTTTTTACCCAGAACTTTATTTAGTTCCTGGTTCCTGCGGTGGAAACACACCAAGTACCAGGCCAAAGTCCCTAGTTCCTGGGTAAAGTTCCGGCGGTGGAAACGCTTTATTTACAATTTCAATTCGAAGAAGAGAAATTTGGTGTCAAATGGGTTGTTCATAAGTGAGATGCAAAGTCGGGCATCACATGTAAACCCATGAGAGTAAAAACACTTTCTTAAACACTTCCCCCACCCAGCAGAACCAAACTGAAATTGCTAAGTGGGGGAAGGGGCTTTGAAACCTCTGTCTTCACAGAACATCCCTATGTCAGAGAATGACAAAGAAACTGTCTTTTGTACATAAATATGGACCAAAATGAACTCCAAAATGACTTCTAAATGAATATCATTCCATCGCTTAACTCCATATTCATTTATATGTAACCCACACATTCGACTATCATGTATAATCACTTATTGTGTATGTCTTTTCATAACTATAGGATACATAGTCATGTCTAGTATTTATATAATTGAATCTGCTTGCTTGAATTAGTCCAGACAATCATTTATTTGTCAAAATAAATTCGGACCACATGCTTGGTAAGATAAACATATGATTTATGATACCCCCAAGCCAAGACAATATCGTATTGGTCAAGACAACATTTGAGGTGTGGACAACAGGCCAGTTTAAATACTTAGGACACCATAAAATCTTGCTTTTAGTTCTAGCCTTGCTTTTGCAATCAGTCATGCCTGCTCTTAGCTTTTAGCTTTTAGCCTTTAGCCATGCTGTTTGTCATCACTATTCTTTGAGCGCGGTTGCAGCGTGCTTCAGCCTGCACGCCTGCTGCTACTTAGCCACGATGAGAAGAAACACCACCTTGTCTCGTCAAACTTTATTTATTTTCTTTTCCGTTTGAGAGTTTTGTGTTCTGAGTTAAGTTTTGTAACGTCCAGCCCCTGACGCCTGACCGTTCAACTTTAACCAGCCACACAACTGCACCTTCAGCCAACGCCCCACCACAGGCCTTCCTAAGACGTCACTTCAGCGACTACTGAACTTCCAGCCAATCAGCGACATCGGGATACCCCTTTCAACGGGATTCCTTTTTCACAGGAAACCAAGGCAATGTATCCTCAGACATTTGTGCTGGTGTATCTAATATAATTTTAACCCCATTGAGGAACTCAATGCGAGCGTTAATTAAGTGATTGATGGTTGTTCATGTCTATGCAATTTAACGTATTGCTGTAAACTTATGTGTTAGATTAGCCTTATTCATATTGAAAAGAGAAGTATCTTGTGTTTTGTGCTTACAAGTTAATGTCTTAAACTGCCGATCTTGTTACTGTGCTAATTGATAGTGTTTTCACTATACTTTGGATATTAATATCCAGCGCAGATTTGATGTTAAACGGCTTGTTCAGTGAATCGCAGGGCGTCTCAGCGATCAGCCGTGAAACAGTGATTCTGTTCAAATTCCCTTTAACTTATTAAATGATTCCCTTTGAGCTAAATTGACCTGTTTCCGTTACAATACTGACAGAGTAACTTATTTAAAATGTCTCTGTGTGCATTTTAATAGGGGTAAAATACTGCACCATTACCTTATGAGGACGGATAAGTGGCGTTATCTTGCTAACGCTGGAATGAGGACGCAGAGTTTGAGAGAACTTCACTCACAAAGGAGGATCTGAAAATTAGATTTGAAATTGAATCTCATACAAAAACTCCCGAAAGCAACATGAAAAAGCGATCTTCAAGATATGGGGGGGAAATCCACAACTGAAATGGATATAATGTTTCTGTTTTCTTTTCATAAAGTACAACCTGGAGGACATATCGATACTTTAATGAGTGCCCAGACACAAACATTCTTAACCTGCACTACTTGGTGAATTGGAGATTAATATTAATGAAACAGCATGTAATATTGCGGATCATGTAAAAGCAATAAACAATATATTAAATTAAACGATAAAAGCAGCTCTCTGAATATACGGGACTAAAGCATTCATATTAAGGAATGTTGGACCTTGCAGGTACCACATATGAAACAGCTCAAAGCTACAAGTCATTGTACACTGTGGTCTTACAAAACTTATATGAAGACATAAACCAAAATAAACAATTGACTGAAGCTGTCACACAAGAATTGGTACAATAAAATGTGTCAGATGTGACGGTGTAAATTTTATTCACAAGAAGTTAACAAGGCATTCAATTGATGTCTATTTACTTATACAGACATTTCTTTATATGGGTGAATTATGCCACTGTTTTGGCTTATTTATAACTCCCCTAGTTTAACAGTTGAGTTTTACTGTTTTCGAATCCATTCAGCTGATCTGAAAATAGTCCCCAGTTAGTTTGTGTAGTTGCAGCAATAGCAGAGTTGCTGGGGACTATTTTCAGGCGCTGTGTTATATCACTTCGCCTGCTGCACTCATAGTACAGGAGCAAAGTTCCTTGATTATTAATCTGGAATGAGAGTATAGTTCCTAGCCATATCGATCTAAAAAATCACAACTTTTACATTTTTCGTTGGTCTTAGTACACGATGTAACGACAGAAGAGTCAAGTTTTAAATAGGAAAAATATCTAAACTCTTTGGTCATTATTAAGCGAGACGCTAACGGTCTAATCAGATTCAATGATCTATGCTAAGCTAAGCTAAAAGTGCTACAGCCAGACCTGGAGATCGGCTGAATGGATTCGAAAACGGTAAAACTCAACCGTTTACCTCTAGGGGAGTTGGAAAATTAGCCTATTTTCAAAAAAAGTGAAGTGTTCCTTTAAGGCTGCATTTCACTGACAACAGTATATAAAAACCGGATGCTACCAAACAGATTTCTCATCAACCAAAATAGCAGAACTACTTCTATCTTAAGAGAATGAAACCATGCCCTTTAAATAACTGTGGCATGCTTTGATCATTTAACATAGATTTTACAACAGCATCATCTGGCTGCATAGGAATGTATGAGCCATTGTGAAAAATGACATCATTCTGGATGTGCAGTCAAGCAGAAATATTTCAGAGGAACAGTGCTTTAAAGTCTTTAAGACGAGATGGATGGATGTGGTGACCCAGGAACTGCAGGCAGACAGATGGTGTGGAGTCTCACCTCAGCCCTGCAGCTAGTTTCTGCATGGCTGCGTCCCGCTCTTCTGCGTTCTGCTGCGAGCGTCGCAGTATGTTGCGCAGCTCCTGCAGGTGGTCAAGCGTGCCAACCAGCTCACCACGAACCGTCTTCATCTGACTCTCCAGCAGCTGTGTGCGGTGGAGAGAGTTACGACGGTCTCGCTTGCTGCGCTGGACCTTCTGCTCCAGATCAGACACTAAGACCAGAGCAAATAGACAAATGAGTCTGAATATACACTCATCAGTTCATAACTATACACATTCATTTGTCAACATGAAAAGCATGATATACAACCTTCATAAGGAAGCAACAAAAAGTTGTTACGCTTTCTTTAAAAAAAGTCTAATACACACTCTTAAAAAAATAAAGGTTTCACAAGTTTCACAATGAAACCAGAAGTAACATTTTTTATTTTATTTTAAATGAATAAATAGTGTTTTTTTTTTCATTTATTAATTCCATTTGTGGAATGTGCAAGAAATTAGACAGCAGTACTTAGAACTGTTGAGTCTTGAGAGAAGGTTTTGAATTCATTACCCACTTGTCTCTTTGTCTTTTCTAAACACAGAAAATAAATAAATAAAGCATTTAAAACACAGAAGTTTTCTGTTTAAAATGAGAAGGAAAAAATATTAATTGGGTAAGTACAATAAGCTTAATTCAAGATATATTCTCTGAAAACAAGTCTTAGATATATTTGTAGAAGTTAATTGCAAAAATATATATATATATATATATATATTTTTTTTATTATAAATTTCATAATTAGGTAACATTTGAAGTTTTGGTTTTCCAGTAGTTTTTATCTGAAAGAGAAAGATTATGAAATCTTGTCATTTTGGTCACCAAATGTTTCTTGTTTTTAAAAAAAGTAAAGTGCAGATATTCACTATTGTGAACTGGTAATGTAATGCTCAGATTCCCAGACAATATCTCTGATGAGGATTCAGATACAGACCCATAGTGTCTCCACAGGCTTTGCTTTCTGAATCCGTCTCTGTCTTCTTCTCCAGCAGGCCTTTGGTTTCTTGTAGCATCTTTTCCATATGAGCCAGCTGAGAGGCGTTGGCTCCGCTGGCCCTGCGGATGAGCAGCCGTTCTCTCTCTCTCTCACTCAACTCTTTCTTACACTGACTCATCTTCTCTGTCAGTGGCCAGTGCACAAAAGCACAATCAAACACTTTACAATGTTAAATTAAAAGACAACTAAAACTGTATTTTTCCCTGCCAACCCTGATTTCTCCTGCTACTTAGCACAAAATACTACAAGAAAGACGACTAATAATGTTCAGCCAAACACTACCTTGTCATTCTGTTTCCTGTTGTAGTATCCCATTGTGTTTTTATTCTAATGCTTGCCTGCTTCATCTAAAGTAGTCAACCAAATCAGTTCTGTATCTGTAAACAGTCTCTCTGCTAGAAAGGAGCAGACGGTCTTCTTTTATACTTGTTATTGAGAGCAAAATTAACCTGCAGGCAAACAAACAAAGAGTGAACAGAGAGCCGTGGCAGTCATGAGACCAGCCTGATTCACAGCCTTCAGCAACGTGGCTATCTACACTTCACTAAGCACCAATGGACAATACAGCTAGGCATTCTGGGTAGCTCCACATTAAAACAGTTTTGCCAGTACCAGAATGTTCCTGAGTGAATTTTACACAGCTACACATAAAGCGTCCATAACGGACATGTGAGAATTTCTATCTCCATCATTAGCATATTTCTACCTCTATCTTGGTTTATTGATTATAAACTCTGTTGTGTGCTTTCAGAGATCATGTCCAGAAGCAAAACCAGGCCCTTTGTCTCTTTTTAAATCTCTTAAGTTTAAGTTTGCTCTAAAAAAAGATCTTTATTTTATAAGACCTTCCACAGCGCAGGTGTCTCTCACATGGCTTATAGAGATCTGAACAAACATAAGGACTTGCCTAAAGACTCAGCCTGCAGGGCACCACAGCAGCTCTTCATGTCAATAGGAATAAAAATAAATGGTCTTAACCATAGGCTATTAATAAAGTAGCACTAGCTCTGTCAGGAGTGCTTGCTTCTCTGTTCAGTGTCTTATTGAGGACAGTTTAGTCAGTTATAATGAGGCAGTCTTGTGATGAGTCACAAACACTTTGTTGGTAGCATGGTCAACAGGAGACAAAGGACGGGTGTCCTTCTCACATGCTAGCACAAGAGTTTCAATATTTGGGACAGCAGGACCACTTATAGACTTAAGCTGACTGATGAAAAAAGCAGTTTATTAAGTATGATTCAGGGATCAGATTATGGAGCTCTAGGTAAAGACCTACCTGTTTAACATTTACTGTGGTGTCTGACGGCATTGTTATAGTTAACAAAAAATGTAAAATATTTAAATAAAATAATGTTAAATTGAAAAAAACTAAAAAAATTAATAAAAGCTAATTTAAAATATGAATAAATATTATACTATACTGAATAAATACTATCAGTATATAATATTAAAATAGGACTGTAAGTAGATATTAAATTTCAACACAGTGAACAATTGTTGGGTTTCGTGTGTGATCTCAGTTATATATATATATATATATATATATATCCTAAATAGGTTCATTTTTATATAAATAAATAAATGAACAATTATATATATTTATTGCAGCATAAGTGGATGTTAGAAATTGCACTGAGAAAATTCAGCTAGATAAAACAAAAACTGTTTCTGTCTTCATTTCAGGCTGCAATTTTTTTTTTAATCATTTTAAAGGGGGGTGATTTATTTTATATATACATTGTAATGATAAAATCTCCATAGTAATCGGGAAGAAGGAGGCTGGAACTGGCGCACAATCAAAAACGAAACTTTAATAACTCCAAATAAACACAAAACAGCGCACCAGCCCCTCACGGAGGACTGGTGTACATCAATAAAAACCAAAATATAAAATAAGACCCAGGTCTGGTCCTCTCTCGTCCTTCACTATCGTCCCTTAAGTTTTAAATCCTTCCATCTCCTACGTGGGACTCGAGACCGGCGGTGGGTCGCCGGTGTCGCTGATTTCCCAATCATTCCACCGGCCTCACTACTTGTTCCCACGTCTCTCGGCCCCACCCCACTCGCCACATACCCCCATCGCCCCTTGCAGGCCGGGGTTCCCTCGAGACTGCGCTCCTTCACGGAGGCAGCAGGCTCCGGCCCCCTGGCGAACAGCGCGACTCCTTCGCTCCCTCACGGACGGCAGCCGCCCCTCCATATCGTGGGCGGCCGGCAGCGAACTCGCCCATCCCCGGAAACTCGCTCCAGCCCACCGCCTCGAGCGTCCATGGGGGCACACTCCTCGCCTGCTCGATGGCACCGTGGATTCATCACAGTGTCGTGGGATCTTCAGCAGCGCGTCCCTCCTTCTCCCGGGTTTCGGCACCACTGTAATAATAAAAACCCTATAATCACCGGGAAGAAGGAGGCGGGAACCGGCGCACAATCGAAATTAAACTTTAATAATCACAAATAAACACAAAACAGCGCACCAGCCCCTCATGGACGACTGGTGCGCATAAATAAAGCAAAACATAAAATATTGCCCAGGCCTGGTCCTCTCTCGTCCTTCACGGTCGTCGCTCCAGTTTTATATCCTTCCATCTCCTACGTGGGACTCGAGACCGGTGGTGGGTCGCAGGTGTAGCTCATCTCTAATCACTACACCTGGCCTCCCTCCTCGTTCCCACGTCTCTCGGCCCCGCCCCACTCGTCACACACACACACACACACACACACACACACATATACATATATATATATATATATATATATATATATATATATATATATATATATATATATATATAAATATACCCACTGTATGTGATAGAACACACTTGGACACACTCGTTATATGACCAAATATCAGAATAATTTCCTTAAAATAAAATACCATACTGTATGATGACTTTAATATTGTTGTTAATATATAAATTTCTATTCATTTCGAACCCCCACTTGACTCTTCAGCTGAACACTGGGAGTATTATACCACCACAAATGAGATCTACTGATTATAGAAAGAAAAAAAGAAAAAAACGAATTTTGACTCAGGGCCTCAGGCTTGTGCTTCCTTGCATAATAATAATAAAAAAAAACCTTCCTTCTTTGATCATTTGATTATATCAAGTTGTAGTTAAAAGTAGACATACAAGGCAAAATATTCTGAGATGTTGTATATCATCTTGGAGTTTTAAACTGATACCGACAAATCTAAACTGCCATGTGTCAAATAATGACAAGGGTGCATATGGTGTCAATATAAAATTCTAAGATAGACACTTAATCACTATCAACATCAAAGTTGAAATGAGGTTCACAGGGAGAAGTTGGAAGATTTATGGGCTGGTTACTATTTTACCATTTGGTAACTTTATGAAGGCCTTTGTGGCCTTTATGAAGGCATTCCTGTCTCTCACAGGAAATGAGGAATAAATAAGGATGTCCACTTTATACTTTTCCAGCTCTGAACTTCTCATGAAAAGGCTCGACCTTCACTATGTCTTCAGTGCATCTGCTTCAGACTGAATTCCTCCTGACTGCAAAACTATGCGGACTCCAGAAACTTCACTTGCAATTACAAAGACAAATGAGTTTAGCCGAATGCCAGTGGGTGTTGCAGTCCTGAAGAGGATTACTTAGTTTTACCTGAGAACAGATGAGCTGTAGATTAAGTAACTTCATAGGGTCTGTCCCCTTGTCATATTAGGTGACATTACATTACACTCAAAGTGTGTTTATCAAGAGAAAATAATTGATAAAAGGTTTATGGATGACATTTCTGTTTCATACAATCAGTGGTATGACCATCTAGCTTTTTAAACTGAAATCCACTGTTACTGAATGATTCCACCAATAATTTCTGCTTTCTTTTTCAACAAGAGCAACATGGGGTATAGGTACTCTTCTGCTGGAAAAAGAACCTTGCATTGCATGGCAAAGTCTCAATGGATCTCCTAGCATAATAACTTACTTTTGATTCATTATACTACATTTAAGCACATGGATCCCCCCCCCCCCAGAAGTAGTGTATAGTCAGAGCATTTCCCCCCAATTTTTTTGTTACAGTCTGGCATTAAGGTCTTTTAGTCTTCAACCGTAAGGAGTAAATATCTCCACTAGGTGGAGACAAAGAAGATCAAGATGAAGAAATCACAGTCCAGTTTCTCCAGCAGTATTTGGCTTAGAAGCAAGTTTGTGCACATCCAGACAAAAGCACATTAACACAAATTTGGTAGGAGACATTCGAGCAAGTCTCACTCTCCTCGTCACACTGACCTGATTATGTTGTGTAATTAACAGTAGAGTGGCAGATCCTGTTTGATGTTCTGTTTATTGTCACCCGGGCCACATTTTTATCTGACATGGTTTGTCACACTGGTACCTCCTTTCTGTAGAAAAAGAAGTGAAGAAGGATTGCAACCTTTTCCACTCTTCTTTTCAAAGATTATGTAGAGAAGGATACAGATTCAAAAAGGTTTGGAGCTGTTGATAATGGAAAACCTTATAGTTTGTTGTAGACTTTCTGGAGATGCAGTATTATGAGGATGGATACAACCAGCAGCGTTCAAACCGGTATAATGTGTGCTTATCATCCTTCTCAAGTCTACAGATTAATGATTTTCCCTTCAGTGCTTCGTGTCACACTCAGCTAATCTGAGCACTGGAGAACATACTGATTCATAGCATGGGCAACCTTTCTTCTGTCCTTAAATTCTACAGTGTCCTTTTCAATGTCCATCTTTGCTAACTGAGGGAAATTGATGCACTTACTGTATACACAACTATTACAAAGGGTGAAAACATTTACTGATGTTTGAGAATTGTCTTATATACTGCATACATTTGACACTCTATGAACCCAAAACACAGCATGGCACTGTTCTTATATAACTCCTTATATAACCAACCAAACTCGTTTGTTTGGTTATCAGTCATGACAAGACCGCAAAATTCAAACAACACAGCTTTTATTGTCTTAAACAATCAATGTAAACCAGAACCACTTACTCTGTACACTCTGTTCAAAATGTTTTGGGAGTGTAATATTTCAGAGACATAAAGAGCAACAAGAAAATGCATTTTTTGGTATTTTACAAAGATTCAAGCAACACCCATCAAGTAAACAACATAACTTAGAAAATAGCCCACATGCAAAACAACTGCACAGAGGTCATTACTCCAATACCCTGACATGTGACTTTGGTTAACGTAAGTGGGAACTGATCTGTCTTTCTCCCCAAAACAAATAAGCACCAAAGAAAGGAAGAAAGGATGCAGTAGTCCAAAGAGTCATATAAAAACACTGGCTGTATTCCAGTCCACAGCCCATTAGTGATGTGTCTCCAGCTCCACGATGGTCCACTCGCCCTGTGGAGATGCAGCATCCTCGGGAGAGAAGCTGGTCACAGTGATGCTGGTGGTGGAGTCCTCCAGTGGAGAAATAAGCTCAGCCCAGCGCTTAAATGTGTCCTTTTCGTGATACAAGTAGTCCTGTTCATTCAAGCTGTCTCGAGACAAGGACAGCGTCTGCTTGATCAAGTACTGTGCAAGGTTTAAATCCTCTGGGACTGAGTTTATGATGCCCAGATTGGATTCTTGGTTAGACAGTAGCTGTCGAAGCAGACTCCAGTCTTTCTCTGCAAACTTACTGTCTTCATTGTCCACTTCCTCTGTATTGTCCTCTGTCTCCACACCTTTACCCTCCTGATGTGCCTCCTGCTGCTGGGGATCATTGCTCCTGTCAGCATCCATGCTTTGTTCAAGGGCTGCTCCCAGGTCCATCTCATAAATGGGAGACAGGGCTTTAGATGGCCGCCGGTCATGTGTGCAGGTTTGAGCCAATGCGTCACAACCATCAAAGTCCCCTAAAAATAATTGACAATACTGCACAATGACCAACTGTTTTATTCTTAAGTGGGCTTAAAAAAAGGAATTTTATTGAAGACGTGTTGTTTCTAGCTTCAAGTGATGTATGTACAAAAACACCCCTAGTGCAACTCTGTCCTCCATGATGTAGTTAAGACAAACTTGAAGTATGAATCCTTTTAAAGATTAAACAGATGAAAAAAAAATATACTTAAGCAGTTAGCACTTTTCACTTATTAATCAAGATTCGATTCATTGACACATGCATTGCAATTCAGCAGATGTGCAAATCCAAAGTTTTCAATGGAGCAACTCTTGACCTTCCATGTCATCAATGGAGCAACTTCTGAATTTAGGAAAAGGATGGACAGCTGCCATAAAGGTGATGCACAGAGGAAAGCCCACACCAAGTCTCTTTTGTTCACAAGTGCTATAACAGTAAAAGGCATGTTTTGCCAGCCACTGTATCTTCAGCATAACTTAAGTTTCATTCAAATATAAAAGATGAATTCTATAGTGTTTTAATTTGTCTTAAAGTCTTAACTTAAAAATACACTGAAAATATAAGGGCCATACTGGCAAAAGAGTGCTTATTGCTTTACTAGGCAAGAAACAGTTTTTGTAAAAAAAAAAAAACCTTTAACAGTGACTGTTATCATGATACTAGTGTGAAAAAAGAGACATGAGGACCTTGAGATTGTTTTTCTAGAAACACAACATACAGGAAAAATGACTAGTTCTACAGAAATCTACAGCATACAAATCTAGAGTTGAGAAAATGGTTATCTACTACAGAACTAAAAAATGGTGTGATATATTGTGACTGAGAAATAAAGAAATATATCAAACAAAAACACAAAAATGGATACAAACATAGATAGAATTTCATAAATGAACAAAATCAATAACAAAACCCAGTATTAGCATGCAAGATTTCCTGGTTTGGTGACTTAACAGACGAAGCCAAACAACATGGTCTCTGCAGAAGGTGTAGTCCTTTATGTGTATTATATTAAAAGGAAACTTAGCTCACTGTATAAATATATATCTTACGGAAAAGTCAACATATTGGTCTATGAGGAAGAAGCTTACTATTCAGTATGGATAATGACAAAACAAAGCAAAAAAATCTACTGAGAAGTGCACTGATACAACTGTGACTGCCCAGCCATGCCACATACCGTAACAGACTTAACCACACACATATATATATTTTACTGTATGCATGTAAACTTGTTAGTTGAGTTATTTAGGGCATAGTGCCTCAGAGAAGGCAGTTTAGTTGTGTGTATCGCTTATTGAAATATTAGATTGCAAAGGATAGAAATTTAAAAAAGGAAGGTGGAAGAGGAGGCAGTAGTGTGCTACTATCGAAATCAATGAGCTGTCAAGCTTTACCCCATTGAAGATGACTGGAAGTCAAAGGAATTGTCTGAAAATTTATGCTGGACGGGTCAGGATGGAAGACTGTGAGTGGGTGTTTCTGAGGCTGCAGTCAGGGGAGATGGGCTCTAACATTATACATTACCTGATGGAGAGTGTGCAGGTGAGCTCACAGTCAGCTGCGGCTCAGGTAAGTCTAGCCACAAGTCAGCTTTTCTGCTGTCTATATGTTTGGACTGGAGATTGCCATATTGTTCCACCAGCCGGAGGTCCAGGTGACTAGGGCGCTCCTGAGCAGGAACATCACTGGCGTCTTTGTCTTGCACAGGGGCATCTGAATGATTGCATGCACTATCCTCCTGTGGAGATCCCCGGGCCTCTGTCAGGAATACCGTGGGTTTGGGCTCCTGTTCATTTTCCTGGTGGTTGGAGATATGGTTACCCCTCACTCCGTTTGTGGTTTGCTGGGAGCAGTAGTCTGTTTGAGAATTGCGAGGTTCACTGTCAAAGACATCGCCATGTGTAAAGGAATGACTTGACTGGTGTGTCACAGTCTGGGCGCCTCCTTCTTCACATCCAAGTTCCTCACACTCATCCACCGAGATTAAAACAGAGCGACGGAAGTTGGAAGCTGAATGGTACTCTGGTTGCTCATTCTCTTGTTCTGCAGGATCTTCAAATGCAAGGTTGACAATACCTTGAAACAGTGGCGGTGGCTCGGCAATTGGGGGAGCCACTCTCCTCGGTAACACCTCAACTTCCGATCTTTCATCTTCAGTCTCCTCTTCCTCTTCTTCTTCTTCTTCTTCAGAGGAGAAAAGCTGGTGGTCTGGGACACCCTTCAAGTTTTTTAATGTAGTGTCCATTTCACAAGGTTCCTCCTCCATTGGCACCTCATCCTTTCTAATCCAAGATCGTGGTCTTTGATGCCCTACCTCTTCTTCACTTGTAGTCTCTACCTCTTGTCCTCTGAACCGTACTTCCACACAAAGTCCAGCCGCACTCTCGTACATCTTGAGCTCCTCAGGTGTGCTGGTGTCACTGCTGCTGCGACCCAGGAAGTCAGGGCAACGCATGGTCCCACACTTTGAAATCCCACGCTCACGGGAACAACAGTCGTCATCCTGCGAGCCACCAGCATCATAATCCTCTGACTGTGGCTTTATGTCATCAGAAGAAGTAGTGGCACTGCCAGTCTCTGACTCTGGGCTAACTTGGGGATGAAGCCTATTCCATGAGTCCTCTAGGTGTGTCTTAATGCTCCCTAGACTGCAAGGTTTATCAAGAGGGAGGTCTGAGTCCTTTGAAGAGTTTAAGGAATTGAGGCTTCGGTCTGGTCCTGTGACATTTGGTGGAATGGCATTGTCTGTGGCCAATTTATTTCTGCTTACCTCACTCGGTCCAGAAATATATGTATGTATATCCGGAGTTACTGATTTAGTCTTCATCTCTTTGCTACTTAATTTACTCACTAGATCACTGCTTTTCTCCATATCTTGAACCTTAGTGGAAGTTGCTGATATAACCTTGGGGACTGCTTCTGGCTGGTCTGGTGAAGCTTGGCTGACTAGTGAATGCTGTTCAAGGGAAGAAACAACTTTGGAACTCTCCAGAGAAGATGTAAACAGTTGCTTGCTTCTCGTCTCACCATCAACAGAAGCTGGATTCAACTGATGAGTGACCTTTTTTAAGTCTGAATGTTTAGGGCTGGATACCA
The DNA here is from genome assembly GCF_023724105.1 of Carassius gibelio. Taxonomy (NCBI): domain Eukaryota; kingdom Metazoa; phylum Chordata; class Actinopteri; order Cypriniformes; family Cyprinidae; genus Carassius; species Carassius gibelio. The sequence continues at coordinate 15,574,074 of NC_068376.1, forward strand.
AATCTTTCACAGCAATGCCTGGCTTTTTAGAGGCAACTGGGGATTGGTTTTTGACTGCCCCTGAGGATTTTAGAGATGATTTTGTTGGAAGTGTATTTGCAGCCTTCTGTTTAGGTCCTGTTTTGTTTGGGGCAGCAGTTGAATGCCTGGAGGAAGACGTGGAAGCTTTGACACTGGGCTTTGATTCAGGAATGGCTTTTGTGGTCTTCTTTGTAGTTGCAGGTTTAGATATATCTTTCTCTACCTCTTTTCTTGGGGAGGCAGGCTTTCTAGAGGTACCAGGTCTGGATGATCCAGGTCTGGATGAAGCTGTTTAAAAGAGGAAACATACACAACTTGAACTTGTTGCTGTTTATTAGTTCCTTCAATTATTAGTTCCTAATTATTATTAGATCTGAAGTCTGAGTATTACTTACCATGGTTCTCTGAAAGGCCTGACACGGTGCTTCTGCTCTTTGGATCTGTGCGGGATGCAGGAATTCCAGGTATTGCACGGCTGGTTATGATAGGTTTAGTCTTGCTTGACTTGTAAGAGGGGCTGTAACAACACGATGAAGAACCAAAGATTATCAGATGGAAGAAAGTGGAGATTGTGGTACAAGTGTGAGGATCCCAGCCTGGTTGTTCACAGAACAACTCACCTGCTAGTCTTGTCAGTGTCCGTTTTTTGAGCAGGTTTGGTCAGAGGAGATTTTGTTGTTGCCTTGGCTTGAAGTTTTGACCTGAGACCTACAATTTAAAAGGATTATAGAGCTTTTACAACAAGACAACATTTTAATAAATGGCATTGCATGTTGACAATACAGAATATAGTTACTAAAAAGTATTTAAAGCTAATAATTTAAAACATTTTGTCTAATGTATAGCCCATTAATCTAATTAAACAGAGCATTATCCATCACAATCCTGATCTCAACACACACACACACACACACACAAAAAGATTTGTGATATTTGTTGTACCTTTTTGTAAACTGGTATGTGTCCTGCAGAACTTCTGTGCGATCTTATCCTTAAGAACTGTCCAGCAAGGTAACAGCCATGTACAAATTTAGTAGTGCTAAGCAGCTTAATGACGAGCTAACTCTGGCATACCCTGCTAAAACCTACTCTGCTGAGCAAAGACTCTCCGAGTGATGCCAGCTAATGAGCAGGGAAAAGTGGAGAGCTATCTACACTTTTATCAGGATTTCAAGATTCAGAATTTTCTCACCCTCTCAACTGCAGTTCATTCCTTCTCTCCCCATCCTTCCTTTTCTCTTCTAATTACCTAACATTTATTGAAGCACAGATCATACTATTAAATTAACTTTTACTTACAGGGACAGAAGAGTAAACCTGAGTGGGTTATCTCAAATATAAGGAGCTAATCTGAGAAACCGAGGATATCTACTTGACTTACACAGATTTAAAAGTTCTTTCAGGTCTGATTTTCTGCTCAAACCATTTTACTGGCTCTGGCTTTTCACAGTAAAACAAGGACTAACTTGAGATTTAGTAGAGTTTTATTAAGTGACATGTGGTGTGAAGGTAATTATGAATCAAGTTAAATTTACCTGTCGGGGTACTGTGGCCATTCTTTCTTGGACTCCCAGCACTGTTGTCTGGTGAGGTGCTGCCAGAGTTAGATGGGGTATTCTGAGCATTGCTGGCCGATTCCTGAGGCAGGTCCTTCCCTGACATTGTGTCCCTCTGCACTTTTACTCCTTTAGTCTGGCCTGCCGAGAGATCAGACCCAGCAGAGGAAGACTTTGGCCTTGCTCCTGGGTTTGGCTTCCTGTCCAGCACTGTCTTCCTTGTGGGTGAACCATGGGCACCTGAAGTGGTGGAATTCTCCCGTGGAGCACCACCGGCAGTGCCATTCAACACTGGTTTAACAGTAGACGTAGTCTTGGTTTTAGCTGGCGTTTGAGTTGGCTTAACCTTATCACTTTTACTTCTGAGTGAGGCATTGTTACTAGCTTTTGTTTTCCCAGGAGCCGTGTGAGCTGTTGGCCCTAGAGCATCAGACTTCATGGTGCCTGATGCTGCAGCTACAGATTTTGCAGGGGAAGCACGTGGACCCTGTGATACCTTAATAGAAGGATGAGTAGGGCTATCACATGGAGATGAAGTGCCCAAGAGGCATTTTGTAGGTTTCTGTTGCAGAAGGGAGAGAGACCGAGAGAGAAAGAAAGACTGTGATGGCTTTGCTCATTGTTAATCAGATCAGCAACCCATTTGATACAGTAATCTCAGACATATAAGACTATAGCACAAAACCAGAATCTTTGGATTAAAAGCTAAAAAGCACATTCTTCAAAAAAAGAACAGCTCTTTCCTTAGCCCAAGGTCTCTTTATCCATTTCACCTTGGTCATATATACATATTATTTTTTAAAGCTAAGTAATTTTTTTTTTTTTTTTCAACTGGTCTTGTCAAGCCAGTAGTTCATATCTATATTCTGGCACGAAAACAATTGCATATTAATGTGTCAGAAAGAGAAACATTCACATTTTTTACTTTTTATGGGCTACAAGGCCATCCTTATTGTTGAGCTCTGACAACAGCAGCTTAAAGATTCATAGTGAATACTGTAATACAGATCTTATATGATTGTCATCCTTAAAGAACAGGAGTCTTATAAAGACTAAAAAAAGCGAACAAATATTTACCATCTCTTTAAGGAAATATTTTTTGCCAGTCACTTTATTTATAGTGGTAAACCAATATTGGGTATTTTAATGGCTGATGCTGATATAGATATCTAGAAAGCAGAATGTCTGAAATAATGCAGATAGATACATTTTATAATTTAATGAAAGCAAATAGGACTGTTGAATTTACTTTAAAAAAAAAAATTTTTTTACATAATATTTACTCAATATAATAATTATAATAATAAAAAAAAGAATATAAAAAATATTACTTCTGATTATTATTTGACGCAGACAACCTCAAAATGACTAAATATTGGCTGATTAATCAACCTGGCCAAACTTTCTGTATATAGCCTATCGTTTTTTCACAGTTTAGCAACAGAATAAAAGATTACCTGAGAGCTGGTGAGCACAGGTTTTTTTTCCAAACCGTCTACAGTCTCCTTTATCAAGAGCAGCTGAGAGGGTTGGTGGAGGGAGGAAGAAAGTAAAGGCTAATTTTAGATTACAGACAGCTTCAGTTAAATTATAACATCCACTCATGCATAATCAACATTTGCCAAACATTTCCTCAATCAGACATGTAAATACTTGCAGACTTGCAATCAGTCACAACAACCCCAATCAGTAAAAGTGGCAGTGCAGTTCTGCAGAGAACAACTGATTTCATACTCCTTTAGCGCAGATCTAGCCTTTGATCATCTCACAGCTTATCCAGAGCATTCTTTAAATCAGCATGGAAAGAAACTTTAAAAAAATAACTAAATATCTAAGATTCCTTCTCTGCAATACAACTGAGCTCTGAATTCTCTGCTGTCAACGTCCAAAACCAAATCATAGATCAAATATCTTCGGTGAAAGAATGCAGCTTGAGTTTTTGTGTTTGCTGTTGCACGGTGTTAAGCTTTGCATTTGCATGCCTTTACATATGTGAGGGAAATCAGAATGACAGCACGACCATGACACCCAAAGCAATGCATAATTAATGCGCTAACATATATATTTCCACCTGCAGAATACAACAACACAAAACCCATTGTATCTAATCGTGAACCCAATTCCACAACCCCCTCTGTGTGGAAATGTTTTGATGCAACTGTATTCTAGCTCTCAATGTTCAAAGCATCCGTTCTGATGGTTGTGCTGGTGGACTGACAGGAGCTGGAGGTTATCCATTGGGGTGTCTCTCACTAGCACTGGCTACCCACTATCCATGCAAAAAAAAAAAAATACACTCCCCTCCTCCTCCACACATGAACATGACTGCTGCATGGTTTTGAACACTGAGCCTCTATTGAAAGCTGACCATTTCTTATGTTTTTTCTCTCTTTACCATCTTCCCACATTGTTTACATTTCCAGTCCTCTTTCTTTTTCTATTGCTAGATTCTTACCTTTTCTCCTTCCTCTGCTTACCTGCGAGTATTTATCTGTGTTGTAGTGCGTCCCATCCTTGAGTGTGCCGCACTGCAAAGAAGGACTGAAGCAGGAAGGTCCAGAGCTTTGTGCGCAGCGAACACAGCTCACGTCTGAATGGCTACCGGAGGGACAGAATGAGTGAGAGAGGGTGAGCAAGTCAGTCAGAGAAAAAGAGAGAGAGAAGGAGGGAGGATACAACAGCAGGAGAACAGGAGCGAATCGGCAGCTGCTTCAAAGGCTGGTTGTCTTGGCGACCGATCGCCATTGCCTCCCTCTATCCTTAACAGGATCCTCTCCAGCTAAATGGATAATGTCACTAGCAGACGTCTCTGTTCCCGCCATCTGCACCGAATGTTCATTAAAAAATAACCATCTTTATTCTACTTTCCATCCACAGACCATTTCTCCCCCTGTCCCTCCCCGCTTTCCTCTATAATGGACAAAGAGCCAGATTAGACATGGCCACACCCAGACTCTTGGTCGTTCTCAGATTAATCCATTCTGCCATTTCCCCTGGGATGTGAATTAACTCACAAAAAGACAGGAAGTGACAGAGATGGGCAGAGAGAAATCAAGAAAAACAGAAAATGACAGAATGAGACCAAGCCACGAGAGGTGGAGGTTTTAACCATAACCTTTTCTATTTGTAGTGTCACATTACTTTAATCCAGCCTGGCCACGTACAATATAGGCGAGTTTAAGGATCAAATGAAGTGCCTTATACACACGCCATTAAAGGAGTCATATGATGCAATTTCACGTTTTCCTTTCTCTTTGCAGTGTTACAAGCTGTTTATACATAGATAAGATCCATAAAGTTGCAAAGACTAAAGTCTTAAACCTAAAGAGATATTCTTTATAAAAGTTAAGACTCTTCCACGCCCTCCTAAAACACCTCATTTAAACACGCCCCCACATGTCTACATCACTGTGTGGGAAGATTTGCATAACACCGCCCAAATGTTTACGCAAAGAAAGAAGGCGTAACTTTTATTCTCGCTGTAGTATTATTGCCGTCGCCGCCATGTCGTGGAGACGCTGTGTGTTTCGTTGTGAAAGCAAAACTATTTTGTTTTGGTCTTCCAAAAGAAGACACAACTAGAAATCAGTGGTTATGTTGTATTTACAACACTGTTTACAACAGTTTAACTCAAATATTTGTGTGTGTTTGGAACGCATTTAACAGAGGACTGTTTCCTGAACCTACAATGCTGGCTGTTCTGACTCACAACTTGTAAGTATGTTTTCATATTTAAAGAATTTACACCAAATATAAAAGAATAATGATCTTTTTAGCAACGTCATATGACCCCTTTAAATAGAGAGAATGTTCTCATTCTCATTGATGAAGCACAGAAAATCTATTCCAGTATTTTAATAACTACACCAAAGATGCAGTTAAAGGGTTAGTTCATCGAAAAAATTAACTTTCGATGAACTAACCCTTAAACAGATTAAAATCAACATGAAATAATAATGTAGTGCATGTTATTCCAAATTAAAAAATAAATAAAAATGTTTTAAATTCTTTATGAAAAAGTAATGACTTCAAATCCCACTTAGTTTTACATCAACTTTTACTCCAACCCCCAACCACTATTCTGTATGTCCATTCTTTGAATATCCTATTTCAGTTGTAGGTAAGTCCGATTACAAAAGTTAAAACATTATGTAAATGTATGTACATGTACTGTTAATATGGAAGTAACCGTCTTTTAGTATGCAAATCAATACAAAAGATGTAAATGATTAATCAGATCTGCTTTATATTGACTAAAATAGAACAGGCAGTTCTGATCCGGATTGCTTAATAAAACAATGTTTGAATGAAAATCTGTGTAACCATATAATAAAATACTGCATACAGGAATAGTTACGGATGAAAGAGTTTTATTCCACTGCATAAGAGATATAAATAATAAGAGGTATTCCATTGCATTCCGTGTCTAATTTCTGACAAACAGCGAACTGGAAGTCATTCACTTCTGATGGGGAGTAGTATGGGAGCTGTGTGAAGTTCTGACCTTATGCGTATTCAGAATTTTCGGATCAGAGGTTTGTGTGCATTCAAATATTTAAACTTTTGTTGCTAGACCACATATGACCGTCTGACTAGATGTGATGTTTTAAAATCCAAACTATGAGTGCAATGTGAAAACAACTGATATTTTTGCAATTAAATAGGGTTTCTTTTAAACACTGTTTCTGTAAAATAAATAATCATATTCAAAATAAAAATTTGATAAATATTTGCGGAAACCTAAAATGCTTTTCTTTCAAAAGAATTAGCCCTTTCCGTTGTTTTGTGTGGATATAGGACGCCGTCTTGTTTGGATCAATAAAAATAAATGATTCATTCACTAAATGATCTGTGTTGTAATTAAATGCCGGCTTGTAGTGTTCTGTTTCTTAGTTTACCTTCACTTCCACCTGATTGGCTTGATCTTCTGTGATAGAGTCTACCTCAGTCGGGTCACCACTCAGTCGGTTCACAGCAGTAAAGAGGTCACAGCAGTTGTCCACAGTGACACACTTCCGCACGGCTATGCACACCTTCCTCAGTAGTGCAGGGTCACGTGTGAACTCCTCTCTCTGCAACGGGACGCGTCTGACTGTCATAGCTGACCAGACATCTTATATCTCGTGCCTAAACATCGTCGACTGGTCGTACCCTTTGGAGATCGTGGAAGGCAGCGGTGTGTGTGACCTGGGGCAGGTGTGTAACAATCATCTGCAGACACTCTTCTTGCAGTTCACTAGCCAGACTCAGCACCTGCTTGGCCCATTTTACCTCCGGCAGGCTGCCAATCAGCTGCTCGCCCCAGATGCTACACTCTGCACCGTCTGAAACACATCACAATATTACACACATATACTCTGCACCATCTGGAAAAACATCATCATAAACACTGTCTCATTCATAGAATCCATCTTCCCCGCTTCCTCTGACACATGCTGCTTGCACTGTGAGTGACTGCAAATTTCCTAGTGTAATCCAATTTGCTTCAGCAGTGGTTTACATCAAGGCTGGAAATCAGGAGGGGGAAACCCAGTGTTATACAACCACACTTGGCCGGCTGCAGCTGCTGAAGTTCTGGGTCTGAGTGTCTGTGTGTGTGCGTGAGAGAGACATTTATGGGCTGCCAGACTATGGGTTCAGTGAATGAGCTTTTTAGGCGTTTAACGCGCACACACCACTCAATCAAGTCCTCTAATTGCTCTTTAGTCAATAGCCATCCTCAAAACAGAGGCCAAGGCTCATCTCAACAATGTCTTATTGTATAGGATGCAGACAAAATCGGAAGGACAGTAAGGAATGAAGGGAAATATAGGTTGTCTATGCTGTTTCCCACTAAAAATAATTGCATGTAAACATACTGAATAATTCGGTATAATTAGATCTGTATTGAAAACTAAGTCAAAGGAAAGTCCCCACCATGGTCCATGATAGAAAACATCTGGTTTCCAATGCCAAATTTAAACTGCTCTAACCTTCTAAATGTGAACTATATGAGGCATTTAGGTATTAAAAACATTAATATTATGAGTTTCTTTAAAGCTGCTTTGAAATTGTGTGTATTGTGAAAAGTTCTACACAAATAAAATGTTATTTCTGGAAGAGTTGTCCAAATGATCTAAGTTAGTAACACTAGGGCAGCAGGTTCAGCTGGCTCTGGACTGAAAGTGCCGTGCTGATCTTCTACCATCAGATCATTGATGCTGTACTTAGAGCTTCTCAACCAGCGAAGGCAGCACCAAAATATCACAGAAACAACACACACGCACACTTTCTATCTCTGAGGCACTGGAAAAAAAATCCCGACCTACATTTACACACTTCTCTGAGCCGCTTTACCACAGTGGGCTGAGTTTAGAGCAAAGGGAAGTCAATGACAGAGTTGACTAATTAAGAAATGGAGATGGTGGTAAATTATTAACCTGTTAAATGTCACCCGTATATGGGACGCCTACGCTGACTATACTATATTACAATCAAATTTAATCTAATCTTGACAAACTATATATCGTTGGAAAGGTCTAAGACTCCCAAATATATATTATACCATATTTTTGTTAAAAATTATGTAGGAAAAGTAATAGATCAATTTATGACAAGAGTGCACCCTCAGAAATCTACATTACAAAAGGAGCTTTGACCTTTGATTAAAAAAAAGACTTCCTCGTTGCCTTTTTCTCTATCACATTTTAGAAATCATCAGAAGTTATATATCACTTGAAAACATAAAATCTCAAAATTCATCCTTCAAAACCCATTTTTTAAATCAGACATTGCATTACCATGTAAATGGCACATCAAAATCATGTTACAAAATGTTTTCAGTCTTGAATTATAAAAATTTAGGTTTGTATCAAGCACATTCAAGTCTATCTTCAAAAATGTGAATGACAGTTAACAGGTTAAAGGTCAAATATTTATTTTTCCTGCTGTCCATGTTGTCAGTCAAAGAATATTGGGACACATACTTACTGATATTTGTGTTACCCCTGCAAAATTAGAGTAAAATCAAAAACCTTTTGCAGGGCCACCACAATCTAAATATTAAAACAATTCTTATTCAAATCAGTCTTTTTGTACTGCCAAGTGGTACTTTTTTACATACTTTTCTAAAGAAACATTAAAAAATGACAAAAGAAATTTAATAAATAAATAGAAATCAAAAGTCATGTGCAAAACTTCAATGATTTAAAAGGATTAATTAAACCCAGACTTGGCAAAGATGTAAGATCAACTCATAAGGTGCTGAAGAAAGATTTTTTGCTGGTTTGCATATGTTTTGAAGCATTAAGAAAAAGAATTGGTTTTGTGAGAGCTAGTAAACAGAACTATATAAATCAACTTCTGTCTGGAGTCTTGCACATATATTTTTCTACAAAAGTAATTCAAATGAATCCTTTAAAAGAACTATCCGTATAACAATTACTGTAACAACAAAAAGTTCTGTACATTTTGATTGATTTTTAATTGATTCATTATTAACTGTTAAAAGGTATTTTATACAAAGGCAAAGGTGCAAATGCTAAAGACGTAATGACAAACGTTGACATAGCAAACTGATGTAAGAGTAAAAACAGAGACAAAAAAAATATTGATAAAGATTTGCCTACTCTTTTATAGATGTGTTATGTGTTTAATTCCATTTTATAAAACTTAAATCACATGAAGAAATTCCTGAAGTTACATTGCAAAATATGGCGCATATGGATTATTTATTTCTTTAAAAATTACTACCATTAAAGCACCTGATTACCAGTAAATGATAGAGAAATACCTCTTTACGGGTTATTGCAAATCATTCAAGGGAAAAATTAAAGCCATTATATTCTTTGTATGGTACAATTTTATGGTCAGTGAAGTATAACAAGTGAAATCACCCACGAGCGAATCACCGTCAATCACAAAAAAAATGTGAACACTACTGGAAAACTATATCTTGACACATGTATCAGGCAAAAAGGAGACATTTGCCAAGTGGAATCAAAAGCATTATATCTGGACCACTGAATTATTGACATAATTCAAGAATTAGGTGTTACCTGTTTAAAGATATGAGACTTGCATACGCACTTTGACCTTAAAGTGTGAACAATTTTGTTTTGTTATTTAATTTTTCTCTATATTATTTTGTGTTTGCATGTTTTTTGATGGAGTTTGTAAAAATAATATTTGTGCGAGTGAGATGAGAAAAGGCCTCTGCTGCATACATTTATTCTATGCGAGTTAACCGGAAACTGGCACAATGTATTGTTCAATAAATAAAATTAAGTGAATAATTGAATAAATAGTTTAAAGAATCCTAACAGAAATACTAAGCAGCACAACATTGATAACAATAGGAATTAGAGGTTGACCAATATATCTATATATAAAATGAGACATTTTAGCATGCAAATGAAGAGGAAAACATCAAGATATCAGCCCTAAAAATCAGCAGCACATATCGACCATCGGCTGACCCTGACCTCTAAACATCGGCATCGGCTACAGAAAAACCCATATAGTTCGATCTCTATTAGGAATCATAACTTAAGAATGATCTCTGAAGAATCATGACTGGTGTAATGGCAGCTGAAAATTCAGCTTTAACATCACAAAAAAAATCAATAAAATAAAAAACTATTTTAAATAATTTTTAAATAAGTATTATGCATTTCTGTAGGGGAAAAACTAAATTTTCCTGTACCTTTAATCAAGTCTTTCTTATACTTAAACAGTCAAATTATTCTGAAAGATCAGAGGGAGTAAACACATTCATCTTTCATCTAGGATGAGATTACTGACTGAAAGGACACAAACTAGTCTGGTCTTAAAACTGGTCTTCTTGAAAAGTGGGGCTGAGAATTTAGAAACTCTGAAGCACAAGCAGAAACAGCTTTTCATGAATTGTGAGAGGGCTGTCAAACACTATGCTTCCTGACTTACGCTGTCTCCCACTACTGCTTTTGTATCAAATGGCTCATGACAAGCTGTGTAAACAAGGCGTGAGTCTGCTGCAGTGCTTCTATTTGTAAGAGAAGTAGAAAAAATGGCAAAATATAGCTGAAGAAAGAGATGTTACACCCATATCTGAGGAACTTAAATGGGAGGAATCCTCATCTGGAGCCACACCAGAGGGATAGAACCATGTGCTTTTGGCTGACAAATTAAATGCTCTAAAAAACTGAACCAATGCCCAGACTTTCCTCGCTCACAAATACAAATCACATAATTTGTCCCTAAAGGCTTATAAATGACAAGATTATGGTGCTATCTGACAATAGACTTGCCACTTAACAGGACTATTTACACTCCTCACCTCTAATAGATTAAATGTGTGTGCCGTGAACCCATCCTCTCTCTTACCTTGAGGAAAAAGTGGCAATAGTCCCGAGTCAGGACCATCTCGCACATGTCTTTCAGCCCCTCCAGGCCTAGCATATCTGCTGCTAACACAACCTGACTGAAATCAAAGGCAAACACACACATCTTGACATTTCTGCTAAATAACAGCATTGCATTTTGCATTTAGAACATTGGTAAAGAGGAAATGTCACTACAGAGGGTCTTTACCTGACATTGGTTCCTGGTGGGAAGTCTAGAATGGCACCATACATGAAATGAAGCAGAAGCTCCATTTCATCTGGACCCAGACTGATAGAAAAAAAAAAATCTGATTGTACGATATTTTACAAACTCCACAAGACAGGGCTAATATTTTTTTTTAACATAAATCTATGTTTGTTAATGTTACGTAGTACAAAACTATGAATACTGAGGTAGTAAGGGTACTAAGTTTTTTTTTTTTTTTTTCTGCTGTTGCATTAAGTTATTTGCAAAATACAATTTTCAGTTCAGAGATCAAACTATCAGAGCAAACTCCAAAGATGATGATCAGATGAGTGTACTATCGATATTAATAAGAATAAAAATACACCTTTTTCCATATATTGAGCTACAAAAGAAAGCTACAAAATAGAATTATGTTATCCTGCTCTTTGACCATTTACAGTAAGAGCTAAATGTGGTTATCAACTGTTGTAAAAGTAGCCTGCAGTATCAAGTTTAATATGTATGGTGAGCAAATAACATTACTAGGTGCTCCGAGCCTCAAGAGTTTCTAGTAAGAGAAATCTGTACAAGAGGGACTGACAAGAGCTACATAGAGTTTATTATAATAACTGACTGGCCATACAGTATAATTTACGCATACTTTCAAAGTATTTGATATTTGTACTATAGTGCAATCATATATCTCACGTTGGTGGGTGTCCTGCATAACCTATGCAGAGTGACACATTGAGACAAACTCTCCATCCAGCTGCCACACAACATTGCTCGGAAATACTTTGAGTGCGCACATACACATGGCTCTGTGGGAAAGGAGAAACACACATATACACAGACAGACAACGTCAGCTTCCCCTATCACTCACACACGCCTCACACCACATTACCTCGGCTCAATATTTTCAGCCCCAGGAGATGTTTATACATGTGTGTATTTTTGTGTATTATTGACTGACTGATATGTTTGGGGACGTAGGAAAAAAAATATAAAAATAAAGGAGACCTCATGAAATTGGGCAAGGGATATGTAATGGTTTATTTAAGCATTTTTTAGAAAATGATGACGACTGTGGCTCATAACCAAAAGAGCTGATTATCTAGGTATTAACATTGTCCTAAAGATAAAGAAATAGAAAAATAATTTAAAGATCTAGTTCTAAACAAACATTACAAGTTTTGCAGAACTGATCTGCTATGATGGAGATCAAGTACTGCCAATACACACAGACATGCTGCAAGCATGTGAGACACACTGAAAGCATATATAAAATGACCCATAGCAGATCTACAGAAGTGGAGCTGGGGAAGGAGGAGGGTTTCTGATAGCACACTGCAATACGTCCCTACAGCAAACACTAAACCAATTTTTTTAAATATTGATTAACAAGATCACTGCCTACTGAGGCCAGTCAGTTTGTGCCTTGTAGTGAATGATATGATAGCTACTGTAGCAGACTGCATTAAGGATAACTGTCTGCGCCGCCTAGAGTTTACACAACTAGATATTTTTAAAGAAAAAAATAACAAAAAATTATGCTTAATATAACTACGTTAGAGGGTATAATGGTACACATAATTTCACCCCAAAAAATTGTATGGGTACACGTGTGTGCCAAAAGAATACAGTATTGTTTGAACCACTGCATGTGAGGAACTTCCCTGTGTTTATAACATAATGTATCATAATGAAAAAATGGCGCACACAGACCAGCTGCAGGAAAATTGCATTATGCAATCTATTTTTAATATTAGATGTGCTTTATGCATTTGAATTGTATTTTTCTCTGCAAACAACTTACTTGTTTAGCTGTAAGTGTTACAAATTCATGCATTCATTTCCATTTTGCATAAAAACCCATCCTGACAGCAAGCAAGTCTTTGAAATATTTTTTTTTGATTTAACCCCACTGTACTGAACCATATTGACCCATAAAATGGTTCAACAAAACAAAAATGCAAATTTAAGAGGTGTATCAAGTAATTTCATTGTGTATTCAAACATAAATTACATTTTATGTACTTTTTAATAAATGAATAGACCAAAAAAAAAAAAAAAAAAAAATCTCTGACACATTTACCTATGAGAAATCTTCATCAAGTGTGCATTTTTATGTACTGTTCATGAAGAATAGCATTAACTTTCCATAAAAATGTTAATCTAACCAATTTATGAGGCAACAGGCTTGTGTTATCAAACTGCATTCCCCATTATCCTCTACACCAGCACATGGATGATAAAATAAATAGATAATGCATAAATTACACTGTGACGAGTGGGGCGGGGCCGAGAGACGTGGGAACGAGGAGTGAGGCCAGGTGTAGTGATTAGAGATGAGCTACACCTGCGACCCACCACCGGTCTCGAGTCCCACGTAGGAGATGGAAGGATATAAAACTGGAGCGACGAAAGTGAAGGACGAGAGAGGACCAGGCCTGGGCAATATTTTTTGTTTGCTTTTTATTTATGCACACCAGTCGTCCGTGAGGGGCTGGTGAGCTGTTTTGTGTTTATTTTGAATATTAAAATGATGTTTTGATTGTGCGCCGGTTCCCGCCTCCTTCTTCCCGATGTATATGGAGATAATATCATTACATTCACACTTAATGCACAACCTTTGCTCTTCATTTGTTGCACTAAGTCATAATTACAATTTCTAAAGCCATAAGTAGAAACTGCCCTGAAGGCAGAATTACATAGAGCTGGAGACACTTCATATGCTCTACAGTCTTTCTTTTGTCCCACATCTTCTTTTCCCTCCCAGTTTCCTTTATCTCTCTCTCAGCCACCAGCTCTATTATTCTCCATCTGCCATAAACATTCACTATAAATAGATTCTATTTTCTAATGTGTCATTAGCTCCTGGTCTCCTCTCAGAACAAAATGCAGCTTTCACAGTGATGAAAGAGGGAGGCTAAAAATAAAACTGTCTACAATTTATTTTAATTTTTTTTTTTTTTTTTTGGCCTTTTCAATTTTGTTCTTACTTGATGAAATAGACAGTGGCAGCGACGGATCTATTTCAGGGGAAGCATCTCCAATTGCTGTCCATTTAATTCATTTGTCAGACAGCCCTCAGATGCACGCTCCACTCTATTGCTTTCTCACAGCTTGATATCCATTCCAGTAAAATGATAAAACAAAATCCCACTAGAACTGCTATGAAATGCCTGAAAGTGTCACACCTAAAGCAAAAATATTACCAATGGACCAATGGTAATCAAACTGTATTTAACTGACGATACACACTTTTATCCACTGACCTACAAAGTTCAATGATAGTCAATGGCTGTTAAAGACACTAACAAATTGGATATGTAATTTCAGTAATTTCAGTTTCAAATTATAAAATTAATTATATATATATATATATATATATATATATATATATATATATATATATATATATATATATATATATATATATATATATATGTATGTACAAGGTCTATTTCATATTCATAAGCTGGCATGAAAGTTAAGCACTTTAAATGGGTAATAAGATTAATTGCTCCATCAATATTTTAATATTGTTTTATGTAAAAAAAAACTAAATAAATAAATAAAAAGATGAACGCTTTATTTTTTATCTTTATTTCCCCCAAAATTGTCATTTAAATGATTTTTGGACATTTGCAATTGAAATGTTATCATTTAATTATTATTTATTTTTTTTAGATTAGAAAAATCCATATTATTAATTAATCTACTTGAAAGCATAATTTTAAATTATTTGTACAAGGCCCATTAAATATTCATTAGTTAGCCATGCATGAAGTTCCACGAGCACATCTGTGCAAACCAACCCCAAACTGTCCCCAATAATTATTTAAAAAAGTTATGCTAATGTTTAAGTTTAAGTTATGCTAATGTACCTGCTTTATAGTGAATTATAGCTGATTATATAGCACTTCATTCTGTATTGGTGTGTCCATAAGAGGCACATATGTGTGTTATGAAAGATCCTCTTCATGGGAAATGTATGGACAGATGAGGATGAGGGGGGGTTGATGTAAGTGAATTGGAGATGAGACAGGGATTATCAGTGCTGTTTTTGCTGTTTGCCAAGACAGAACTGCTTGTGATTCCAGCAAACCCATCGTTTCATCACAATTTCACCATAAAGTTAAGCACTTCAACCATAACTCCTTCAAAAGCAGCCAGAAGACTTGGAGTTATGATTGACGATCAGCTGACTTTCCGATCCTGCAGATTTGCTTTATTCAACATCAAGAAGATCAAGCCCTTTCTTTCGGAACATGCTGCACAACTCCTAATGTTGCCAAAAAGCCAAAAAGAATACACATCACACCTCTGTTTATCAATTTGCACTGGCTTCCAATAGCTGCTCTAATAAAATTCAAGGCATTGATGTTTGCCTACAAAACTACCACTGACTCTGCACCAATTAACCTAAATTTGTTGCTTCAGACTTATATGCCCTCTAGAAGCTTACGTTCTGCAAGGGAACGTCCCAAAGAAGCACAGAGTCACTTTTACGGACTTTTAAATAAAATGTTCCCTCCTGGTGGAATGACCTCCCCAACTCAAGTCCTTAGCCATCTTCAAGAATAGACTTAAAACACATCTCTTCCATCTTTATTTGACTCTCTAACTTTAGCACTCACTACTCTAATTCTATTCTTTAAAAATATATATATAGCTACCTTTCTAATCTTTTTGTATTCTATTTTCTTTCCATTTATTATGCAGTTATGTGTGTATGTGTGTGTGTGTGTGTGTGTGTACTTGTTTTTCTATTCTGGTGGGGACTTAAACCTGAATACACACAGACTCATGGGGACTCGTGTCACGGTGGGGACCTAAATTGAGGTCCCCACGGGTAAACAAGCTAATAAATTACACAGAATGAAGTTTCTTGAAAATCTAAAAATGCAGAAAGTTTCCTGTGAGGGTTAGGTTTAGGGGTAGGGTTGGTGTAGGGCGATAGAAAATACGTCTGTACAGTATAAAACCCATTACATCTATGGAGAGTCCCCACAAGGATAGCTGACCAGACATGTGTGTGTGTATGTGTGTGTGTGTGTGTGTGTAAAAAAAACCTCTTACACTAGCTTGCTCTAATTCTTTTTTTTATTCTATCTGTTTTGTTTTTATTTATTATATTATTTAAAAGCCCATACTTTGTGTACTGTGTTAACCTAACTGAGACTTGTTATAGCATTGCTCTTTTTGTTGTTTTTGATTGTTTCCACTGTCCTCATTTGTAAGTCGCTTTGGATAAAAGCATCTGCTAAATGAATACATGTAAATGTAATGTAAATGTTTAGGTGTGTGTATCCTGCAGTGAGACGGACAGATCTGCAGCAGTCACCTCAGGTCTGACATACTGATCCGGACTGCAGACGTCTTTCTCCATCCATAGAGCCCAAACCTGCAGAGATGCTGCTCCCGGCTGACGATGAGGGAGAGCCTGGTGCTATAGTAAAAGGTCACGGCACCTGCTATAACCTCTGCAGCACCAAACAAAGGTGCTACCGAAATTCTAAATGACAGAAAACCACACAGATACAACAGTGTTGTAATTCATCTTCTGAACATGACCTGTGTTGCACCCGCATATCATCAGAGATGAATCAATACAGATTAGTGTGCTGTTTGCAAAATAAGATGTTTTGTAAATGGTTTTCAATGCTAGATTAGATTTGCAAAGTAAAACTGTTTTCTTCTTAGATTAGTTTCGCCTTTACTGCTTCATGAAGTAGTTAACTCTAAAAAAAAATAATAATACTGCCACCTTCTGGGCATTTATCATTTTGCAACATAAACTGACTTCACTGAAGTCAGACCATCATGCACTGATTGAAAATTAGGGATGCACATGACAAGGCATCGACTGATATTGGAGATTTTTTTTTCTATCGGCATTAAGCTATATTGCACTCACATTTACTGATAAAAATGTGTAGAGTTACTTACAAAGGTGTGGATGTCATTTATGTGTCGTCTGAAGATTTTTGATCCAGTCACTGTGCACAACTCATATACTCCGCTCTCACTCTGTTGTCAGTTAATGTGACACGTGAACTTGCGCCTCGACTTTTTTGTCAGTTCAAATGTGATAAGAGTTTACAGTATCATTTGCATTGCCTTCGCTGATATTACTTTACTTACTATCACTATGTTTACAGTTGATAGATCCTATTACACAAAAATTGGATAGATCCTATTGCACAAAAATCCTATTCTCCAAAAATTTGATTTTCCTGATATATATGATATACTGATTTCATATAGAAAAACAAAGAAGTATCTCAAGTCATGTAATTAGATTTTTTTCGCACATTAGCAAAATTTTAAGTTTAAATGAAAATGAATACCAGCTTTACAAGCAGATACAAGCAACTGATTAAATATATGCAAGAGCTGCAGAAAGCTGATTGTGATTATTTTACCTGTGTACTGAAAAGACTCTGTCTGCCACCTGGATGCTGATGTAAGACATATCGGCCCTCTGATACAGAGCCAGAAGATCTGCCCCAAGCCTTGATGCTGGCTCTAAATGCTCTGAACCTGACAAACAAACAAAAATTAAGTGGAATGAGTGAAACGGCCTCAGCGTATAATGGTGCCTCTTACTTTCCACAAACAGACATCTGCACTAGTGCAGCTCCAGTGGGCAGAACATAATAGTAAAGAAAGAAAGAAATACAGTTTCGGGATCAAATCAGTAATAAAAAAAATATGTAAGTTGTATCTGGAAAAGGTTTCCTTACCTGAGTCAGAGCTGACCTTAGAGTCAACATCACGGTCGTCAGCAGCAGTGTCATTCACGACCAGCGAGTGACCTTTGTGTAGTATATTTGAGGTGCTATTCTCCTTTACCAGGCACTGGTCTTCTGTGTACAGTTTTCTGTTACCGAAAGTGCAACATCGAATATTTTACCAAGCATATAAAGCTCAAGACTTGTACAAGACTGATCCATTGTTTGAATTTTGATATTTGACATTTTTAACGGATGAAAAACACCTTTCATTTGAATGTAATTAAAAATAGTAATAATCAAGCTGATGTAGAGGAATATAGAAAATGCATTATGTACTGTATAAAGTCCTTGAGGGCTATCCCCTGCAGGTGAATGACAGGTGTAGATGCTCCGGTTCCCTCCAGGAGGTGAGGAGCTCGGGACAGCAGCACTGCCCTGTGGGCCTTCAGCCGAACAGCAGAACCCGCACACAGAGTGACGTCAGTCTCCAGCTCCTCCTGCAGCAGCCTGTTAGAGAGAGACATCATCAAAATAACATAAAACCAAACGCAGCAGTTCTTTTACTGGAATAGCATTTTGTCAGAAACCCTTGCTATTTTGCCACAAACAACAAAACACTGTCGAGAGATTATTTGATGCTACCTATAAAGGATTTTTAATATTAAAAATAGGTGTCAATATGCAAAAATAATGTAGCCAAGTGGTTCAAAGTCTGGGCTGAAAATCTAAATTCTTCATGTAACACAATTTCACTAGAACTGCTGTATAAACAGACACACATTTCTATTCTAAGGTGTTACAGAAGCCTGTTTCCTCCTGAGTTTAAAATAGGAAAAAGTCACACTATGAGATATGAAGTTGAAATTCTGAAATAATTTTCAATTATGAGAATTAAAAATAAGAAGTAAAGTCAGTCTGTGAGACACAAAGTCACAATTTTGAGATATAAAGCTGCAAAAAATTTTTTTATAATAATTCAATTATTTTTAGTACTAGCCACGGGCTTCTACAGTACTGCAGCATAAAAAGTCCAAGAAAGAAGACAGGAAAGGAAAACTATTATTAGGTATCATTTATACAGGAGCTACTAAATCTCTTCCTTCAACATCACTGTCATCATTTTGGCATCTTCTGCTGCAGTGAGACTAATCTAGGTGACCCAGAATCCTAAGATGCCCTAGGCCTTTATGCTGGGTGTTGGTGTGACTGCAGTCCTCTCTCTTCTGATGTAAGCAGAGAGAGATTAAGAAGTGGAAGAAGAGAGTAGCTCTAAAACTGCTGTTCCTTCAGTAGAAATTATATTACATCACCAAGTGTGATGCTACAAGTTTACAGATGGGAAAAGTCTACAGTGACCTTCAGTTTGGAATGAAAAAGAGGATACTGCTGTATCTTTCAACAGTTGGGGATCACTGAAAACATGTTTGGTTTCTTCTTTCAAGACTAGTAGTCATCATCACTCAAAAGAACAATAGTAGAGGTGTACCAATATATTACAGTTCTGGCCAACACTGTTCAAATACTATTTTGTCAATAAATAAATAAATGAGTCATTTTAACTGCTAAGTGAATTTAGGCATCACAACAATGTAATGTGCAGTGTGAAAAAAATAGAAAAATATTCATGTTGAAATGACATATCAACAATTTTTAAATTACTAGTAATAATTTAATTATCAGTGGTTCTAAAGTTTAAATTAATGAAGTGTCAGATGACAGCAAAGGTAATATAAATCTAAAAATAGAGGAAATTAGCATGCACAAATAACGAAATCAAAATCCAGTAGAGAAATAAATAAAAGTAAATCTAATATCAGATGTGTGGTAGTGACATATTGTGCATTTTTCCTTAAATGCTGTCTTTTTTAATGCTACACCTGTGAACATAATTATTTATTTAAAAAAAAAACCCAGCTTAATACATATTTTGAATAAAAATGTCTCAGTTTTTTTTAATTCCAAACTTTAAATTCACAGACTACATATACACAAAGCAAATGCTCACAGTTTGCATATGAAATCACCGAAGGGAGCGACATGAGCTGCAAACATTACAGCAGGTTGGCCTGATTTGACTAAACTGGTTTATAAGGGTGCATCATATAGCAACAATGATATTCCACGCATCAGTGGCCAAAAGCATCAGTGATGCGGTCGTGTTGTCAATGACAACTGGATGACGAGACTTAACTCACACTTCATCCTCAAAGTTAAACATCCACATGGAGATTCTGACAGTGAAAGTGAATTAGAGCAGTCCACGCGAAACTGACAACTGGGCCTCTTGGGGGCATATTATCTCGACGGAGGGGATCAAGGCCGATCCCGCTAAGGTAAGGGCCGTGGCTGAGTGGCCAACCCCTGACATACGGAAGGCGTTGCAGCGGTTCTTGGGGTTCGCCAACTTCTATGGGCGATTCATCAGGAACTTTAGCCTGGTTGCTGCACCCTTAACCGCACTCACCTAAGGTACTGTTCATATGGAATGTACAAGCTCAGGAGGCCTTTGATGTTCTCAAGTCCCGTTTCATCTCTGCTCCTGTTCTTTGTCTCCCAGATCCGGAACGGCAATTCATTGTTGAGGTGAATCCCTCTGATGTCGGGGTAGGCGCGGTCCTGTCCCAACGGTCCCCCAAGGATGGGAAGGTGCACCCTTGCACCTTCTTTACTCACCGTCTGAGCCTGGCCAAGCAAAATTATGACATAGGTATCAAGGAGCTGCCTGCAGTCAGGCTGGCCTTGGGGGAGTGGCGCCACTGGTTGGAGTGCGCAGCATTGCCCTTTTTGGTCTGGACGGATCACAAGAATTTAGTATATCTGTTCTGCCAAAAGGTTGAATGCTCGCCAGGCCCGCTGGGCACTTTTTTTTTTGGACGGTTTAATGTCTCCCTCTCGTATTGGCCAGGATCCAAGAATGTTAAACCTGATGCCCTTTCTCGTTTGTTCGGGGATCCCGGGGAGGATGTGAGTCCCAGGACCATTCTCTCCAGGGAGGTGGTGGTGGGGTCCCTTTCTTGGGATGTCGAGCAACGGGTGCGGGAGGGGGAGGTCCCAAGGGGGTGTCCGGGGGGTCAGTTGTTTGTACCGGCTGCGCTGCATCCTGAGGTCCTTTGGTGGGGTCATGAGTCCAGAATAGCCTATCATCCACGGGTTCGGAGATCTTTGGCTGCCATCCGTCAGCGATTTTGGTGGCCATCCATGGTTCAAGATGTTAGTCAGTTTGTGTTGGTTTGCGCACAGAATACGACTTCTAACCAGTCTCCTGTTGGTCTGTTACAGCCTCTACCCATTCCCTCTCGTCCATGGTCACATCTGGCCCTTGATTTCGTCACTGGCCTTCCCCCATCGAGAGGTTACACCGTTATTCTGACGGTGGAGGACCGCTTCTCCAAGGCGGCCCATTTTATCCCCTTACCCAAACTTCCCCCCCGCCAAGGAGACCGCTCAGGTGTCCGTGGAACACGTCTTCCACATCCATGGTCTTCCGGTTGATGTCTTTGACAGAGGACCACAATTTGTCTCCCAGTTTTGGAGCAAATTCTGTGGACTCTACGAGTCTGTCTTCAGGTTTCCACCCCCAGACCAATGGGCAGGCCGAGTGAGCCTACCTGGTTGTTGTGGGTTAAATATGCCCACAATTCCCTCCCGGTGGTGTCTACAGGTATGTCTCCTTTTCAAGGTTCCATTGGTTAACAACCACCTCTTTTCCCTGCACAGGAACTCGAAGCCGCAGTCCGGTCTGCCTTGGCCTTTGTCCGTAGGTGTCGGCGCACCTGGAGGAGGGCTGAGGAGGCCTTGGCCCGGGTTCCAGATGGATCAAAATGGTGGCTGACCGTCACTGGACACCGGCCCCCATCTTTGCAGTCAGAAGGTATGGCTTTCCACCAAGGACCTGCCTCTCCGGGTGCCTTCTCTTAAGCTGGCCCCCTTGTTTATTGGGCCATAACGCATCACCAAGGTTCTGAGTCCAGTGGCAGTGCGGCTTAAGCTACCCCCCACGCTTGGTCTTTCATCTGTCCAGGGTTAACCCTGAGTTTAACCCTTCCCCCTCCCACTCATTATCCTTAATACTCTGTGTTCTGACACACCTGTAGCCACTCTTTCCTCATTAGCTCTCCTCTATTTTAGCTCCTCTCGTGCTCTGTCTTTTGTCAGACCATTGTAAGTTGTTTAATGCTTCGCTGGTGACTGGTCTTGTTTGCCTAGTCCTGCCATGTTATGTTGTCTTAGGCTCCAATTGTTTTTTGATTTTTGTTTTTGTCTGGTACTGTTCGCTCTCATCCTGTCAGACTTCTGCTTCCGGCCCTGGCATCTCTTTTCTGTTGGGAATCCCCTCCCCCCCCCCCCCCCCCCCCCCCCCCTCAAGTCTTAACTCCAGCCCATTTCTGCACTCTACAGTCTCATTCGGGGAGTTTGGTGGGCCTTCCATGCTGTGTCCCAAGGAGGCTCAGATCGACGTGACTTTGACGTGCATCCCCAATGATGCTCTGGTTGATGTGACTTTGACGTTGCGTCACGGAAGGCGCTAGGACCGGTCGGTCCCCTCTGAGAGGTTTCCTTTTGGCCCTGTGCTCTTGGAGTGCTCATTCATTTGTTTTCCCTGTTTGCCCAGTGAGGGGGAATTAAACTTTTTGTTACCTGCAATTGAATCAATTGAAATATAATGTTGCATTGCCAGGTAAAGCCAAACTGAATAACTGCCGTGTGTAAAATGTATGCTCATGGGGAGATATAATGCTAATACCATGTTTTTGAGAAATTAATACCATATAATATGTACCTTGAAGTAACATGTATATGGTTTATAAAGACCGTATTTATTCAGTACAATGGTATTTAGTATCATATTACCATCTGATAGCATAATTTTTTTGACTTTACATTTAGTCATTTAGCAGACACTTTCATCCAAAGCAACTTCCAAATAAGGTTTGTATAAAATTGTATTAATATTATTTAAAAAAAAAAATAATTTTAAGGGTAATGGGCTGACTGCCTTTTTTAAAAAAAAATTTTTTAAAAAATTATTATGAGGATTATTATGCAGAATCTGCATTTTATTTTATTTGTTTAATAAAAATAAAAAAATCTAGTTAACTGCAAGAAGGTTGAATATATATATAAGTATTATATATAAATTAAATGTGTTAAGTATGGAGTCATGAATGTGGAAGAATAAAATCTCACAATAAACAGTTCACACCCACTTGACAGTTTGATTTATAATAGTAACCAAAAGTAATAATATAGAAAAGTGAGTTAAAGTAGTTTATACATAACTATATGTATAGTAGAGACTGGGCTTGAATTTGATTAAACGGAGAATGCTTGGCTGCTGACTTGGTGTAGCAACTTGAGTAGTGTTTATTAAATTATATGTTACAGTATTTTTAATGTTAATAAAAATACAACATCAAGTTCATTGATGATGGCACAGGTCCATTAAATACAACCCCAAATATGATTTTAATAATATATTAGTACATTTTAAAAATAAAATGAGCTGACATTCTTTAGAAGTATTTTGCACTGTTAGTTCATGTTAACTTGTTAACTTGTAGTTCTCTACTATAGGAGAGGAAGAATTGTATAAACTTGTTAAATCATCTAAACCAACAACATGTATGTTAGACCCTATACCATCTAAGCTCTTAAAAGAGGTGCTTCCAGAAGTCATAGGTCCTCTTCTGACTATTATTAATTCCTCATTGTCATTAGGATATGTCCCCAAAACCTTCAAACTGGCTGTTATTAAGCCTCTCATAAAAAAGCCACAACTTGACCCCAGAGAACTTGTTAATTATAGACCAATCTCGAATCTCCCTTTTCTGTCCAAGATACCAGAAAAGGTGGTATCCTCACAATTATATTCCTTCTTAGAGAATAATGGTATATGTGAGGATTTCCAGTCAGGATTTAGACCGTATCATAGTACTGAGACTGCTCTCCTTAGAGTTACAAATGATCTGCTCTTATCATCTGATCATGGGTGTATCTCTCTATTAGTTTTATTGGATCTTAGTGCTGCGTTTGACACAATTGACCACAACATTCTTTTGCATAGACTTGAACACTTTGTTGGCATCAGTGGAAGTGCATTAGCATGGTTTAAATCGTACTTATATGACCGCCATCAGTTCGTAGCAGTGAATGAAGATGTATCATATCGATCACAAGTGCAGTATGGAGTACCTCAAGGCTCAGTACTAGGGCCGCTACTCTTCACGCTTTATATGTTACCCTTGGGAGATATCATCAGGAAACATGGTGTTAGCTTTCACTGTTATGCTGATGAAACGCAACTCTATATTTCCTCGCAGCCTGGTGAAACACACCAATTTGAAAAACTAATGGAATGCATAGTCGATATAAAAAATTTGACGAGTAATTTCTTACTGCTAAATTCAGAAAAAACAGAGGTATTAATCATAGGGCCTAAAAACTCTGCTTGTAATAACCTAGAACACTGTCTAAGACTTGATGGTTGCTCTGTCAATTCTTCGTCATCAGTTAGGAACCTAGGTGTGCTACTTGATCGCAATCTTTCCTTAGAAAGCCACGTTTCTAGCATTTGTAAAACTGCATTTTTCCATCTCAAAAATATATCTAAATTACGGCCTATGTTCTCAATGTCAAATGCAGAAATGTTAATCCATGCATTTATGACTTCAAGGTTAGACTATTGTAGTGCTTTATTGGGTGGTTGTTCTGCACGCTTGGTAAACAAACTACAGCTAGTCCAAAATGCAGCAGCAAGAGTTCTTACTAGAACCAGGAAGTATGACCATATTAGCCCGGTCCTGTCATCCCTGCACTGGCTCCCTATCAAACATCGTATAGATTTTAAAATATTGCTTATTACTTATAAAGCCCTGAATGGTTTAGCACCTCAGTATTTGAATGAGCTCCTTTTACATTATACTCCTCTACGTCCGCTACGTTCTCAAAACTCAGGCAATTTGATAATACCTAGAATATCAAAATCAACTGCGGGCGGCAGATCCTTTTCCTATTTGGCGCCTAAACTCTGGAATAACCTACCTAACATTGTTCGGGAGGCAGACACACTCTTGCAGTTTAAATCTAGATTAAAGACCCATCTCTTTAACCTGGCATACACATAACATACTAATATGCTTTTAATATCCAAATCCGTTAAAGGATTTTTAGGCTGCATTAATTAGGTAAACCGGAACCGGAAACACTTCACATAACACTGTACTTTCTACATCATTAGAAGAATGGCATCTACGCTAATATTTGTATGTTTCTCTCTTGTTCCGAGGTCACCGTGGCCACGAGATCCAGTCTGTGTCCAGATCAGAGGGTCACTGCAGTCACCCGGATCCAGTACGTATCCAGACCAGATGGTGGTTCAGCACCTAGAAAGGACCTCTACTGCCCTGAAAGACAGCGGAGACCAGGACAACTAGAGCCCCAGATACAGATCCCCTGTAAAGACCGTGTCTCAGAGGAGCACCAGGACAAGACCACAGGAAACAGATGATTCTTCTGCACAATCTGACTTTGCTGCAGCCTGGAATTGAACTACTGGTTTCTGTCTGGTCAGAGGAGAACTGACCCCCCAACTGAGCCTGGTTTCTCCCAAGGTTTTTTTTCTCCATTCTGTCACCGATGGAGTTTCGGTTCCTTGCCGCTGTCGCCTCTGGCTTGCTTAGTTGGGGTCACTTCATCTACAGCGATATCATTGACTTGATTGCAAATAAAAACAGACACTATTTCAACTGAACAGAGATGACATAACTGAATTCAATGATGAACTGCCTTTAACTATCATTTTGCATTATTGAGACACTGTTTTCCAAATGAATGTTGTTGAGTGCTTTGACGCAATGTATTTTGTTTAAAGCACTATATAAATAAATAAAGGTGACTTATATAGTTGACTAATTTTAACAAAAATAATTTTTATTTTATTGTTTAACCAGTAAATAAATTACGGAATGAGTTTTAAAAGTTTTTTTCAAACATTTACATGAATTGAACACTTTATGTTTAAATATGATGTTAATAAATCTTAATGGCAATGATAAAATTTCATGTTTTTTGGGACTTAAAATGTTTTCAACATATCATATAATTCGCAAGCACCTTATTAAACACATTATCAATAATTATTGTTATTTAAAAAAATTTTTTTTACTTTATACTAACTTTGCAGATCCTTCTGGTATATGAACAGAGTGAGCATCAATTAGAGAGTAAGGGACAGAGCAAATTATGAGTTCAAGTCAGTTTTCTCTATTTTTTATTTGCTTAGAAAATCAAAATGGCACAGAGCTGGTTTCAATGTCATAGATGCAGTGTTTAGGAAGAGATCCAAAAAAGTGTACAATATCGAAACATCACTTTGTTTTATTATACAGGAAGATCAAAATATTGACATTCTCAATTGCTTAAGTCAAGTATTGTCAAAGATACAAAAAAAGAATATCTTCCAATAAGACAACATTACCTAATAGAGATGTGTGTGTGTCTAGGACTCCATAAGACAGTGATACAGAGAGTGCAGAGAGTAGAAAATCCACTGATACAAACGGCTGACAAGCCCACAGCTCGGTCTCAAAAACACATGGCACATATTTTATCCTGCAGAATGGTATGTCAAAAGGCACCGCACAATACAGCTTACCCACAGATATTTTGTAACACACTTTTAAACACTGTCACCAAGAAACCTTAAGGCCAATCTCATGTGCAAACTTGATAAAAATAGATTAAACATACTACTCTCTAAACAACTCCTCCAATTACAATGTGCTTTTGTTCTTTGTCCGCTTCACCGAAGTTTGATATGTTTCTTTATCTTAGATGATCAAATTTGAAACAATGATTGCATTAATCATTAGATTGGTTTGTTTTTACAGGCATTTCCCTGGACACCTCTTCAGGCAAAGCTCAGAGGGAGAAGGACCCCATTATAAATTCCTGTAGTTTTTATGGCCTTCTCCTTCCTTAATGAAAGTCCATATGAGTGTGTTGACGATTTCGGGCTGGTCTTGCTGTAGCCAGTGACTGGCTCCAGAGATGATGTTGAGGCGGAAATGGTTTCTGATGTACAGACGGCATGCCTCGGCCATGTCCTGCTCCAGGAAGGCGTCTCTCTCTCCCCACAGCAGCAATACAGGAGACTTCACCTCGCTCTGACTCAACGGGAGGACACTGCAGATAACAAATCATACAAATATTGTATGTCGAGCGTTATTTTTGGAGCCGATGTTGTGCATGATTCATATCGGTTGGAAAACACAGAAATCCATTGAAATACGGAAAATTCATCCTTCACTATTAAAAGAAGAAGATTAAAGATTTTATTAACGGTCCCCAAAAATGACAAAGAGTAAAAATGTCTGGCAATTACTTAATCCATTATTGGTTTGTACCTTCTGGAAAATATGGCTTTTGCAATTTAAAAACTTCAAGAACAGTCTACAGCTGGGGTTTGCAACATTTTTGAAGCCAATGACAAACAAATATAATGATCCCCTAGCAAGAGACACCCTTCCTAAAATATAAAGGAAGCTATATATACAAACCCCATTCATACTGTGGAAAAAATATAATGCACAATTAAATAATTAGCTTTTACATTATTACTTCACTCAAGCCAAAGCAACATATTATCTGGAAAATACTGACTTTACATTTGGTGTACCTTTTTTCCTATACCCACTTTTAGATGATGCACAGTATTTCTTTCAAATATTTTCAGTTCAGATCATTTTTTTGTAGGCTGTTTCTGTTTAATCTTTTTTTCTACCTCTAACGCTCCCTATAATGTGTTTATCTGACAGCCCTACAAACCCCAAAATGGATATACTAATTTGTTAAACAGAGGTTAGGATGTGTTGAAAGGTTCGGAAAGGTTCCTCTCCTCAGTTCTGATATGGATATTCTTATGTGTTCCTAGTTTCTGTAGAAAATGTTATGTCAGCACTCCCTCCTACACACACACACCTACACACCCACTCGCACACGCACGCACACACACACAGTAAGTGCAGCTCTGTCCTGAGACATAATCAAAGTGTGCTCCAGGAGCAGATGGAGGGCTCAGTCATGCACACAGTCTCACATGCTCCTTACACATGCACTCCGCAAGAAAAATTAAATAAAGGTTTTACACCAGGCTGTCCACAATTGTTAGTACTCTCAAAAACACCCAGAAGTTGATTAGATGTATATCGTGTAATACCATTACAGTACAGGCAGCGAGTAAACGACTGTTCATGCACAGCTCAGAAAGCATGAAATCAGTTCTTGACAGGAACACATGCACTTATGAAATTAGGCTCTCATTCTGCATTATGATCTTATACATTTCTTTGATGTTATGTCAGTAACATTTCGAAAATTTTGAAACAATAAAGCAAATCTGTTGTAAGCATTACTGCTGCGATAGCTGAATTTAAAACCATCAGCTCCTTCTCAAAACTCAAAATATTGTGTAATATTTAGAGTTGGGTCCGAGTCCACCTTTGTCGAGTACGAGTCAAGACCAAGTCCACAAACATCGAGTCCAAGTCCGAGTCCGAGTCCAAAAGGGGCCGAGTTGGACTCAAGTCCGAGTTCTTAAAGGCCGAGTCCGAGTCGAGTCCGTCCGAGTCCAGAAAGTAATTAAATTAAAAAAGATTATAAATTGGTATTGTACATTTTTACATTCTATTAATATTTTAACCTTTCAATCCATTAAACCAATGGCAATATAAAATGTAATAAAAAAATACCACTGTTACATCTAGTCATTGCCATTGAACATTTTTATTTTATGTCAACAGAACTAGTTTCCTATCAAAAAAGTTTTCAAAGGTTTTATTGTATTACAAGTGCATGAAAATACAAATGAACCTATTTTATTATTGTATCACACTATATTGTCCTCCAGTTAAAGATGACATTTCAGTTATTTAATGCCTCTCCCCCACATTTGAAAGAGGTAAAGTGCAGCCAATGAGGAGAGCCTTAATGATGACATTATGAATTTCTTGTTGTCTTGGAGAACTTGCATCATAAAGTTGCATTGCTTGTTTGGTCAGTTCTGGTCTTGCTGAGCTGTGCAGCATTTGTTGGTTGCTGCTGCTGTCTTTGGTACTCGGTTGCATCGGTTTTCGGATCACCAGTACACTGAACCGAAAACCGTTTCTTTCGGAGGCGTCCGATTTGAGAACCGATGAACTGATGATACTGCGAATGCGTGTAATTTTTCAAGTATTTTGTTAAACATCGGAAAGTGTGATAAAACTATTAAAAAAAATATGTATATATTTTTATATATACGTTTTTTTTTTAAGATAGGGGCTACATGTTTCTAATCTGTATATTGTAGATTATGTATGGGCCAAAGGGGTTTTCAGGGAAGTTGGACAATAATTAAGACTTCTAAAGACTCCATGTTTAATATGAATAAGGGATGATTTATGAAATATCTGTACTGTATTTATAGTTAATGATGACAGATTCACAAACTGAGTTTGTAGTAAACAGAACATGAACACGAGTAGAGCAGCTGATGATACTGAACTGCAGCACGTGCCGGTGTCCTGACATTTTATCCTACCCTGTCAGATTTTCCTACCCGGGTTTTGAGCGATTCTCGTTCTCGAGTCAAGAACCGGTTGTATCAGTTTTCAGATCATCAGTAAACTGAACCGAAAACCGTTTCTTCCGGACGCGTCCGATTCGAGAACCGAGGAGCTGATAATACTGCGCATTCGTGATTCAGCATGAAGCCGAATGACTCACAGCGCGTCTGAACCGAACTGATTCTTTTGGTGATTGATTCTGAACTGATTTTGTGCTAATGTAATGAGTGCGGGTAAACCGAGGGCTTGAATGAAGGGCAATCTGACGAAACGTAAGTTCATTTAATAACAAATACATCGCAATGGATTATGTATCCGGTGAACTGTTTTTTTTTTCAAGCGGTTTATTGAATCAAACCGTCCGAAAGAACCGGTTCGCGGAAAAGAATCGAACTTCCCATCACTAATCCACATTGATATCCAGTGAGTGGTGCGTGTGTTTCGTCTGCAAGCATGAGACTTCTGCCTGCCGGTGTTGTGCAGTAAAATGACAGAAGGGGAGACATTCATTAATTTATAATTTCAATTTTATGCTGGTTTTATTGTTACACATGACGTGGACTCGACTGTACTCGGAATATTTTCCGAGTCCAAAATGTTCAAGTCCGTGTCAAGTCCGAGTACAAATTCACCCGAGTGCGTGACAAGTCCGAGTTCATTCAAAATTGGACTCGAGTCCGGACTCGAGTCCGAGTCCAAGTTCGAGTACCCCAACTCTAGTAATATTTAATATAAAATAAACATAAATATCCATTTGAGACACTAGAGGGCGATATTTATGTAAAAGTGGCTAAGCAGTATCAGAAATATGCAAAGTGGAAGGATTTGAAATAAGACGCACCTGAAGATATTTCTGAAGTAGTTGAGGGCCCCAGTGAGGGCCCCTGGCTGTGAGAGAGCATGCAGGTATGCTTCGAGGTCTTCTGTGGTGAACCAGCGGCCCTTACAACTGATGCCTGTGCTGCGGCTGGTGAACAGACTCTTCAGTGCCTGTAAATCCACATTAGCACACAATGAGAACCAGTTTGAAGAAATCGGTCCTAATATATATAAGGTGTCTTTAACCACTGTTTAATTATGTCTAAATAAATAAATGTATTAATTGGTATGTACAATATACAATGTAATCAAGATTTAACTGAATATGACAGATGTAATTATATGCAGGTATTTTAAATATGTGAAACATTTACTGTACACAATAAGTGCATTGCATCAATCAATCGATTAATTGAAATATTAATACATAGCAGTTAAAGACACCTAATATAAAGTGGGTTCCACTATTCCATCTGGTTCCATCAAAATAGAACTAAAAAGAAAAACATCAGTTTCATAGATGCTATGCAAAATAATAAAATTTTCATAATCATAATGAATGAATGAATGAATGAATTTCATAGATCATAATGTTCTTGATTTATATGATACTAGACTACTTCACACTGAATAATTTAAATATGCTGTATTTCGACAACAGCACTTACTATAGGCTGGGTAAAATTACAACGCATAATATGCATAAAATAATCAAACACTAAAGCTAGTGTCTATCCAGAGTTGATTCATAATGACTCAGCTATGTGTGCTGAAGACAGACGGATACGCTTGGCCTACTGATTCACTCTGTATTCACATTTCTCACACAAACACATTTGCATGCTGGACCCAAACGCTGGTCAGTTATGAAAAATGATGGCTAATTAAAACAAGAGAGGACGATGTTATCAATCCACACTCTAGTCATTTAGTATTTCACACTTTATACAAATGTACATTTATGTCATTAATTCATTACAGACACTGACAGTGAGATTTCTCTTATGTCCACCAAGCTGCAATTATTTGATCGAAAATACTGCAAAAACAGTAATATTGTAAAATATTATTACAATTTAAAAGAACTCTTGGTAACACTTTGGAATAAGGTTCCATTGGTAAATGTTGGCTAACTTCTTTACTTAACATGAACTAAGAAAGAACAATCCTTCTACAGCATTTATTAATATTAATGTTAATTTCAACATTTACTAATACATTATTCAAAATCAAAAGTTGTGCTTGTTAACAACTGTGAATAAGCATGAAATAACACTGAATAACTTTATTTTCATTAACTAACATTAACAAAGATGAATAAAAA
Organism: Carassius gibelio; assembly: GCF_023724105.1. NCBI lineage: Eukaryota > Metazoa > Chordata > Actinopteri > Cypriniformes > Cyprinidae > Carassius > Carassius gibelio. The sequence goes on from NC_068376.1 coordinate 15,605,669, forward strand.
CAGTAATAAATGTATTGTTCATTGTTTGTTCATGTTTATTAACTAATGGAGCTTTATTCTAAAGTGTTACCGGACTCTTTTCTTTTTTAATATATTTTAAAATGCAATTTCAAATCATTCTAATACGCTGATTTGGCACTCAAGAAATATTTTTTTAGCATTAAGAATTCACATGTACTGCTTAATATTTCATATTCACATTTTTTTTTAGGACTGTTTGACAAATAAGAACAGAATGTATTTATAACATCTTTTTTGTAACAATGTAAAAGCCTTTACTGTCACTTTTGACCAATGTATTGTATACAAAATAAAAATATTAAATGTTAAACTCACCTTAAAATCATTGATGGAGAGCATTAGCTCAGGGAAATATGGCAACTGGAAAAAAAAGTAGTAACGTGACTTGAGCATCTGACTGGGGTGATGAAGGGCATAATCTGGACAGAGAAGAGAGAAAAAAAAAATGAACAGCTAGGAGACAGTTTATTCCATTCTATCATGTTGCAGTTAGTTTTATTATCAGTCTCTGATTAATTGGTTTTCACAGTGTTGTCTCTGGGGAACATACCTTTTTGATTTCAGTAATGAGATCCATGTTATGTAAGTAAACGGAATCAAATAATGCGTCATAACATGCAACAGAGGGTTAAAACTGAAGACACCCCATTAAGCAGAGATGCATTTCAAAAGAGCAAGAAAAGCAAAAGGTGTAGTCGTGTATGTGTCACTGTCAGCAGGTACAGAGTGTCATTATAAGACCCTGTGTGTAAATACCTCCTCCTCCAGGCTGAAGTGTGCGAGACAGATGTAGGGCAAAGTCCCATGATTCCCTGGGCCTAATCACAATATTTCATTGTGAATGATGCAGATCATACTGATGAGCCCTAAAACCAAAACAGAGCCTCTGGGGCAGGCATGATAGAACAGGAAGTCTGTTTGTCAGATGTATAGGGCACTTACCAGTGAACACACAGGGGTGAGGGCTGTTCAGCACTATGAGTTTTGTCACCATTTCAGGGTAGTGAATTGCACAGAGCCATGCGATGATGCCACCCCAGTCATGCCCCACGAGAAAACATCTGTTGTATCCTGTGGAGAGGATCAGAAGGAGGAAGCTGACATGTTTGTGTGTGTTGTGCCGTTGTGAACTTATACCTTATAATCAACAGGGAAAGTGAGAGACAAGACAGGAAAGTATAGCAGAAACAGGGGTTAGGTTTAAAAAATGACACAAGCCAAACTCAAACTTATTAGTGATGCACGGGTCGAGTTTTTTTTCCAACTCGTGGGTCAAGTTTTTATGAAATTATTTGCCCCGCCCTAGTCTGGGGTCCGTGGGTTATGAGATGAGCTCACAGTACTACCCAGTGTTTACTGCTCCCTACTCCCTGAGCAGGGGAAATTTGTTGAAGTTTACTTCACTACGGAACATTTATTCATTCAAGTGTGACATCATATACTTCTGTAAATCAATACAATTTAAATTCACGTCTCCCACACTTCAATGCACTTTGAATGGAACATATAGGTGCACTTCGAACTGGAATCAAGGCGGGATTTCCTGTTATGTCCACTTCGCAGAGCATTTATGTTTGAAAAGAATAAATGTCTGAAGCAATAAGAGAAACGTACAAAATGTGCAGAGCAGTGGGCCGCGAGGACTGGAATTGAGAACCGCTGATATAGGCTATACTAGGGAATTGCACAAAACTTACATGGATTTTTTATTTTGTTTTTAATGACCCGGCCAAAGCCGCTGGTTATGAGACGACCCGCGCATCACTAAAACTCATATTTTCCAAATGAGCACCATAGCACATTGTCTCTAACCACTGTCACAGTTCCAACTTGAATTAACATTTTTACCTTTAATCTGAAAGCCCTACACATTGTCAATATTTACCTAAAACACAGGAACAAATTAATAAAACATAAATTTCTTTCTTTCTTTTTTTCTTTTTTTTTTTGGGCAGAGCTCCAGTATTTTCAGTAATTTTAATTTACATTCAACATTCAGTTTTAAAATGGAACTGTGGCCTTGGTAAGACACATTGTGCTGTGGTGCTCATTTGGACAATATGGGATTCAGTTTGGCTTGCATCATTTTCCAATCCTATTAATAATTTAATAATGTCCAAATATTCATTAAATTCAACCCTATAAAATGGAAAACGATGATATTACGTTGAGCCTTGTGTTTTACTGTACAATAACTACACTGTGGCTCATGTGTAAGTCTTTTTCTTCATCAATAATATCATGCTGGAGTTCATTTAGTGTCATATCAAAGACTGACTCCGGAAGAATTGCAATAGAGTGATTCCAATGTCAAGGAAAAGATCATCATGAATCCTTATAACATGTCGTTGACGGCCTGTCATAATCCACCGCCAGCCGCTTACACACATGCCACACTGTGCAAGCAGACAGATGAGTTCAACTATGACATGATATATAGTGTTCATCTACACGTACTGTAACGTAGCTCAACTAGTGATTTGAAATCTAGAAGCAGTCGATTAGACTTCATTTTAAGCAGCCGAAACTAACAATGCAAATCTAAAATGCCAAGGGCTTCTGTGAATGGGTCACCTTCACATTACAGACTATTGGGAAGAGAGCTCCATTAGCATTCACCACTACGATAGCCTTATCAAAACCTCTAAATAGGCCTGAGATAATGGAGGCAGTCTGTTCTTACCCAGATACTCCACAATGTCCTTGATGTCAGTGACAAGGTAGTCCAGTCGGTAGCTCTCAGTGGAGGACGGCAGGTCAGATTCTCCGTAGCCTCGCATATCCACCGCAACAACACGGAACTCGCTCTTAAATTCCCTCAGCTGGTGACGCCAGGAGAACCTGGCAAAACAAGGGGGAGATCTTTGAGAAATATTTAGTATAAAACTCTACAGGTTACACAGTACATTTTTAGAAAACAAATTTAGATCAACTCTCTCTGTTCTACATTGTTATTTCCTTTTATTCTTAAGATAGTATAGAGCTGACTCCATGGAAAAGTAAATAGAATGAATGAATGAATTAATTAATCACAATTATTTTATTGAATTAACAGTCATAGTTTCATATTTCTTTTCAGTTTTATATACTACCATTCAAACATTTTGGGGTCAATAATAATTTTTAATTGAGCAAGGATGCACTAAATGGAGCAAAATTGATAGGAAAGACATTTATAACTTTACAAAACAACTCTAATTCAAATAAATGCTGTTCTTTTGAACTACCTATTTATCCTATATATATATATATATATATATATATATATATATATATATATTCCCATAAAAAATAATATAATTATAGCTAGCTTTATATTTTAGGGGGTCCCACAAGTTAAGCGCAAAAGACCTTGTGGAAGGTGAGAATTCATTGGACTGACCAAATTTAGATGTGAGAACGGATGATTTTTTTTATTTTATTTTTTTTATCTACAGTAATCATACAAATCAGAATTATTTGAACTGAAAAATATTTTGGCAAAAGTCTGAAATACTGGTTAGCGCTTTAAATTAAAAGGCAAAGTCCATTTTATGGATTGAAAGGACCCTGAAACTAGTTTGGCATGTAATCTTCTGTTGAATTTTATTACCAAACCCTGCCACAGTAGTAGCTCTCCCTAACTCGTGATGATGTGTCTTTAAAGAATGAGAAGAAAGATGGAGAGGAATAACGTTGAGGAAAAGCAGAAGGAAGAAGCATATATGGTTCTGATGAGTCAGTGCAGCAGAGGCTCTCAGGACCCAAACTCAATATGTTAGAATATAGATGTGTGTTAAATTAGCACACACACAAACCTTATTCTAACCTCCACATTTCTCTATTGCTCAGCAGTGAGGGAAATCTTTGACTTGCACTTTTTGAATGCACTGAACTAAAGTGGAGCAGAAGACGTCCTCCAGGTCTCCTCTACTCGCCCAAGAGCTCCTCACTGATTCTGGAGCAGTAGATTGGCCAGTGAAGCAGTAAGGAGCCATGCCACAATAATTAGGCACAGTCCTGTCTTGATCGCAGTTCTCTAGTCACTGAAAAGACAGCTTCATGGTCCCAAGTCACGACACTCCATATTACATTTCAGAAAAGTACTATGCATAATACCACCCGATTTACATTTCATAATCATTTTGAAAAAGGTTTGAGTGTCAGATATTATCTATGACTCCATGTGTATAATGTGGACTGATTCAACAACAACATATTTCCAATCTGTGCCTGGCAGCATCCCAGTAGAGAAGAGTTTCCCTTGTGAGCGTGTGTGTGTGTGTGTGTGTGTGTGTGTGAGGGAGAGAGTGTTTGAGTCTCACCAAAACTCAGGGAATCCATGCAGAAACAGCATAAGTGGCTTTCCTCGTTCCCCGGCAGCAACGTAGTGAAATCTGAGTCCAGACTCCTAAAAGCCATACAGAGAGACCAGAGGCAGTTATTCTTCACCATAAACGGAGGATATGATAAAAAGCAGTCTGGTCTGTTCAATCACAAGGGCCTGTCCATCCTGGTGTAAAATCCATTCTCACATTACTCTCTGCTTGACAGAGTTATACAATTCATCAGAAAGAGGGTGTCGTGTCCACAGGCTTCAGCTAATATTAAAGCAATACCTTCAATTGACATTTATGGAAAAATTCATACCCTCTTAAATGACAACATTTTACGAAAGAGTTACATACTTAGGAGCAAAACTTAAAGTGATTGTTTTCAAGTCTAAGACTTCAAAGGATGCTACGTTTTAAGAAAAAGCAGAGTACCTAATGTTTGAACGTTATGTTCAAAACTCTGTAGGTACATACACATAACAGTTATCCTGAGACTGCCTGAGGAACTGATTTCAGCACCACTTGAGTGGACAGCGAAGTCTAAGCAATGACTATGATTTTGCTGGAAACTGATCACTCTGCTCACTGCTGCAGAACATTGCTCAATTGATGATCAGTGATGGAAACTGTATTCTTCCGGGAGCAAACACATGGGAAAGAAAAATCACAAATGAGACCTCTTTAAAGGAAAAGTTCCCTTAAGATAAAACATAGCTCACCCAAGCATGACAATTTTAATATCATAACCTTGTGTTGTTTCAAACCTGTATGGCATTCTTTTTTGGGCAGAACACAAAAGAAGGTATTTTAAAGAATTGTGTTTTAGTTACAGTTGACTTCCATGAAAAACTGGCATTTTCTTTAGAGCTTTCCCGGAGTTTAAACAGTAGAGCATGGCACTACCAAGGTCATGGGTTCAATTCCCAGGGGAAGCAAGAACTGGTGAAATGTAAAATGTGTACCTGGAATGCAATGTAAATCACTTTTGGATAAAAACATCAGCCAGAAGCATAAATGTAAATGTAAATGTTTTACATTTTAAGGAAGAAAGTCAGTCATACAGTTTTGGAAGAACACAAGAATGAGATACATTTCATTAATGTGAACCAACTATCCATTTAATATTTCTAGACACCATGAAGGGGAATAAATAGAGACTTTTGCTTGATCTTCTGCTTTTAGTCAAACATCTTAGTGATTTAATGCATTTTCTCAACAATATCTCAAAATGTGCCCAGGTATGGTAAGATACCAAACCTGAAATGTAATCTCAATACACTAATATTTGTCATTTCTTTTCCAAAATGAAATTATGTGAGCTACCCGAATGCATGCTTATAGTTCTGTACTCTTACTGTACGTCAACAAAGTGAATATTTCAAAGACAAATAAAAAAATAAAAAATAAAAACACGAAGAGGAAATTTAGGCTATTTAAGTACACGCTTTCATTTAGGCTACTGTCAACCATCCATTTAACTTATACCGCTCTCTTACCTTGATTCTAACATAACAGTGAGTTCCTAAGGACGTGTCATTCAGGCACGCTGCTGGGGGTGTCTCACGAACCGTCCACTGAAAGGTTGTTGACGGTCGTAGGATGATATTCCAACCAAGTCTGAGCAGCGCTACGCCCGTGCATAGCGCGCAATATCCATAGACGAGAGACCAGTATCCCATAACTCTGATCTTCAGCGTCAGCCCGAATGACAAAAGCAGCAAGTTATCAAGCAGTCTCGCCATCTTCACATTACCGCGGGAATCCGCTTGTTGATCACGGCTTCTATTGATTTGTTTACTCAACTGCCTGCGTTTCAAAAACGACGCGCCTCCTGACCGGGGAGGATCCTGTGAAGACAGCACGGAGTCACGCTTACGTGTGACAGAAGAGATGCTCAATCCCCAAGGCGTTCGCACCTCAGACTGAACCATTACACCCCATCTACACTGACAAAACTAGAAGGTTCATATTATAGTCAACGCTGCTGTCTGGGCCCAGATCGCAGTGAAGCGCGAGCTCACAGACTGTCCACGCGCAGAGTTCTGGAGTCTCGCGAACGCTGCCAGTAAGAACGAGCAAAAGCTGCATCGATGACTGGAGAGATCGGGGGTTTATCTAGCTCACAGTGTAGATGAGGTACAAATGTCTTCTGATATTTTTCCTTTCATACAACAATTAATATATGCTGTGCCTCATGGTGCATTAAAATAATGATTTCCCGAGACCAGTGAGACTAAGATCCGCCTAGAGCACGTTTAATATTTATAATGTAGAGATTTAATATAAATCACATTTTTGAAACATAATATATCTATCTATCTATCTATCTATCTATCTATATATATATATATATATATATATATATATATATATATATATATATATATCTTCCATCTTTATTTTATCCATCTCTAACTTTAGCACTCACTATTCTAATTCTATTCTATTAAAAAATCTACCTTTCTAATCTTTTTGTATTCTATTATTCTATCCGTTTTCTTTTTATTTATTATATTATTTAAAAGCCCATGCTTCGTGTACTGTGTTAAGCTAACTGAGACTTGTTATAGCACTTATGTATCATTGCTCTTTTTGTTGTTTTTGATTGCTTCCACTGTCCTCATTTGTAAGTCGCTTTGGATAAAAGCGCCTGCTAAATTAATAAATGTAATATATATACACACACACACACACACACACACACACACACACACAGTACAGACCAAAAGTTTGGACACACCTTCTCATTCAAAGAGTTTTCTTTATTTTCATGACTATGAAAATTGTAGATTCACACTGAAGGCATCAAAACTATGAATTAACACATGTGGAATTATATATGGAATTATATACATAACAAAAAAAAAGTGTGAAACAACTGACAATATGTTATATTCTAGGTTCTTCAAAGTAGCCACCTTTTGCTTTGATTACTACTTAGCACACTCTTGGCATTCTCTTGATGAGCTTCAAGAGGTAGTCACCTGGAATGGTCTTCCAACAGTCTTGACTTGTTGGCCCTTTTGCCTTCTGTCTGCGGTCGAGCTCACCCCAAACCATCTCGATTGGGTTCAGGTCCGATGACTGTGGAGGCCAGGTCATCATCACCCCATCACTCTCCTTCTTGGTCAAATAGCCCTTACACAGCCTGGAGGTAAATGCCACATCGCAAAACCAACTAACGTTACACTGTATCACTCCGCCAATATTGTTTCTGAAATCTGAATTTAACTTCAGGTCTTCAGCCATATGAGTGTGTATGTCAATAATGATCATTTTAGTGGATATAAGCATGTAAATATCTTGCTATACTCATGTTACTATAGGCTTAAAATACAACATTATACAGCATGTAACTGCTTAAATCTGTTTCTATAAGCATGCTATACGGTGTTTATTCAGCAGATGGAGCAGCTGATGTCAGGTCAAGCTTGCAGTATCTCATGACACTGTTTTCACGAAAGCTCTTCAATGACAGTCTTCCACCATTGGTCTCAAAACATCAGCTGTACAGTTTACACAATGACAAAACCTTAGTGAACAAGCAGGTGGTAAGATCAGATTGCATTGCCTGTATGTATGTTTGTGTGTAGATTACTTTATAATAACCTTAACGCATTCAGAAGCTCTGGTCTTCTCTTTTCCTCATCAGAATGAGAATGAGCAGGCGAGCTGTTGATGTTCCAGCTGGGGTTTGACTCTGAGGCCTTCACTTTGGAGTTTGCTGAAGATTACAGAACAAAAGTCCTGCAGGGGGAAGCTGGCAGGGAAACATTGGGAACTGTAGAGAGATTTCTGGCCAAACGAATACCTGGCTGCTCCGATTTGAGTTTCAACAAGGAAAAAATCTTAACGAGTTCCTCTTCACAGACCGAGAGATAGCGTAAGGACGAGGACACAAATATTCCTATGTTCTTGGTTGTCTCTTGTACTTATTTTGGCCTTGCAGGCAGCTGGTGAAATCAGGCGTCCTCACTGCGAAGGATGCGGGCAGCTGGTGGCTTTCAATCCCCAACTCTGGCAAATTCATTAGATACTTCATTAAGGGTAGGGGTTTAACAAGAGACACACATGCAGTGCATTTCCACTTCCTGCTGTTGAATATCTTTTTTCCTAACAGGACGCAAAGCTGTTCTCGGCATGGTTAAGAAATCCAGATACAGTGAAATCCTCAGGACTGAATTGGAGGGACGCCGCACAACTTCACAGGTCCAATTCCAGATGAAGTATCACGTTCATGATATAATGGGAGTGGAGTTAGTAGAGTGGTAAGACTGCTGAATAACTGAATACAGTTGAGTTGTAATAGCAAGGACAAGGTCTGATGTCTAAAATGTGATGTTTTTGTCCATTTGTAGCATGCAGACAACATCAAGGACATTATAACAATACGTGGACGGAAACTAAGAGCTCAACTCTCTTGACTTGAAGTGAACTTTGTAATGTATTCATTGCCATATTATTTTGGTTACAAACAGCAGAATCAACTGTGCACAGAATATATAATAAAATTTTGCCAAACGTCTCAGTGTCAAATGGATGTTTTCTCACGATCTTTGTTGGCACCACTCAGGATCGCCACTAGTTAAGGTTTTGAGATGTGTTCTTATTTACAGCTTAAGACAATTGTGTCTAGAACGGAGTTCATATTACCACAGCCCTTCAAAAGTCCTGCACCAACTGCTGAAGGCCAAAATCTGAACTACACAAGGTTTCCAATTGAAACAACACACAACTTTGTAGGGTTTTATCTGAATTTATGGTTCTGTAAAACAAGTGACATAATCAATACCCCTAAAAACAGGGTTAAAATCTAGTTATAATTCTGCAGATAGAAATCGCTCGATAGAGTGATAAAAAATGATGCACATTCTGTATCTGTGCCTCAGGATAGTTCAAGTGTCTATGTAAAAGTGTTAAAAGTCAGAATACCTTATACATGATGTGCTGTTCAATCAACAAGACAAGCAATCGGTTTCAGAATATTAACACATTTGACAGTTACATGTTATTAGTACAGAAAGAAGTCAAATGTAAGTGGAATAAACCGCATCAAGAGAAAACTAACTTCACATGAACCAATTCCTGTAGTGTACCCTTTGACAGTAGTCTTTCTTTTTGTAACATGAGCAAATATAAAAAGTGTCAAAAAGAAGAAAGTTTCTAAAAGTCTCTTAACCAAAAATATAGATATGGCTGTTTTTACTATAAATGCCAAAAAGCATCGTTCATATACCGCTAAATTAAGATTGACACTAATTGTCCCATGTGATTCTTTGGAAATTTTAAGAAGCCATTATTGAATGCTGATATTTGGGGGCTAAAACTAGTTCAGCCCATTCTGAAACCAACAAAACATTTCCTGGCCATGTTTCACCTCAAAACAAAGATGGAAATTATACTTTGATTACACAAAAATAAAGCCTATTTTTAGGATCATGCATTATGATACAGTATATTATGACATTCAATTACAATTAAGCCCATTTTTTCAATCAAAGTTCTCATTATAATCAAATATTACAGTAAAATTCATAAAGAAAATACTTAAAATGTAAAATATTTATTTTAAGTACAATTTAGGAGTGACATGTGGCTAGGACATGTTTTTGTGTATTATTAAGTGTGGCCTTAAATTACATATATATATATATAACCTCCCCGAAACAAATGGCAAATAGTGTGCACGCAAGAATATAAATCTGTTCAGACACCTCATCCTTCCATTATGAGAACCTCATGTTTCAGAAACAGGTGTGAGGTAAGCGGACTTAACTTTATCGCTTTAAACAAAATGGGTTAAACCACTAGACATTGCATTTGCTTCACAGTAGCCAACAGTTAGCTCTGGTTTGCCAAATGGTTGAAGCCCTTTAGGGGGTAAAAAGCAACAAATGTTGTGGACACAGTATCTTAATGTAAATGCTATTTGGCAGGATCTTCATTTCTGTCAGACAAAGACTGTAAACAAACCTTACGGGTTCTCAATGGAAGGAACCAACTTCATGACATTGCTAACCATCTAAAAGTTAATATCCCATTAGTCAAAGGCCGCAGGTCATCCAATGGTACGTGTCTGCCTAAGGGGGTGGGTAGGGGATAGAGTTTTACGAAGTCTGTTGATAAAAGTTTTGTGAAGGTATAAAGTTGTGCTGGTAAATACAATGGAAGACATTCTCATTTCCTTTAAAAATACACTTTGGATCACAGCAATCTTACCTCAGAGCTCTAGAGCAGCAGGCACTTCCTCCTGTTCTTATTGACATGAACAGGGCAGAGCACGGCTTGGATGGCCTCGTCAAACACCGTCTTAAGACCACGCTGTGTGAGCGCTGAGCACTCCAGATACTTCACAGATCCTGTCAAACAAAGACGAGTACAACCACTTTCAACATAACAAGCATGATGTATGAGAAAACACGGACTCTCCATTCAGAAAGCTTCTGAGTTTTTATGCCACAGTAATGCAGTCATTAATGAATGGACATGTTTTTAAATGTGCAGGACTCCACCTACCGATCTCTTTGTTCATGGCCAGGCCCTGAGGGGAGGTGATGGGAGTGAGCTTCTTCTCCTTCAGTTTCTCAATCGTGTCCTTATCGTCTCTCAGATCAAGCTTGGTTCCTACCAGGATGATTGGAGTGTTTGGACAGTGGTACCTCACTTCTGGATACCACTGAACACACACAACACATTGCAAAATCATCAAAACAGGTGAGAAATGCAATGTCAGTCCTGCATGCACTAATAATTTCAAGAAGTAAAGCCTCTGATAGTATTTGCTAGCTTGGTTTTACCTTCTATTTTGAATAAAAGCACTTACCTTGGCACGAACGTTCTCAAAAGAGGCCGGATTCACATGGGAGAAGCAGATGAGAAACACGTCCTATGGGACAAAAGCACTCATGATGCACCGATGGAGATTTACAGGTGCATTTCCACTATTTATCGCCAGCAATGTCTCAGACTGACAAGAAATGCTGTTGATTAAAAATGGACAATGTGTATGAGAAAATATGATTATGTTTATAAAAACAGACAGGAGGAAATTAATGGATGACTAATGGATATACTGCAAACCCTGTCGACTACAGAGTCACTATTAGTTCATAGTCCATACATTTGTGGCTGTATACATTACTAGTATAAGTGCTGAGTTACAAATAAACGATAGCAGAATGGAAGGATAACGGAGAATGTAATTTATTAAGAGGACAAGCTGGATTTATGTTCACTTTCATGGAAAGGGACAGTGTAAATACAAAGGTATTTTTGTGTCTGTTTAAATTCATGCATACCATAAATACTTTAAAAAAAAAAACACACACACACACACAGATTGGCACCAAACCGAAACTCTTCATTAGCTTCTTACCGTTTGAGGGTACGACAGAGGCCGAAGTCTGTCATAATCCTCCTGTCCTGCTGTATCCCACAGACCCAGATTCACTGGTTTCCCGTCCACCATCACGTTTGCAGAGTAATGATCAAATCTGTCAATGGAAAGGCAATGCAATTCTTCTGAATGTTAATCAGTGATTACCAGGTAAACCTGGATGTGGAATCATGCTGACTGTAAACAATTGCAGAACTCTCTGGAATACATGATTCTGAACGGCCGAAGCACAGCTCAGATTAAATATGTCACTATGTTGGATTTTTCCAGATGATGGTGCTGGACATGAAGTGGAGGTACTCACACTGTGGGGATGTATTCTCCAGGAAAAGCATTGGCTGTGTAGCTGATCAGCATGCATGTTTTACCCACAGCTCTGGAATGAAGAAGAGAAACACATCACAACAAGATCGTATCAGGAAGCAAAAACTGCTGAAAAACTGGTCTGTCAGAAAAGCTCTCATATCCTCCTGAGAACCAGGAGAAAAAAGCTTTCTGTATTTAGGTTTTTATTTTTATTTTTATGTCATTACATTGTTTAGAACATAAGAATTTTTTTTTTTTATGTTTTATTCATTTGTTAGTCGTCTCTAGAGGACACCAGGAATTAGTTCTTCTAAAGAAAAAAAGAATTTTTTTTATACCAAACTCTGTATAAGGATGATTCTCAACTATGTTATAAAAGATATAACAAAATGATCGGATATACCATTTTACTTTATGTAACGTGTGTAAAATTTCCATAAACTGTTTTTCCCATTAAACACAATGTTATCTATAATTTGCATATTAATGTGCTGTTGAGACAGCATTTTGAAAAAAAAATAAGTGCAGTAATGGGAGTATGTCTTTTTTTTTTTTGACTAGTTCTCTACACGCGAGGTGAGAGGGGACAAAAGCAAGGAGGCGGGGGGCGAGCGAGCGGGGGCGAGCACAGCACAGGGAAGGCAAACAAGCAAAGTGGCGGAATCAGAATATAAACAATATATCGATATATACGATATGTCAAAATCCATATCGTGTTTAAAAAATATCTCGATATATTTTAAATATCGAGATATCGCCCACCCCTAGGTTTAATTGACTGACAGCTCAAAAAATATATTGAGTTTTTATATATATATATATATATATATATATATATATATATAAATTTTTGAGCCTGATCAAGTACAGCATATAAACGCAACATATTACATCATAACAGCAAGAGCTATACAAGCTTGAGGACCAACAGACGGATTGAGTCCATTTTAAAGGGGGGGTGAAATGCTATTTCATGCATACTGAGTTTTTTACACTGTTAAAGAGTTGGATTCCCATGCTAAACATGGACAAAGTTTCAAAAATTAAGTTGTACATTTGAAGGAGTATTTCTGTTCCAAAAATACTACTTCCGGTTTGTCACAAGTTTCGGAAAGTTTTTTTCGAGTATGGCTCTGTGTGACGTTAGATGGAGCGGAATTTCCTTATATGGGTGCTAAGGGCGCGTATGCCGGAAGAGCGCGCGCTCCCGTATATCAGAGCAGAGAGAGGCTGTGCACAGACAATCACTTATCAGAGCGAGAGCGTCGCGAAATGTCACAAAAGGAGTGTGTTTTTGGTTGCCAGGGCAAGACAACCCTGCACAGATTACCAAAAAAAAACAGCATTAAGGGACCAGTGGATGGAGTTTATTTTTACAGAGCATCAACGGAGTTGTGCAAGTGTTTTTGTTTGTTCCCCTGCATTTCGAAGATGCTTGTTTTACAAACAAGGCCCAGGTTGACGCTGGATTTGCACATCGTTTATTTCTTAAGGATAATGCAATCCCAACGAAAAAGGGTCACGATCGTGTGTTGGAACCGCAGGCGGTGAGTAAAACTGCTTAAAATATCTCTGTGTTATTAACTTAGCTATCGGCGTGTATAACTTAGCTATCGGCGTGTAAGCACATCAAGTAAACAACATGCGATGTTGTCATCAAACTGCACGAGTAAAACTGCTTCAAATATCTCTGTGTTGTTTACTTAGCTATCAGCGTGTAAGCACATCAAGTAAACAACATGCGATGTTGTTATCAAACTGCACTTTCCACATGTAAGTTACAGCTTAAAAAAAAAAAAAAAAGACGACAAAGTGGAACTTAGTCATTTTCCAAAACCGCTAAGCAAATATATACAGTTTCAGTACATACCACATAGAGAAGCCTTTGCTGATGCTGCTCTTGTTAAATTTCAGCCTCTGGATCTGTGTCACAGCTTCCAGACGCGCTCAACACAAAATCCTACTGGCGCTCGTGATTCTTTAGCTCCGCCCACACGTCACGCCTCTAGGCGCTCGTGTTTTTCCGGGAAAAATCGGTACAGACTAAGACTATCTTTCTCTTATGAATATAATAAAACTAAATACTTTTTGGAGTTATGAAGGATGCAGTACTACTCTATAGGTACTCAAGATTAACAGGATATTGAGTGAAAACGAGCATTTCACCCCCCCTTTAAAGTACAGATCAGTCCAGCCAGGTCTCACTGAACACGCACTGAAGCTTGAGGTTATCTAGATCCGCTGAAACAATCATTCATTCACATTCTTTGTTTGATGTAGGGGTGTATCTTGATTACAATGCTGATTTCTATAGAAATCTAATGAATAAGTAAAACAAGTTCTCATGAGACTAGTAGGGCTGAGATTTCCAGAATGTGACGTATGATTTTGTACGGTTCACTTCCTCTCACAGCTGAAAGCTGTTTTGATTTCAATCAGCAGGTACAGAATAAGAGGTCTGTGGGTACATCTGTGAACCTTTTTTCTGGGTAGACTGCTTAATAACAACAGCAAATAAAATGTCAAATAGATAAATAAAAACTTGCAGTAATGTACATGAATCAAGTGCCAACCACAGATAATCAATATAGTATTTCATTTTCTTACAGGTTGAAGGCAGTTTGTGTGTAAACTTGGCAAGTCAATGAGAAACTTATATTTAGGAGTTTCAGATCAGCCTTAAAAGTGCAAATATCAACTTGGCTAAACAACTTCAAAACAAAGAACTAAGATATGTGAAAACCAACACATGGACGAAGGGTGTGTTGAGCCTGTCCTCTGTGATGATACTGTGGTACAGTCATTGATTGGATCACAACACTGCACTTAAAAGTTACTCCGAGAAACTGCCAGATGCTGTCTAAACACGACCAGCGCTGACATGTTTAGAGTGAGAGAATGTGAGCACAGAATCAGAGACCGTGAAGAGACAGTAAATTGACTCACCCGTCCCCGACGACCACACACTTGATGGCCTGCATGACTTTCGATGTTTTACTCTCCCTCCGCGCGAAGAATATCAAGATCAGTCGAATAAACGACGCCGTTTAATACTTGTTCAGCTGCACAGTGTGACGCCTTTATAAACTTGTTTTCTTCTTTCACTCATTCCCGCACACAGGAATGAAGTCGAGTAAGAAAGTTTAAAGCCACCACCCAGGACAGGAAGCGACTCCAACTAGTGATGGGAAGTTCGATTCTTTTCCGCGAACCGGTTCTTTCGGACGGTTCGATTCAATAAACCGGTTGAAAAAACCGGTTCATCGGTTCTTTCACGCTCGACGTAATGACGTCATTGGCGATGACGTAATGGCGTCACGTTTATCAAACATTCAAATATATAAAGTCAGTAATCATAACTTTAGTCAGTTAAAACCTCATAATCATGAAAAGTTTACATTTGAATTTTGCAACAACACCTAAATACAGTAACAGCAATAATGTGCATATGAGGATTTAAGTCTTGAAGATATAAAGTAAATAAATTAGGTGTCATCAGTGCAGAAACCATGATCCACTTACTAAACATAATCCATTGCGATGTATTTGTTATTAAATTAACTTACGTTTCGCCAGATTGCCCTTCATCCAAGCCCTCAAAATACCCGCTCATAACATTACTAGTACAGAATCAGAATCAATCACCAAAATAATCCCTTCGGTTCAGAGACATGCTGTGAGTCAGTTGGCTTCACGCTGAATCGCGCATGCGCAGTATCATCAGTTCATCGGTTCTCAATTCGGACGCGTCCGACAGAAACGATTCTCGGTTGAGTGTACTGATGATCCGAAAACCGATGCAACCGGTTCTTGACTCGAGAACGAGAATCGCTCTAACCGGCACGTGCTGCAGTTCAGTGTCATCAGCTGCTCTACTCGTGTTCATGTTCTGTTTACTACAAACTCAATTTGTGAATGTCATCATTAACTATAAATACAGTACAGATATCTCATAAATCATCCCTTATTCCTATTAAACATAAGAGTCTTTAGAGTCTTAATTATTGTCCAACTTCCCTGAAAACCCATTTGGCCTATACATTATATACAATATACAGATTGGAAACATTAATCAAAAAAAAAAAATCAAAAAAAAAATCAAAATAAAATATAGTTACTTTATCACACTTTCCGATGTTTAACAAAATACTTACAAAATTACACGCATGCGCAGTATCAAGTTCATCGGTTCTCAATTCGGACGCGTCCGACAGAAACGATTCTCGGTTGAGTGTACTCCCAGCTAACACAGTTACGTTGTGACGACGTAACTGGACCAGACCATATTCGTTGCAGCGACATCCCAAATAACGTTCCAGCGACGTAACTTTGTGATTCCCATATCCGTCGTGGCGACGTTATAGTGGAACGTCGCTGGAACGTGAGGAGTACGTCCCAGCGACCAAACTGGCACGTTATGAGAACGTTACTATAAAGTACCATATTGGTCTCAGCGACGTACCACATAACGTTCCAGTGACGTAACTTTGTGATTCCCATATCCGTCGTGGCGACGTTATAGTGGAACGTCGCTGGAACGTGATGAGTACGTCCCAACGACCAAACTGTCACGTTATGAGGACGTTCCTATAAAATACCATATTGGTCTCAGCGACGTACCACATAACGTTCCAGTGACGTAACTTTGTGATTCCCATATCCGTCGTGACGACGTTATAGTGGAACGTCACTGGAACGTGATGAGTATGTCCTGACGACCAAACTGGCACGTTATGAGGACGTGACATTACAGGATCATATTGGTAATTCATATTTTCACCTCACCATTACCTTGAAATACATAAAGAACTAATAAACTCAATCCATCTCTGGTGCAAAAAATAAACCTTATGAAATCTAATTGTAATCTAATTATAGGGGATTCATAGTTAATACATTAATACAAAAACATTACATTCGAATATAAAACAGACAAAAACACACTGCATTCATTCACAAATCAATATTTATTCAGCACTACTTTGTACAAATACGAAGCCAAAACATTTTGAACATCGCACCTGTTCTTTAAACATGCAAAATGTTACTAAGTTATGAGCACAGAAAACTAAACACATCAATTCATAGATTACACAATATAAACAATAGAAAATTTTTGTCTTAAAGATGGGGAGATGGTTAATGACGTTATTAGTGAAAATTAAAAATAATTATCAGTAAACTTATTGATACAACATAATTTAGTGCAACAAAAAATACATGATAAATAGATATGAAACAATTCAGCAGATACTGCAGGGCTCCAGACTAACTTTTTTCACTAGGAGCACAGTGGCCCCCAACTGAAAATTTTAGGGGCACAACCAGAAAATTTAGGGGCGCACACCGTAAATCAACATGCTAACCAAATCTACTAATTTCCACTGTATTACTAATAAATACTTTAATAATAGATGCAGAAATTACAATGTGCTGTTTCAAATTCAGTGTCACATTTTATTCTGCACTTTTGAAAATGCAACAACAAGGTAAACTGACAGCACCATCGCTGTCAAGACAGTACAAATAGTAAACAAAATTCCATACACTCAGAATAAAAAATGTGCATAGTAAAAAGGTTTGTGTGCATGCTGTATCGTTGTTGTATGTTTCGTTAAGTTTTAAGCCATTCTTCCTTTGAAGGTTGAGCTGGCTTTTGTATTTGGTGAAAGGTAGTTCTAATGCTTATAGTACCTCAGACATCTGAATTCTTACAGCCAGTCTTCTCGAAAATGGTGAGTGTGGATCAGGGCCGGCCCTGACCAATTTGCTGCCCTAGGCAAGATTTTACCTGGCGCCCCATGTGTATGTATGTATGTACATGTATATATTATATATATATATATATATATACACACACATACACACACTACAGCAGAACTGTTTCCAACACTCATAATAAATCATCTTATTAGAATGATTTCTAAAGGATCATGTGATAGACTGGATGTCACATGTGACACTGAAGAATGGAGTAATGATGCTGAAAATTCAGCTTTGCATCACAGAAATAAATGATAATTTAAAGTATAATAAATTGAAAACAAATTATTTTAAATTGTAATAATATATCACAATATTACATTTTTTTTCTGTATTTTTGATCAAATAAATGCAGGCTTGATGAGCAGAAGAAACTTCTTTCAAAAACTTAAAAAAATAGTAATGTTTCAAAACTTTTGGCCTGTACTGTATCCCCCCAAAACTGCACAACTGTAGAGTAAAACATTATTTAAAAAAAAGTGATAATAAAAAATGCGTCTTAAAACTGACAAGATTGTACAAAATCACAGTCTGGGGACTCAGAACTCAGAACAACTGCTAACATTAAGTTTAAGGTAAAAATAACTGCCATGAAATTATAGTATCTTACTCCTATTCAATAAATTGTTCTTTCACTACATCTCTTTACCTCTGTCTTTATCCTCTTCTCTTCTTTTTGGCAGTGTATCTATCGCAGACTATGATCATTTATAATGTGTCATGTAAATTCGGCCTTGCGTCACAATCAGGAAACTTTCACCGTGTCTAGAACGGGCGCGAGCCGCCAGGCCCGTTTCTACGAGCTGTGTGTTAACAAAAACAGTGCTGTCTACATTGGATGCGGCGTCGGGCACACTACACAACAAATTACCAACAACTAATCGTGCGCGCGCTCTGTTTCTGATGCACTTCAAGCACTCGATGGGTGGGGGAAGATTGAAGAGCCAGACTTTTTTTTTTTTTTTTGCTTTATTTGGAAGTGTTTCGAATTATTGGTTTTTAAATAGTATCCTATTATAAAAAAATATAGGTAAAAAAAAAAAAAAAAAAAAAGTTCACTCATTCTGGCGCCCCTATGGATGAGTGGCGCCCTTAGCATTTGCCTATGCCGCGGGCCGGCCCTGGTGCGGACTTTTTTTCGCCACACCAACCTCTGACTCTGAATCATCATCTGACGGTGACACTGTAGACTCTGGCACTGGTACACTAGCCGAAGGTCGGAAGAACGAATCAATAGTTCGCTTGCTCATAGCTCAGACGCACGCACATATCAGGTTGTTATGAGATTTGTCTCTGTTTCCTTCCCACAGATGTTTACGCGCGCTCAATTATCTCTAGGCCCCTCCCCCTCCACACATTTTAGCCACTTGCAGTGGCCATTCCCTATTCTTCTCACACGCATTTGCCGCCTCACAGACAGGCATCACTCAATGAGACGCGAGTGTGTGCTCGCGTCTCATTAGTATGTGTGCAAGTGTGTGTGTTTGTGTGTGTGCGTGCGTGCGTGTGCAAATCTACTGGTCGCACATGTGCGACTGGATGTAAAATTCAGTCGCACACTCTCAAAATTTGGTCGCAAAATGCGACCATTTGGTCGCAGTCTGGAGCCCTGTACTGCACAGAGATACTGCACAAAGTAAAACTGTGAGCGTCGTATATGAGGCTCCTGGTATAAATGTCTGGTGGTGATGTGCTTTAATTACACGACATGCAGGAAAAAATTTAGGCTAATTCATGCGCACGATTTTCTATTTCATTCCCTCGATTTGCTAAAACGTGTACACTATTTATACATCAAGAGAACGAATTAGTAAATTGTGCAAACGATTTAGCAAATCAATGAAATGTAAAAGTAATCGTGCACGTTTAGTACATAGAGGGAACGAATTAGTAAATCATGGACATGATTTCTTTCTTTTTCTTGCATGTCATGATCAGGGCTCTGTGCTCACTATCAGAGGATAAACCTAAACAATATAACAATTACCAAAGAACCATAATTTTTGAGCTTCTCAGAAGAAAAACATTCATAAAGCGTAAAGATATGAAAAATGAACAATATAGAGATTTCAAGCATCTCTCCTGTATTATTTGTCCCACCCGAAAAAAACAAAGTTTTTTAAGAAAATGAGCATATCGACTTTCTCAGAAGAATCTGTGATCTGTGATTACTGACTGTGGAGAAGACTCTTTCAGACAGTGCTGAGGAGGCAGAGTTAGGTGCTGGACAGCTGATAGAGAAGAGGAAGAGGGTGTTTCTTACCCCAGCAGCAGAAGACAGGCTCTTCTGAGGGAAGGACAGGAGGTTTGATGCAGTGTTTTGCTGTAGAACAAGGCTTCTTCTCAGCACCTGATCTTCTTCAGAAAAGAGTTCCTCTAGTGTAGAGTCAGACACTCAAGACTTCTTGCAAACTGGAATCTTTTAATAACATTTAGCATATTATTGTAGCCATGTTCATTGTTTTTATTATAACACATGGCAAGCTTATGAGAAAATTGTTAAATGTGTTCTTCCTCCTCTTCTTCATCCTGGGCCTGCACTGTCAACATCCTTCTCTGAGCTGAAAGGGGGGATCATCTTGTTAATGTTGCTCATGTATGTTCACAACCAGTCAAAATCTGGAAGCTTTTCTTTATGGTTTTCAAGAGAAGTCTCTTCTACTTTTTTCAAAGTAATTGTAAAAAAAAAAAAAAAAAAAAAAAACAGAAAGAAAAAAAGAAATAACAGTTTTCATACTCTTTTTTTAAATATACTTAAACATATTTATTGAAATAATTATGAGGCAAAGCTGAATTTTTCAGTAACTTTACTCCAGTCTTCAGTGTCACATGATCTTTTTCATATACTGATTTGCTGCTTTTTCATAAACATTGCTGATTATCATCAATCAGTGCATTTACATTCACCCAATCGCATTATTGCTGCTAAGATCAAAGTGTACATCTGCTCATGACATACATGATGTAAATCACATAACTGTAGTGTAGACAAAATGTTTGTGCAGCACAACTGTTTCCAACACTGATAATAATCAGAAAAATGTATTGAGCAGTAAATCATCATATTAGAATGATTTCTGAAGATCATGTGACACTGAAGACTTGAGTAGTTAATGCTGAAAATATAGCTGTGCATTATAGAAATAAATTAAACTTTTAAAATATATTTAAAACTTTTGACCAGTTGTGTACATTGCCACATTTAAATGAAAACTCAACTTGTAATAAACAAAGCACACATTCTCAAAGAACTTACATTCTGGTGATAACTTCCTTCCCTCACTGCTGTCAGTTCCCTTCAGTCATTCCCAGACCTCCTTGTTTTTAATCTTTCCCTCAAATCTACAGAAACAAACATCATTTTACAGACAATTTGGATAAGTCACGAATCGCAATAGTTATATAACTATAATCACAATGCTAAATTATATATATATATATATATATATATATATATATATATATATATAATTATAAATATATATTGAATCGGCACACAAGTATCGGGATAGTATTGAATTGGCAGAATAGCGTATCATCCCAGCCCTAGTTACTACAGTCAAAACAATGAAACTCTCTTCAAGAGCGCACAATAACTGAGATTTAAAACTGTTAAAAGAAAAGGCTCAAAATATTGCACACATATAATACACAACAATATCTCTTCCTTTGGTGTTTTGAACATTTCTGTGAGTAATGCTACACGCTGTGACTCTGTGTTGCTTCAAGCGATCAATCTGGAACATTAAGCAAGCTTACCTGTACTTGTGCCAAGGGTCCAGAAATGAGCTGTGTCCGGTGCAGTACGTTGGGTATACCACCCGTTGATCTCCCGGTCAACCAAAAATCGATGGATTTTCAATCATATTTCCCGGTCAACTATATTTCGATGCATTTTCTATCATATTTCCCGGTCAACTATATTTCGATGCATTTTCTATCATATTTCCCGGTCAACTATATTTCGATGACTTTTCAACAACCGCATCGTTTCTCTGTCCACTATAAATCAATTACTTTTCAACACATTCAGGGATCACCCGGTAACCAAATATCAATGCTTAATCAATCATAAAGATAACTATGGATCAATGTTGTTCCAATATTGTTGCCATCAACATTAATAATATCAGGTTTTCATCGATATGATAATGGTGATTCAACATTTATTTTGCATTGAAATTTCAATATCAACCATAATGATGATTCAGATGGAAAAACAATGTTTATTCAATGTTGGCTTGCTGTCTGGGTAGTCTACCGAGAACTGACACAAAATATTTATCGAAATCGACAAAGAATCGCCTGCGATTTTAACATCGATTTTGTGTAGATTGTCAGTGAATTACGGCTCGGTGTAGTAAATGACAACCAGTGTTGCCAAGCCTGTGGTTGTTTTTCATGTCCGTGGGTCACAGCGACCCCAATACAAATAACGTCATAGCTCCTAAAATGCGAATTTTACAAAGGCAACCCTGCTAAAAACGTATATTTTAACCCCAGGAAGCAATGTTTTATCGGGGAACCTCCTGGAAGCGCGATTGGGCTAGTTTTTGACTAGTTTTAAGAAGCAACTGGGCAGGATTTGTTGTGAAAACCTGGCAACCCTGATCTGAACGCACAGCTGGAGATATGCTTCTAATCACAGGAGCGTCTTTACTGATGAGATGTGCATGAAAATCGCATTCGATTTTTTTGCACAGCCCTAATGTAACGCCAGTACGCCATATTAGGTTAATTGTCTGCGAGCTTCTCCTCCTGTCTGTACGGTAATGCGACAGAGAGTCGCGTGGTTATGATGCAATCGTTAGCCTATTTTTACAAAAACTGTTTCTACGGGGCCATAATGTAACATAGAAGGTAATTGAGCCCTTTATACATTGTCATGTATCTTTAGAAATAAATAATGGACAAAGGGAGTCTTTAAATGCCTCAGATGTAAAGTTATTCGCTGTCAAAGTGATGCCAAAATGAATGGGAGTCAATGGGAATGCTAACGCAAGTGAAGTTCTGCTACAAGATGGCGGCTTCCGGCCGACTTCAACTTCCGGTCGACTTCCTTGCCGCCTGGATCATCCTCACAACTTATTGCTTGTAGCCATTTTGTCATCCTTTCCGGCTCTGTATGTTTATTAGGAAGGATGTACCCTGCTGAAAAAAACAATAGAAACCATTACAGAATTTGTAATGGTTTTAATGGTTCTTATTGGAATTCTAATGGTTTTAATGGACACTGTAATGGTCTCTGTGGGTCTCTATTGGTAATTTGCTTTCTTCTATTGGTGGCGTGTATTGTCTATTGGATACCATTAAGGACCAATAGAACACCTTTAGAAACTTCTAGTGGTATCTACTGGACACCAGTAGAAACCATTATGACTCCAATAAATTTAGTGGTTTCTTTGGAAAACTGTAATGGTCTTAGTGGGTAGGCTACTGCTGAAAAAAAATGAACACACAAACAATAGAAACTATTACAAAATTTGTAATGGTTTTAATGGTTATAATGGGAATTATGTTGGTTGTAATGGTCACAGTAATGGTCCCTGTGGGTCTCTATTGGTAAATTGCTTTCTTCTATTGGTGGTATGTAGTGTCTTGGATTGCCACCATACGTCATTTGGAAAGGTTATTTTTAATTCATTTAATTTTTTTTTTTTTTTTTTTTTTTTTTTTTTTTTAAATCAATTCGACTTGTCATGGCCTTCAAAATTGACTTGAAAAGTTGGTCTTTGTTTTGTCTGTCGGATTTGGTCCAAATTTAGCCCAAAAATAGATGTGAAATAACAGTGAAATTCTGCGTGACTTCCACGTGCTGTAATGTGCGCGCGCGCAGAACTGGAGCGGAGGACGTCACCATGGAAACGAGGCGGCAGCCCAACCGTCAAGCAGCTGATCGCTGACACTCAATGTGGTTTCACTTTTTTTTTAGGTAAGTTTAGTCTATTAAATTAAACAAATAGTACATTAAAGTGTTCCTGACACTTTATTTCATGTAAATTATACACTTTCGTTTAATATTTACTTTATAGAAATGGTTTAGCGTCGTCAGAAAAAGTCCGTTAGCATCTCAAAGGTAAGGCTAAATACAAGAGGTAACGATAGACATGAGCTCTTGTTTATTAAGCTTGGGCTTTTAATGTCATCTTGTGTGTAGATGAGCTCGCTCTCTCTCTCTCTCTCTCTCTCTCTCTCTGTCTCTCTCTCTCTCTCCATATATATCAATGGATGAATGGAAGTAACTTAACCGAATTAATTTAACCCTAAATGTATCCACTGTTTAATCCTAAAATGTGCACTAACGTAACCGGATAACGTTACATCACTTACATAGATCGTGAAAATGGACTGAAACCTTCAGGTTTTGATCTTTCATGGTAAACAAATAAATACAAACTTGTTCTGTGATTTCAGAAGTGGCAGAAAAAAACATCTATGACACAGAAGTTCCTGATTTTAACATTTCTGAAGGGAGCTGCTGACAGAGAGGATGAAAACATACACATTTTGATGTCCACGCTGTAGGAGCATTACTAAATAAGTAAAACTAAAATATATATATATTTATTGTAAATGATTATATAAATTATATATTCTGTGAATTATTATTTTTATTTTCTGCATTTCACCTCTGCTATAGTATATGCCTTATACCTGGCATTGTATAATAAATATTGTTGTCTCTGTGACAGTGCTTATGTTCCTAGGTTCTTCCATGCTGATGGCTGTGCTCTAGTCATATCTCCTGTCGAAGAACATTTTTAGACATTATGAACCATGAATAGTAAGCAATTCGTCAAACATACACCATTCAAAAATGTAAGGGTCAGATTTGTCATGTATTTCAAATACATCTTTTATGCTCACCACTGCTGCATTTATTTGATTAAAATACAGTTAAATTGTGAAATTACCATTTTTTTAATAACTATTTTCTATTTAAGTTTGTTTTAATAAGTGATCAAAGCTGAATTTTCAGCATCAGTCTCCAGTGTCACACAATCCTTCAGAAATCATGCTTTGTGAAAACAAGAATAAAATTGTACAAAATATTCACATATAAAGCAGTTATTTGAAATTGTACTAATATTTCACAACATTACCATTTTTATTTATGATCAAATAAATGCAGTTTTCTTAGTGTACATGAGACTTATTTCAGAAACATAAAAAAATCTCTATCTCCAAGCTACACACTCTCACACCAAAGTGACTGTTAAAAATCATTTAAACTTTGTGTCAGTACATCATAAATAGGAAAAGGCATCAGATCACCGTCTGTGATTTGTTGTTTCGTGCCGCATCCAGTGTAGAGAACATCACTGATAATAAAAGGCTCTGTTGTATTTTGTTGTGCTGTCCAGTGACGACACAGTGTTAGAACTCTTGTTAAATATCATTACATATGATGTATGTATGATGCCATTCAGCACTGATAGATCTTTTCTATTTCAGAGACTGAAAATCATTGATAAAGCACAAGGTTACTGTAACATATTTAAACAATATTAATAAGAATTAATAAAAATGCATCTGTGACTTAATATTGCTTCTTATTCTTCAGTGGAAAGTTCTCATTAAACACATAACTTTCTTCTCATCTTTGTGCATTTTCAAACGTTGTGCATATTTCTGAATCATTTTTTTTTTTTTTTTACTTCATAATATTGGTTGTCTTCTCTTGTTTCAGAGTTTAGCTCCAACCCCAGTTAAGCAGACCTAAGCAGCTGATCAAGGATCAGCAGAAACTCTGCAGAACGGTGGTCCTCCAGCCCAGGACTGGACACCAGTGTTGTAAGTCATTCTGTCTCTTTATAGTGCATGCTCAGAACATATTGCAGGAGATCTCAACATTGTCTCTCAAGGTCCACTTACATGCAGAGTTTTGCTCCAAGCTGCAGTGCACCTGAACACATTAATCGAGGTCTAACTATTAGTGTTGTCACAGTACCAATTTCAGTACCAAAGCAAAACACAAAAACATGCTAATTATTATTTTTTTTAATTATTATTATTAGCCGCACTTATGCTAACAATTAACTACTCTAATAACAGTGTTCATTTCAATCCGACATTCAAATTACAGTTATATATATATATCCTGATAAATACAGGTGCTGGTCATATAATTAAAATATCATCCAAAAGTTGATTTCACTAATTCCATTCAAAAAGTGAAACTTGTATATTATATTCATTCATTACACACAGACTGATATATTCCAAATCTTTATTTCTTTTAATTTTGATGTTTATAACTGACAACTAAGGAAAATCCCAAATTCAGTATCTCCGAAAATTTGAATATTGTGAAAAGGTTCAATATTGAAGAGACCTGGTGCCACACTCTAATCAGCTAATTAACTCAAAACAACTGCAAATCCTTTAAATGGTCTCTCAGTCTCGTTCTGTAGGCTACACAATCATGAGGAAGACTGCTGACTTAACCGTTGTCCAAAAGACGACCATTGACACTTTGCACAAGGAGGGCAAGACACAAAAGGTCATTGCTAAAGAGGCTGGCTGTTCACAGAGCTCTGCGTCCAAGCACATTAATAGAGAGGAGAAGGGAAGGAAAAGATGTAGTAGAAAATAAGTGTAGAAGCAATAGGGATAACTGCACCCTGGAGAGGATTGTGAAACAAAACCCATTCAAAAATGTGGGGGAGATTCACAAAGAGTGGACTGCAGCTGGAGTCAGTGCTTCAAGAACCACTACACACAGACGTATGCAAGACATGGGTTTCAGCTTCACATTCCTTGTGTCAAGACACTCTTGAACAACAGACAGAACCAGAAGTGTCTCGCTTCAGAAAGGACTGTACTGCTGCTGAGTAGTGATATATCAGACCCAAGAATGCAGAAGAGCTGAAGGCCACTATCAGAGCAACCTGGTCTCATAACACCTGAGCAGTGCCACAGACTGATCGACTCCATGCCACACCACACTGCTGCAGTCATTCAGGGGAAAGGAGCCTCAACTAAGTATTGAGTGCTGTACATACTCATACTTTTCATGTTCATACTTTTCAGTTGGCCAAGATTTCCAAAAATCCTTTCTTTGTATTGGTCTTAAGTTATACTCTAATTTTCTAAGATAATGAATTTGGGATTTTCCTTAGTTGTCAGATATAAATAAATATATCAGTCTGTGTGTAATGAATGAATATAATATACAGGTTTCACTTTTTGAATTGAAATTATGATATTCTAATTATATGACGAGCACCTGTATACACAGAATGACTAATTGAACTGCTTTTATAGTTTTAATAATTAATTTATTTGTAATGAATAAAGGGATTTTACATTTGATTAATAGTTTTTCTTACTTGAATGCTTTTGTTCGGATGTAAAATAAAAAAGTGAATTATTATTAAGAAAAGAACTGCAGGAAAAGATGCAATGTTGCTCAGTGATTTTGGTTTGGAACCTTTAGAAAATAGAAAAGAGTTGACTTTGCCAACTCTTTCAACTTCAAACGGGTGTAGCTCAGTCATTTTTTTTATATATATATATATATATATATATATATATATACAGTTATACATCATTTTGAAGGACTTTTTAATGAGAAAAAAAACCTCAACTGATTTTTGCTCATTGTGACTAACTTTGCCAGCACAGGTCACATATGCTACTTAATTTCCACTTGAGAGGGTCAGATTTAAAGTCTGAGATTAGTCCATCAGTTCTTGAATTTCAATTTTTGTTTATGTGTGTGCGTGTGTGTGTGTGCGTGCGTGTGTATGTGTGTGTTCAAAACAAGAGTGTCTGTCTCAGAAGCTGAAGAAAAAAGGTCACACCTTATAGGAAATAAACGCCTCCTAAGTGTACGGAAATACCTGGATGAGGAGATCAGTGACATAAACCAGATAAAACTGTCAGTGGTAAGTGTTTGCATATCCATATCCGAATGGAATTGCTACAACCTCTTATCTAATATGACTCGAAGTGAATAGAGACTATGTACCATAAAAAGTAGATAATGTAATTATTCAAGCCTATTTGTGAAACTGGACCACAAAACCAGTTACAAGGATAATTGTTTTTATTTTATTTTTTAGATTTTTATTTCAATAATAATACTAAATAAGTTTTCCATTGATGTATGGTTTGTTAGGAGGACAATATTTGTCTGAGATACAACTATTTGAAAATCTGGAATCTGATGGTGCTAAAAAATCTAAATATTGTGAAAAATATTTCAAATCCAGAGCAAAGCATTTTATTAATAAAAAATTAAGTTGATACATTTATGGTAGGGAATTTACAAAATATATTTTCTTTTTTTAAATCATAATGATTTTAGACATGAAAGAAAAATCAATAACTTTTTTGAGACTGCCATATAAATATATGTATGGATAATCTCACATACTGGTAATTTGGTACATTGTCCTAATGAATTGTCCCTTTTTTTCCTTTTTTTTTTTTTGCAGGTCTGAGACAGCTACAAGCCACAAAAACAGTTCATAGTTCCTGCATTTCTATAATGCATTAATGAATAACAATAATTAAAATAAAATGTAATGTCAAGGTTTTGTGTTAATTCCAGCTATGTTGAGTATTCTGTGAATAATTTTGATTTTAGGTGCATATTCTTAATTCTTTGCAAAACAACCTGAACTGTTTGCTATTGAAAGGTTGGTATGAAGTTTAAATAAATAAAAACATTATATTCTTGACAAAACCTGTGTACAGTTTGTATTAATAATTTAAATTATTTACTTATATTAATTAATGGCCTAATTACCAGCTATCAGTTAAACATTCAAATCAGAACCAATATAAAAGTGCAACGAAAACTATTAAATATATGCAAATAAAGACCAGTACAAACTTGCAATGGAACCATCAGAACCATTACAAAACTGACGGAAACCATTAAATTTGTATTAATAAAGACCAATACAAACTTGTAATGGAACCATCAGAACCATTACAAAACCAACAGAAACCATTAAATTAGTTTTAATAAAGACCAATACAAACTTGTAATGGAACCATCAGAACCATTACAAAACCAACAGAAACCATTAAATTTGTTTTAATAAAGACCAATACAAACTTGTAATGGAACCATCAAAACCATTACAAAACCAACAGAAACCATTAAATTTGTTTTAATAAAGACCAATACAAACTTGTAATGGAACCATCAGAACCATTACAAAACCAACAGAAACCATTAAATTTGTTTTAATAAAGACCAATACAAACTTGTAATGGAACCATCAAAACCATTACAAAACCAACAGAAACCATTAAATTTGTTTTAATAAAGACCCATACAAACTTGTAATGGAACCATCAGAACCATTACAAAACCAACAGAAACCATTACAAAACCAACAGAAACCATTAAATTTGTTTTAATAAAGACCAATACAAACTTGTAATGGAACCATCAGAACCATTACAAAACCAACAGAAACCATTACAAAACCAATAGAAACCATTAAATTTGTTTTAATAAAGACCAGTACAAACTTGTAATGGAACCATCAGAACCAATACAAAACTGTGATGGAAACCATTATGTGCAAATCGTGACCAATACAAACTTGTAATGGAAACCAATACAAACCAATAAATCCTAATGGAATATGCCCAAAACACACTACGTAATGGAAACCATTTGGTAATGGTTTTAATGGTTAATTGCTGATGGTTTGTAATGGTTTTGTAATGGAAACCATTAGAATTTCTGTAATGGTTTCTATTGTTTTTTTCAGCAGGGTAGAACTTCAATTCATAATTTGTTAGTTTATTGGAGGTACAGAAAACGACACAGCAACTCTTCGGCGTGATTGTCCCGTGTATTTCAATTGGCGCCAAGGCAATATTTTCCCCCACAGGCTAAATTCACATCACGTGACGGGGCGTTCCCGGGGGCGTTCCCAGACCAACCGTCTCTATCTATAGAGCATCACAGTCCCGCCCACAGCCCGAGAGAGATCTAGTGCCGGAAGTAAATTTCCCATTAATTTCTCCCATTGACTTTCAGAAAAATCTGTATCTAAAGAGTTTTAGAGCATGTGTGAGGATAACCAGCTACGGCTGAACTCATAAACATATAACATCCCAGCAAACACAGAACGTTGTGAGGACGTCGCCAGTTAGTCGTCATTTGGTCAGCGCGACATTACTTTATGGCAACGTTGTGAGGACGTCGTGGTAAAGTTCCATTTTTTTAAATCTTGGCTAACTTCCCAGAAACGTTGTGTGCACGTACTCAAAAGACGGCTGTGTCCAAATTCAGGGTCTACATCCTTCGGAGGACGCATTTGAAGGATGTTACGTCACAGCGCCGCGACGAAGGCTGTCCAAATTCGTAGGATCCTTCAAATGCGGCCCACAAATGCGTCCTCCTTTTCCCCGAATTCGAAGGATGGGTGTGATGGATCCTTTCGCGTCCTACCTATCCCATAATTCTTTTCGGCAGGACGAAGCGAGCGGTAGCGGAGTGGGGGAGGAGTATTATTTTCGATGTTTTTTAAAAACTGGCTTTTCAAAAAGATATATTTTCAGTGGTTTTCTAGTTAGGCATTTTGTTTTAGCATTAAGCATTTTTTTTTTTTACATGTCTACGTGTATATGTAAAAAAAAACGTTTACTTTCGTAAACTAGCTTCTTCCTTACTGCCTGTGTGAATATCCCCTTACACACAGCTTATTTGTTAGTGATTGAAGCTGTTTTAACGCTTCTAAGGACGAAAGAGCAGACAGAAGTGTTTATAAAGCTCCGGGGAGGGAACGATGAGCTCTTCACCCGCTTCTTGCTTGGCGCTGTCACGGTTGCTAGGCGACAGGATATGAGCAACGGTTAAGGGAGGGAACTGAAAGAAGGGTAGGCTCATAGACAGTAAAAGAAATGGACACAGCGACCCCATTGGAACTCAATTGAGCTAAATGAAGCCCAGTTTTAGCGTTTTTTAGCACTTCCGTTTCTGACGCGCAGACTCAAACGAAGCTTGACGACGTCAGCAACCTGTCTGCCAGATGTAAATCTTCTAAGTGGCTGTGCGTGAAAACTGCCATCGTTAATCTTGCAGAGACGGCGAGCTTGAGCGGGGAGTTCTTTGTCGGGAGTGAGCAGGAGTAAGTATTCTGATTAATTATTTTGTATAGTATTTTAAAATGTAACCCAGTACGCCATATTTAGTTAATTGCCTGCGAGCTTCTCCTCCTGTCTGTACGGTAATGCGACAGAGAGCCGAGTGGTTATGACGCAATCGTTAGCCTATTTTTTACAAAAACTGTTTATACGGGGCCATAATGTAACATAGAAGGTAATGGAGCACTTTATACATTGTCGTGTATCTTTAGAAATAAATAATGGACAAACAGAGTCTTTAAACGCCTCAGATGTAAAGTTATTCGCTGTCAAAGTGACGCCAAAATGAATGGGAGTCAATGGGAATGCTAACGCAAGTGAAGTTCTGCTAAAAGATGGCAGCCCCCACCCGACTTCAACTTCCGGTCGAGTTCCTTGCCCCTTGGGTAGGCTGTCCAAATTCACAAACACCGACTTCCGGTTTTTGCGGTCGTCGGAGGACCCATCCTCCTTCAACCGGGTAGGAAGGATCCTAAGGAGGATGCAGACCCTGAATTTGGACACAGCTGACGTCGCTAGTTAGTCCCATTGGGGACGTTGTAGTGACGTGGTCAGCTGGTCTTCAGATAACTTTTAATATTATTGCACTAGATGTATTATTATTATTAAGATACCATTTGAACAGCATATTCTTTGGGAAATATACAAAAAAATTAATCAAGCATGTTAAAATAATTATATATATATATATATATATATATATATATATATATATATATATATATATATATATATATATATGCCATCAGTTTAAGAACAATAAAATAAACAATTTACTTAGCAAATGATGATAATGTTTGTTAATGAAAGAGAGTACGGGACAAATTAACATTTAAACCTTAAACTAGCAGCGCACGTCACTTTCTGAGTGAAGTGCGCGACGTGCGCGTGCCCGTCATTTTGTAACGGTCAACTTCCAGCAGACGGACACGGAGGAAAGGTAAGTCCTATAAATCTACTTTTATTCATAGATTTTAACCGATATAACGTTAAATGGCATCAAAGAGGAGTAGTGTTTTGTATTTTTGTAGGTTTTCTCTTTCAATTTAATAAATAAATGCTCTGTTTGGTTAATTAGCTCAAAAGCAGTCTCAGAGGTGGTCTAAGGTAACGTTAACTGTTAAAATCGAATATAACCTTACCTGTTTTAAATTATTTGAAATTTATCACTATAAACTATACAGTATTAACTTTCTAATAATTAAATTTTTAACCGTAGTAACGTTAATTAGTTTGTTTGAATACCTGCTGCTCGAGCTTGATGATGCTCATGCAGCCATGCTGTGAACTTGAATATAAACCGATATAACGTTAAATATAAAGTTTAACGTTAATTAGACCGAGGCTGCCGAAATCATGTTCAGTGTAACGTTATGTGGGATTAATAAATTCCCCTTTTCTCCCTCAAGTGGCAGGCTTGTAAATTCTGTCATCTGTTCGTTATTGGTGTTAATGGTGTTTTTCACATGCATGCTTTTTAATGCTAGTTTAATTCTCAAATTGATCTGATACTTTCGTTTCACAAAAAGTAAACAAATTGTTCACTTTCTTAGGGCCTGACAACCACCAGTTGAGTCCATGATTCAGTGAGTTCCTTATAAGGAAATATATTTGTTAACGCCTAGTAATTTAAATGTATTATTTATTGCTTTAAAATGAGCACATATATTTATCATCAGGGGAAGAGACAGTCTGGGCAGCAGCAACAAGACAACTATTACAAGTAGAGATGGGTTTCAAGAACTGGTCCTAATTTGGTTCCTGACTTGTTCGGTACTGAAAACATTTACATAAGGTACAGGATCAATAGTGCTGCTATCAGTATTCTTGTAACATTGATTCATTACCCTTTAGACACAATCCTCCAAATCATCTCTTCATGGATGGCAGCAAGGATCCAGGATCAAGAGATCATTCATCATGGAGACTGTCCAACAGGAAGCAGTTTCTCCTGGGTGAAAAACTAAACCTGGTTGTTTCAGCATCACTCAGGCAAGACTTAATACTTTTAAATTGATTTCAGTTGGTTATGTGTTTCAGGTCATCCTGACCATTCTGCTGTTCTGGATGTAAGGCCGTGCTGGAACTACATTTCTCGTTGTTGAAAGATTTGTGCAGCGGTATCCAGACATATAACGCCCCATCACACGGGGCGTCAACGCCTCTTGTTTACTTTTAAATGAAGTGACGTCAAGGATGGTGAAATTAATTCTAGAAATTAATTCTAAATAGAAGTTGAAGACTTCTCAAGCGCCAATGCAGCCCTCCTCCAGTCAGAACATCTTATGCAAATACCCAAGCGCAGACGCAAGCCAATCAAGTGCATGCAATACCAGAAAACTAATGTGATTGGCTGTCACTATGAGAAGAGACAGTAATTCTGATCCGATATCAGTGTCGTTTTTTGCAAAAAAAAATTTAAATCAATGTAGAATTTTCTATACTTCTGTGTAGGGATGTCAATTTTCAATCATTTCCATGATCGATCGTCGTTTAAATTAATGATCAAATAATCGATTAATCGTTAACCTTAATGCTGCAAAGTCTATTGCAGTAACACCCAGTCACTGGTATGACAGGATGTGCAAAAGTGTGTGTGTGTGTGTGTGTGTGTGTGTGTGTGTGTGTGTGTGTGTATATATATATATATATATATATATATATATATATATATATATATATATATATATATATATATATATATATATATATATAAAACTGTAAAATGTATATTTTACAGTAAAGACCAAAAGTTTGGACACACCTTCTCATTCAAAGAGTTTTCTTTATTTTCATGACTATGAAAATTGTAGAGTCACACTGAAGGCATCAAGGGCTATTTGACCAAGAAGGAGAGTGATGGGGTAATGCCCCAGATGACCTGGCCTCCACAGTCACCGGACCTGAACCCAATCGAGATGGTTTAGGGGTGAGCTGGACCGCAGACAGAAGGCAAAAGGGCCAACAAGTGCTAAGCATCTCTCGGGGAACTCCTTCAAGACTGTTGGAAGACCATTTCAGGTGACTACCTCTTGAAGCTCATCAAGAGAAAGCCAAGAGTATGCAAAGCAGTAATCAAAGCAAAAGGTGGCTACTTTGAAGAACTTACAATATGACATATTTTCAGTTGTTTCACACTTTTTTGTTATGTATATAATTCCATATATAATTCCACATGTGTTAATTCATAGTTTTGATGCCTTCAGTGTGAATCTACAATTTTCATAGTCATGAAAATAAAGAAAACTCTTTGAATGAGAAGGTGTGTCCAAACCTTTGGTCTCAAACTGATATATATATATATATTAGACAGTTTCATCGGATGCACGCGCCTGGACCTAAGTTAACTTCCAGTCTGTGTTGTGTATATTGGTCTGGCTGCAGTGCCATCTACAAACGCAGTTAAAGGCAAGGTGATGAGTAGACTGAAGTTGGGCTCAGGTGGCTGTGCTGCGGGATGTGTTTCCCATACATTTATTTATTTTTGGAGACTCGCCACAATTTTAAAACTGATCGATTTTCAAAAAGGCTTCGTTGAATAAACATGAGTAACGTTACGTACTGCATGTTTAATAATTCCTAACATTTATATGTTTAAATATCAAAACGAGGCACAGGTGTTTTTATATCGCTGTATTTCTGAAGAAAGACTTGCATGTTATATGCCTGATAAAGCAGCGTGTGAGTGTAGCTCTGCTTTGTTTACAGCTGTTACTGGGGAAATTTCTATTTCTAGCGCTTCATGTCTATGCTTTAAAACATCTCCTGCTGGCAAAGGATGAATTTGCATTTTCATTAAGTCCGCCTGATCCACGCAGCAAACATATTTTGTTTGTTATCAAAAAATATCTACTCTAGAGGGACTTGGCTGTTGTTATTGATTCTATTTGGAAGTCTACCGGTTAGGTTAGGTCCACAAACGCGCGCATGCGCAGTAACGTTTGTTTATGTTGTTGCCGTTGAAACTGTCTATATATATGTGTGTGTGTGTGTGTATAATGTATGTGTGTGTAAAATACATTTCTTTTAAATGTATAGCACAGTAATGAAGGCAGCAACATGTGGTAGATGGGACAGAACAAGAATCTATCATTGTGCTAATGTATTATAATACGAAAGGGTATGGCTCCTATACAGCGTGCAGCGCGTAAACACAACCAGTGCGCAGATTGATCGCTTGAAGCAACACAGAGTCACAGCGTGTAGCATTACTCACAGAAATGTTCAAAACACCAAAGGAAGAGATATTGTTGTGTATTATATGTGTGCAATATTTTGAGCCTTTTCTTTTAACAGTTTTAAATCTCAGTTATTGTGCGCTCTTGAAGAGAGTTTCATTGTTTTGACTGTAGTAACTAGGGCTGGGATGATACGCTATTCTGCCAATTCAATACTATCCCGATACTTGTGTGCCGATTCAATATATATTTATAATTATATATATATATATATAATTTAGCATTGTGATTATAGTTATATAACTATTGCGATTCGTGACTTATCCAAATTGTCTGTAAAATGATGTTTGTTTCTGTAGATTTGAGGGAAAGATTAAAAACAAGGAGGTCTGGGAATGACTGAAGGGAACTGACAGCAGTGAGGGAAGGAAGTTATCACCAGAATGTAAGTTCTTTGAGAATGTGTGCTTTGTTTATTACAAGTTGAGTTTTCATTTAAATGTGGCAATGTACACAACTGGTCAAAAGTTTTAAATATATTTTAAAAGTTTAATTTATTTCTATAATGCACAGCTATATTTTCAGCATTAACTACTCAAGTCTTCAGTGTCACATGATCTTCAGAAATCATTCTAATATGATGATTTACTGCTCAATACATTTTTCTGATTATTATCAGTGTTGGAAACAGTTGTGCTGCACAAACATTTTGTCTACACTACAGTTATGTGATTTACATTATGTATGTCATGAGCAGATGTACACTTTGATCTTAGCGGCAATAATGCGATTGGGTGCATGTAAATGCACTGATTGATGATAATCAGCAATGTTTATGAAAAAGCAGCAAATCAGTATATGAAAAAGATCATGTGACACTGAAGACTGGAGTAAAGTTACTGAAAAATTCAGCTTTGCCTCATAATTATTTCAATAAATATGTTTAAGTATATTTAAAAAAAGAGTATGAAAACTGTTATTTCTTTTTTTCTTTCTGTTTTCTTTTTTTTTTTTTTTTTACAATTACTTTGAAAAAAGTAGAAGAGACTTCTCTTGAAAACCATAAAGAAAAGCTTCCAGATTTTGACTGGTTGTGAACATACATGAGCAACATTAACAAGATGATCCCCCCTTTCAGCTCAGAGAAGGATGTTGACAGTGCAGGCCCAGGATGAAGAAGAGGAGGAAGAACACGTTTAACAATTTTCTCATAAGCTTGCCATGTGTTATAATAAAAACAATGAACATGGCTACAATAATATGCTAAATGTTATTAAAAGATTCCAGTTTGCAAGAAGTCTTGAGTGTCTGACTCTACACTAGAGGAACTCTTTTCTGAAGAAGATCAGGTGCTGAGAAGAAGCCTTGTTCTACAGCAAAACACTGCATCAAACCTCCTGTCCTTCCCTCAGAAGAGCCTGTCTTCTGCTGCTGGGGTAAGAAACACCCTCTTCCTCTTCTCTATCAGCTGTCCAGCACCTAACTCTGCCTCCTCAGCACTGTCTGAAAGAGTCTTCTCCACAGTCAGTAATCACAGATCACAGATTCTTCTGAGAAAGTCGATATGCTCATTTTCTTAAAAAACTTTGTTTTTTTCGGGTGGGACAAATAATACAGGAGAGATGCTTGAAATCTCTATATTGTTCATTTTTCATATCTTTACGCTTTATGAATGTTTTTCTTCTGAGAAGCTCAAAAATTATGGTTCTTTGGTAATTGTTATATTGTTTAGGTTTATCCTCTGATAGTGAGCACAGAGCCCTGATCATGACATGCAAGAAAAAGAAAGAAATCATGTCCATGATTTACTAATTCGTTCCCTCTATGTACTAAACGTGCACGATTACTTTTACATTTCATTGATTTGCTAAATCGTTTGCACAATTTACTAATTCGTTCTCTTGATGTATAAATAGTGTACACGTTTTAGCAAATCGAGGGAATGAAATAGAAAATCGTGCGCATGAATTAGCCTAAATTTTTTCCTGCATGTCGTGTAATTAAAGCACATCACCACCAGACATTTATACCAGGAGCCTCATATACGACGCTCACAGTTTTACTTTGTGCAGTATCTCTGTGCAGTATCTGCTGAATTGTTTCATATCTATTTATCATGTATTTTTTGTTGCACTAAATTATGTTGTATCAATAAGTTTACTGATAATTATTTTTAATTTTCACTAATAACGTCATTAACCATCTCCCCATCTTTAAGACAAAAATTTTCTATTGTTTATATTGTGTAATCTATGAATTGATGTGTTTAGTTTTCTGTGCTCATAACTTAGTAACATTTTGCATGTTTAAAGAACAGGTGCGATGTTCAAAATGTTTTGGCTTCGTATTTGTACAAAGTAGTGCTGAATAAATATTGATTTGTGAATGAATGCAGTGTGTTTTTGTCTGTTTTATATTCGAATGTAATGTTTTTGTATTAATGTATTAACTATGAATCCCCTATAATTAGATTACAATTAGATTTCATAAGGTTTATTTTTTGCACCAGAGATGGATTGAGTTTATTAGTTCTTTATGTATTTCAAGGTAATGGTGAGGTGAAAATATGAATTACCAATATGATCCTGTAATGTCACGTCCTCATAACGTGCCAGTTTGGTCGTCAGGACATACTCATCACGTTCCAGTGACGTTCCACTATAACGTCGCCACGACGGATATGGGAATCACAAAGTTACGTCACTGGAACGTTATGTGGTACGTCGCTGAGACCAATATGGTATTTTATAGGAACGTCCTCATAACGTGACAGTTTGGTCGTTGGGACGTACTCATCACGTTCCAGCGACGTTCCACTATAACGTCGCCACGACGGATATGGGAATCACAAAGTTATGTCACTGGAACGTTATGTGGTACGTCGCTGAGACCAATATGGTACTTTATAGTAACGTTCTCATAACGTGCCAGTTTGGTCGCTGGGACGTACTCCTCACGTTCCAGCGACGTTCCACTATAACGTCGCCACGACGGATATGGGAATCACAAAGTTACGTCGCTGGAACGTTATTTGGGATGTCGCTGCAACGAATATGGTCTGGTCCAGTTACGTCGTCACAACGTAACTGTGTTAGCTGGGATATCATTTCAAGTGAAAAAATTAAGACAAAATCCAAAAAAAGTCAAAGGTACAAGACTGTGTACATATTTTCCTTTCGAGCGCAGGAACTACTCATCCCATAAACCACCGCGCCTTATTGAATTCGACTGAAGCCACAACCGCGAACGAGCCTTTTGAGCGACTTCCAAATCTGATGACGAACTTTTTCCTCAAGTGAATTTTCTAATAGCAGCCATGGAGATCATGATTGCACTGATAAGTCTACTGTGCAAAAACGCAACACAGGTTTTTATTTTATTTTATTTTTTTATTAATGATCTTCAGCCTTCACAGACTTTCGCGGGGTTTAACCAGACGGTTACACGAGCTCCACCAATCAGATGCATCACTGTGGGATTGTGGGATTGTTCAGGATTGTGGTTAATGAAGTACTTAGCCAAAACATCGCGAATAAAAGGCATTTATATCAAGACAAGGCTAGTGCCCCATGATCCTTTTGCGTTTATATGAGCATATACTATCGCTTAGTACAGCCGTAGCTGGTTTTAAGTCTACCATGTATGGTTACGTTTTTATGGCTTATATCCCAAATGTCAATGC
Organism: Carassius gibelio; assembly: GCF_023724105.1. NCBI lineage: Eukaryota > Metazoa > Chordata > Actinopteri > Cypriniformes > Cyprinidae > Carassius > Carassius gibelio. The sequence goes on from NC_068376.1 coordinate 15,644,447, forward strand.
AGAAATTGCATTGAATTTTTACTTTCGGCACCAGCTGTGGGCGGGACTGTGATGCTCTACATTTTGCTGCTTTATCACACTGAAACAACTCCCATTGGTAGTTTTATTTTATTACCTCGATCATGATTGGTTAATCTGGCTGTCATTCAGGAAACTGGACAATGAATCGGTTCGCACCTTTCTACATTTAAAAATATGACTGTTATTGTCGTCTTTCTGTGAGTGAGGCGGCTAACTGTCTGTGAGCTGCTGCTCGTTATAACAGACTGCTCGGTCTCGGTCGGTCCCAAATTATTTAATATTTGCCTGTAAATATTTTTTATTTTGAGCGAATTTGAGTTGTGACGTGTCAATGGAGAACAAAAACGGTGAACACAAGAAGGGTCAGATGTGTTCTGCGAGGTCCTGCAAACATACTGGCAAAATGTGGTAAGAAAATCGAAATCTTTATTATCTTTTGAAAATAGTAAAGTATAACCAGAGTTTACAATTTGGTAGCTTATGTAACCTACAGATAAATAAATACCCGTGTGTGTATTTTTGCATTGCTTTATGATCAAGTTGATGATCAAGTTAGATGCTCACCTAATGTGTAGCTGGTAAGTTATGTGTTAATATCTGTCTTTTAGAGATTTTTCCTGATATGTATCCCATGCATTAGGTGTGTTATATATGTTTTTTATTCTTATAATAATTTCAAAGTGTTTTCTGAAACATATAAGTGCAAATGTCAGTACAATTTTAATGAATTAATGAAAATGAATAGGATTGTTTTAAAGCCATGGATCTCAAAGTGTCAGGCCCCCTCTAGTTGTTACGCAGGTGAATCAATAAATTAAACTAATTAATGTTAATACATTTTAATTTAATCTTTGAGTAAGTTTTTTTTTTGCACATTTAAGTATGTTACAGTTAATGTACAGTACAGTTTTGTAACTTTTGTTACATAATTACATTTAAAATTACATTTTAATTTAAACTTTTTTTTTTTCATTTACCTGTACGTAAGCACGGTGTAGTGTTAATGTTCAAACTGTATTTCCCATGGTAAAGTGTCTGACAACAATTAATATTCTTATTAGAATAAAACTGCCTAATTTTTTAACTGTAGAGCTGTAGCTGAATAGTTTGGCCTACTACACTGCTGAAATGTAATATTGGTCATTATGGTGGAACTTAATATTAAATAAAAAATATTTTCTAAAGTGACACTTGGTATACACTTGAGAACCAATGGTTTAAAGAAATGGTATAATATGAAATCCTGCTTTTTAAGAACTTTTCAGTAAACCATTTCTTATTTTCCCTTGTAGAGTCATCAAGGATCCAGCTTGATCCAGGTCACTGACTTTGCCCCAAAACCTTTCAATTCTGAGACAGGAAGTTTTCAGTCTGCTCGAGAAAGGGCCGATAGAGTGTGTCCCTCCAAGCGAGCAGAAAAGCATTTTTTACAGCCGCTACTTCGAGGTGTCAAAGAAGGGTGGAGGACTCCGTCCAATTCGATTCGGGAGGGTGGAAGTGGATTTGTTTGCCACAAGCGAGAACACGCACTGTCAGATGTTCTTCTCGCTATCTCACCCCCCACTACCGGGAGATGCTCTTGACATCGCGCTGGCCGGAAGCCAGACTTTACGCGTTTCCTCCAGTGAAGATTCTGCCTATGGTTTTGTACAAAATAAAGGAGGAGAGAGCGTCAGTTATACTCGTGGCCCCGAACTGGCCAAATCAGCCCTGGTTCGCGGACCTGAGAGAGTTAGTGATGGCTCCCCCATGGCAAATCCCCATCAGGAAGGACCTGCTGTCTCAGGCGAACGGCACAATATGGCACCCCAGCCCTGAGCTGTGGATCATTCATGTGCGGCCGCTGCGGGGACCATAAACGAGCAGGACACTCTGCACTCACGGGTGCTGAGAACGCTTACGGAGGCTCGCGCACCATCTACGAGACGCCTCTACGCTCTGAAGTGGGGAGTTTTCACAAAATGCACTAGTTTTGCTCTTGCTCTAGTTTTGAGGGCTCTAGCTCTACCGCCGTTCGAGCCCTTAGCTTTAATTGGGGTTAAGGAGCTTTCCCTGAAGACTACCTTGCTTCTTGCTCTCGCCTCGGCGAAGCGCATTGAAGACCTACATACGTTTTCGGTGAACGATGATTGCATCTGTTTCGGACCTGGCGACTGTAATGTCATTCTCCGGCCGAGAACAGGTTATGTTCCGAAGTCATTCAATACACCATTTAGAGCACAGGTTGTTTCACTGCCCGCCTTATCTGCTGAGCCGTCAGCCTCGCGTGATGCTGATGCTCAGAGCGCCGTTTGCCCTATTAGGGCTTTGCGGATGTATGTGGATCGCTCGGCCGCCTTTCGTCAGTCGGACCAGCTGTTCGTGTGCTTTGGTGGATGTAATAAGGGACGTTCTGTTTCAAAACCGAGACTTTCATGCCAAGGGAAGGATTGTCCCCTCAACATCAAAGCTCATTCTGTGAGGGCAATATCTTCCTCCTGGGCCTGGGCTAGAGGTATGTCTATCCAGGATTTATGTCTTGCTTCTGGCTGGTCTTCCCAGAACACATTTGCCAAATTTTACAAGCTGGATGTACCCTCTGTAGCGTCACATGTACTTTCGTTGAGTTAAGTTTTATTCATTCTGTTATAACCAGCTATACAGTAGTTACCATGGCTGCTAACTCTGTGTTATGGTTTTTATGGTTCATGCAGTTGTCACCGCAAAGCTGTTGACTCTGTGTTTAACTCATGTTTGAGTGCTTTTTGTGTTGTGTCTGCCCTGTTTAATGCGGGCTTCACATTTATTGAATGTAGATATGCAAATTTTGTTAGGGTCAGAGCAGATGTCACATTGGTCTAGTTCCGCCTATCAGATACGAGCACTCTTAGCGACATGGCCATTGGCTAGAACTGTCCTGCTTATGTGTGGGGGTGATGGACTCCTTTCAGGGCTCATCTTCACTGCTCTCACTGCGGGATTTTATACAGTTCCCATATATGTCTTAGCTGACGTAATGTTGATTTAACGCCTCGAGAGGGAACGTCTCCGGTTACTATCGTAACCTCGGTTCCCTGAGAGGCGGGAACGAGACATTACATTAGCTACCGTGGTCGCTGTTTGATCAGCTGTGCTAGCATTCAGTAGTGATTCTGGCATAATTTTCGTGCTCATGCAATTTATACTGCTCGCGAACCTGTCAGTATTTGCATGCTTCGCGTCAATTGGCCAGCTGCCCCCAGCTGGCATTAGCCAATAAGATTTCAGCGAAAGTGGAGAAGGGAGGTGCGCAGTAATATCTTCACTAGAGGGAGCGGGGGCCGGTGAGAGGATTTTTCACGAGTGAAAATATTACTGCGCCAAGACGAAGTGCTTACAAGCACTTGCCATGGTATTCCGCCATACAATATAGTTATCCATTTTACACGCTTAGAAAAGCGCAATGTTTTGTTTTGTGTTACCGTCCTAGGTCGAGTTACACTACGCGAGTAACTGTATTTAAATAGGGAAAACGTGGAGGTGTTTGGTAGCTTCTCTGCTTGGCCCGTATTGAATGAATGGGCTTAGCTAAGTGCTTTCAAAGTGTTAGCGCGCCAAAGCGATTGAGTGCACGCACTGAGACGAGAGAGGTATGTATCAACTCATCTTAGTTAAGGGAAAAACATAGTTTAATATGAAATCGGTATCAGAATCGGCCAGTTTGCTTGTAAAAAAATCCGTATCGGAATTGGCCAAGAAAAATCATGATCGTGCATCCCTACCTTCAACTAGAGACCGACCGATTGCCGATGCCGATGTTTAGAGGTCAGGGTCAGCCGATGGCCGATATGTGCTGCCGCAGATATCTTGAAGTTTTCCCCTTCATTTGCATGCTAAAATGTTACACTAATAATAAGTGGATGCACAACATTTCTAAACTTATCATCATTTATTGAGCACTGACTTGAACAATCTTAATTGTGTGCACTGCACGGTATTAAAATAAAAAATGTATCCAAAGTTAACCAAACAGTCAAAAAAAAAGTCAATCATTTACATAAAAGTTTTAGAACATTTATCAAGTAGAATTTCTCAAGTTTTTTTGGAAAATAAATGTAAACTTAAATATACATTTAAATAAATAATTTTAGAAATAAAAATCAATTAAACTGAAAAATAGAAAAAATAAATAACAGTAGTGCTGCAAACACACTAGCAACCAGCAACATTTGTTTTTGCTATAAAATGTCACAGAACATCTAAAGTGCAAGAGAACAACAAAAGTATACGAGTGCTATGACAAGTCTCAGTTAGTCTAGTACAGAACGTATAGCCAGGTTTTTTTTTTTTTTTTAAGAAAAGAAGGAAAAGTGCTATTATTAGTTGGTTAAGTTCTGGTGAAAAAGATGAGTCTTTAGATGTTTTTCTTGAAGATGAGTAAAGACTCAGCTGTACGAATTGAGATTGGGAGGTCATTCCACCAGCTGGGCACAGTCCAGGAAAAGGTCTGTGAGAGTGATTTTGAACTTCTTTGGGATGGCACCACAAGGCGTCGTTCACTTGCAGAGCGCAAACTTCTGGAGGGCACATAAGATTTAACCAGTGAGTTTAGGTATGTTCACAATGTTTGACAATAACTTTGATATTGTGAAATATATTTAATTGAAAACTGAATACAAAATAAATCACAGTATATTTTCACTTTACAGTTCAGTAACAGTGAGGTTGGAAACAAAGTGGACAACACTATTCATTAAACATGTGTGTTCTATGTGTTCAGATGAAAATGTACAATATTAACAAATTGTTCATAAGCAGTGTTTTCAGAGCCCCCAGTTACACTGTTTTAATCAGAACACTAACATTACAGTGTAGTAAAATAAGTAAAATCAAATTCAGTAAATTTTTATTAAACTAAGCACAATCAAAACCGATCACAAAAGATCACTGAATCTCTACCAGAAGTGACAGTGCAATGTAGCAGATGAACAATTTCTTACCAATGTTTCAAGAACAAGCTGGATCCTTGATGACTCTACAAGGGGAAAGAAGAAATGGTTTACTGAAAAGTTCTTAAAAAGCAGGATTTAATATTATACCATTTCTTTAAACCATTGGTTCTCAAATTTTTTATACCAAGTATCACTTTAGAAAATATTTGTTATTAAATATTAAGTTCCATCATAATGACCAACATTAAATTTTAGCAGCGTATAGGCCTAACTATTCAGCTAACGTTACAGCTCTACAGTTAAAAAATGAGGCAGTTTTATTCTAATAAGAATATTAATTGTTGTCAGCCACTTTACCATGGTAAATACAGTTTGAACATTAACACTACACCGTGCTTACGTACAGGTAAATAAAAAAAGGGTTAATTTAAAATGTAATTTTAAATGTAATTATGTAACGAGTTACAAAACTGTACTTTACATTAACTGTAACATACTTAAATGTGCAAAAAAAAACCTTACTCAAAGATTAAATTAAAATGTATTAACATTAATTAGTTTAATTTAGTGATTCACCTGCGTAACAACTAGAGGGGGCCATGGCTTTAAACAATCCTATTTAAAAAAAAAAAAAAATCATTTTCATTAATTAATTAATCTCATAGGTTAACTCTGCTTGTACAGTGGAATCTTGCTCGTCGAGTGCTGTTTTGCTGTTTTACAGGAAGCACGGTGTTGAACATTGATGACGTTGAATGTGCTCTTATTATGACTGTGAGTCTAAGGGGTGTGGTTCATTCATTATGCTGTTCAGGTGTTGCAATTTAATAAATGACTGCATGCCCCTGTGAGTGTGCACGCCAGTCAAACGAAACCCGATGGCTACGTGAGTTTATTCCTCCGTCATGTTTTAGTCGGCTTTCTACCCTTTGTTACGATGGCAGCTTCAACACACGGAGTTGGGTTAAGTTACCACCGAAGAAGAGTGGGAATGAATTAGAATGAGTTTTCTAATATACATAAAATGTTTCTGCACGTATAAAATGCTGTGCAGATCATAGTTAAATCAATTACCATCGATATATAATATATTATATTAGCGAACGATAAGGAGAAGGGTATTCCTGCACAACCGGAGGCTGCAGTTTCAGGACCGCAGTTCTGGGACCGCAGTTTTAGGACCCTAGTTTTTTTGTGACAGCGCCACCTACCGTACTGGATCAATACTAATTAAAGATGGATGACGTAGACAGCAATCAGACGGTGAGTACCGATATTTAATTAATTTTTATTTTATAACGTTTAAACCGTGCGAAGTTTACATAGTGAGAACTGCTAATTATGAATTAATTCCAACCAAATTAAGAATTCGTGAGCTAGTTTCATTAATTACTACGGCGTTAATTCGTGGCCATGATTTCATAAATCCTCGTTGAGTTTTAATGACAAAGTATTATAAGTGAATCTAGCACATTAATTAAACTTATCAGATGACAAGAGCATGGATGATGTAAGGTTTGTAAGATTTACCTGCAGCTTAATGTAGTAGTGTGAATACTGGCTTAATAGTCGTTGTTTTACCATATTTATGTATAAAATATCTTTCATAACTAAACTGCACTGACTGCCTAGTTGCAGTATGTGTTAGCCTGTTGTTTTGGCATTGTTTTGCAATGATGAATGAGGCGTTTGGCAGTTTTAATAGCTTGTTAGAATTTGGCCTAATCTGCAGGTCTCCACATACAGTCCATTGATATCATGTGTTAGTTTCTGTCATGTTCTGCATTGCCAATATGAAGTGATTTTATGGATTTGGTTAGGCGCATTGTAGGACAGCTGATTAAAAAAGGCATTAGTGATATTTTCATGATCTCAAAATATTCTAACAAGTAGCCTCTCTCTTTTTCAAGAGGCATATAACAATCCAAAAAGGAAAATCCCTGTTCGAATTAAAGCGATGCACCACATGCCATCAAAGTTGAGCAAGATCAGAACCCATTTAGAGAGCCATTTCAATCGTGCAGTTATCCATGAAGGTTAAAGTGTCAAACATTCCCTCAGGAAATGCAGTTGGAGTTAAAATGTGCATTAAAAGTAAAATGTATTTTATGATCAGTTCCATTTGGGCAGTGAATCAAAGCTCTCTTATTTGTTTTTGAAAACCAAACACCTAATTCAAATTTTGGGTATACATAATTTACAAATTGAAATATATGATCTATTCTATGTTCTTGTTACACCATTATAGGCTATACCATTCACAGTCACAGATGTGGGTTACATTGCCGACCACAGTTGCATTACCACTGTATCCACTGCCAGTCGATGCTGTTACGTAAATCTGATTTCATTAAACACTTGTCTTCGTGCAAGGAGAAGCACCCTGACATAACCAGCACAATCCCAGCTCCGACATTGACAACCATCCCATCTCCAAAAAAGATCAAGTTGGCAGTTCCAACAACAGCATCCAACACCATCCCAGATCCAACTACAAAAACCACCACTATGCTAGATCCAGCTAGATCCAATTACAACCACCACCACTCTGCCATCAACTCCAAGTGAACAGATGCAAAGGGTCTGAGTGAAGACAAAACTAAAGAAAAAGTGTCCCATATGCCACCATCTCATGCACAAGACAAATTTAAAGAGGCACATAGAAAGGAAGCACACAAGAAAACGAAAGGACATCACAGCAACCTCCCACCTTCAGAATGAATGTATCGATCTGGAGAATGGAATTTATACCGTCCACAAATCATTTCATGGTACCAGTATACCTCTGCATGTTCAAAATAAGATATGGGGGGAAAATCAACATGTTTTCTGTGAATCCACTGAGTGCCAGGTGAACATGGAGTTGGCATGGAGGAGTGGATTGAAAGCATATCAGTGCATACACCTTCAATCAATATCATACTGTTCATCCTATGCTTCTTTTCCTGTACTGAGAGAAGATACACTTACTGAAATGGTGAAGAGCAAGTGGTTTGGTGAGGATAAAAAGAAGGTTTGCCTTGATCTGCAAAACCTTGCCAACAGCATCCATGTACCTTTGTCTGTGTACTGCAAAATTGGAATGCCTCAGTCAGTGAAATACATCTCCATTTATGAGCCTACAGTGTCATATTACAGTCGATTGGGAAGGGTCATTGTGTCGTATGACACAAAAAAAAATTCATGGCACTGTCCTTGTCATCGGACAAAGAGATCATGCATAAACAAATATATAGGAAAATGGCACTTATTTCAGACACACCGTGAACTTTTCAGAAAAGTGCGGAGCACTGAGGAAGTGGAAGTCCTAACATCAGCAGGTGATGAAAACAGAGATGATGAGGCTGATCTGGGTGACATAACGTATCCACCAAAAGAGGACCAATTGAAAGTCATGGTCCAGTATATTCTGAAGAACAAAAAGTTACATTTTCGGCTTCCATCAGTGGAAAAGGAATACCCAAGGCATCTAATTCCAGAGGAGATGATGTGCCAGCACTGCCCTGGCAATGTACCCCTGAGTGACCCAGTCCTTATTACACAAAAGGCGAAAATCCTCACCAGCTCACGTATTGTTCAAGGTAATTCCATTATGTATATTCATTACTATTATTAAAATGTAAATCTGCTATGGGAGTTGTGGGATACTTAAAAAAATCATTGAATGTTTTGGAAACTGTGATTTTTGTTGAATCTTTGAATTTCCAGATGTTTCTACCTACTGTAAGTCTTGTCATCAGTGTGGAGCCTACTTTCGCTACCAAGAGTGGAAAGATGGCATACACAATTTTAATGATCGGATACTCCTTGACCTCCCTTTATGCATAACTATTAGGAATATGCTACAGGTATTTTTTTTTATCTTAATTGAAGTATAGTCTGTAATTTAGTCCTTTTGTGGGGGGAAATGTACAGTTAAAATGTATGGTATAATTTGTTTTTTCATTATTATGTTTCTTTCTTAGGTCCATACTGCTGTCAGCAGAGTGGTGGAGTATTTGGAAAGGACCACCGGTGTGCAGTTTCCCTCAGCTGATACGATTATGCAAGGATATATTCACTTTGAAGCTCTTACAGAACATGACTATGAGTATTCCTGCGTGAACTGTGGGGACCATCCACCAGTTGTCATCATGGACCTCCATAAGAAGGGGGCCTTCCATTTGTCAGGTAAACATGCTTTCATTGAAAAGTGTTATCTTCTAGTATTAATTTTCGCCCAAATACACCCAGAGTTTTTAAACAGCTTTTAATTTCTATACACATTTGACTTCTGTGTAATGTTTTTACATTATTTCTTTAGTAAGTGACCTTTCACCACCCCCAGAAGACTTCAACGGAGAGGTTGATATGCATTCTTTTTGGGAAGCACTTTCATTGGAGAGGATTGGTCGAGGATTTGTAACAAGTAATTCAAGCAAGCAAACAATTTCTAAATATGTTAGCCTTTTTTTTTTAATGACTGCTAAATTGTGTGGCAAACAAACATGGACATAGATGCATAACATGTTTACATTTATCACTATGTAGATATTAAGCTATTTTAACAATTATTTGTTGTTTGATGTGATATTTTGAAAGGTCAACAAAAAAATACTTTTATAGTCCCACCAAGTTACAACTTTTGGGCACCATGGATAGGTCCAAAAACATGTAGCTCAAACCATGTCCTTAATACGGAATATCAAAAAGTCCGTCCTCCAAAACCGACCGAAATGGCAGTAACAGAGGACCGCCTAAGAGAGGAACTATACAAGCAGAAGGTAAAAACACAATTCATTATATTTTCTATTCTTAGTTCCCATTATTTTCAAAAACATGTGTCTCCTCATATATTTAATTTGTTATATTTTATAGGTTCAGGTGGTTAGGAAATTATGTAAGGAGTGTGGGTTAGATTCGTCTGGATCACGAGCTGACCTCCTTCTGAGATTGTCAAATGAAATGAAGTCCAGGCAGACATACGACAAGGTTTTTCAAAAGATCTGGGCTGCTTCAGGTAGGCTACATTTTACATAGTTTACTTTGTGTGTGCTACCATTATTTTGAAGGGTTTGTCCCTGGGTGTAATAACTTCCAAAGGTGCTTCTCTTTAATTATCTGACTTTTATTTTCAGTGTACTCTGTACGGATGAAGCCCTTTTTAGTTGGTTAAACTACTTTTTTTTTCCCCCCCATCTCAGGTGGTTGGGCTGTAATTATGTGCCCATGTGGCATTGTGTACAGCATAAAGTGTAACATTCGAGCAGAAAGCCCACGTGACTTTGCAGACATGTTGCTTTCTTGGAAGCACATGCCAAATGTTATCATATATGACTTTGCACGTGGGTTAGCAATATGAACCTTAGAGAACCAGAAAGTTTGCCTTTCAAACCTTTTGAAGGACGGTTAAACCCCCCAACTTCAGACAACATAGCCAAAGCCAAAGATGGGAAACTGAAGGTCTCACTACCTTGGCTGAATTGTAAAAAAAAATATTCCAGACCCTGAAGGCCATCCAGTTACTGGTTCAGCAGAGCATTATGCTCTGTATGATCGGTTCCACGAAGACAATACGAAATATCCCCGTGATGTTCTGCGGAAGCTTCGCACAGTTCCACAACTGGCTGGAAAAGTAAACAGTCAAGTTGCAGAACAGCTATTTTCCAGAATGAAGAAAAAATAATTACTTTTTAAACATGGCTTTACCTTCAACACATCTTTTCCTTATGAGGAATATTATACACTATCATAACACGTACAGAAATGAACAACGTCTAGGCAACATAAAAAAGGCTTTTGGAAATGATGTCACAATGAACAGGCACAGCCAGGCAGTGTTGGGTAATTCTTTATTTTTCTTTTTAAGCTATTCTGTTTTAAATGCAGAACATTTATTGTTCGATTTTGAAATAATTATTTAATTTTTAGTTAATCCGGTATCCCCAGAGAAGGTCTCCACTGTTCCAATCGGCATTGATGTACCAACTGGTAAGTAATGAGGGACTCATTCTGCTCTTCCCTTGTCAAATTCTTAATTATGTTTTTCTGCATGACAAAAGGCTTATGGAATATCAGTGCTAAGAACTTCTTTCATTTGATGGGTTAGCTGTTTTGAACATGGACTGACCTGTATGAATAGGAACACTTATAGTAATTTTCTGCTGTAGTTTCAGCAGAGACAGTGCCCAAGAACGCATCCCTTGACACTCCCAAGGCAGCTCCCAAGACTGCGCCCAAGCCATCGTTCCTTGTTGCGCCAAAGCCAGCACACTTTGGCCTCTCAAAACTGTCTAAGCCCTGGGAAAAAGAATTGAATCCTATCCAGGACAAACTGGTGAGCTAATTAATTGTTTTCTGTGCCTCACACTATTATCTGATTGTTAGTTATGAGTGTAAAATATATTTGATCTATGATCTGTACAGGCCACACCCCACAGTGTGCATGTCACCCACTGTTTAAACATGTTTATTATCTACATACTTTTAGGGATTGCCACGCCAAAACTTTGGGAATGACTGCGGGATTTTCATTCTTATGGTAAGGTCTCAATTTTTTGTCAAGTATATACAAGTTTCTGTCAACTGTAAAAAAATATATTTGATCTATGATCTGTACAGGCCACACCCCACAGTGTGCATGTCACCCACTGTTTAATTGCACAATGTAACCATGATATAGTCAAAGTTTATTATCTACATGTTTTTAAGTCTTTCTGGTTTAAATATTAAAGTCATTGTAAACCATCCGAATGCAAGAATATTAGCTCCTGTAATAATAATTGTTATTTCCAGCTCAGCTATGTTCTGGACACAAGACGGCCTGGAGCAGAAATTATTATAAAAGAAGGGTCCACATGTCTCACCCGTGAAGAGTTTTGGAGCCTAGGGTTACAAAGAAACATGGATTCCCAGGCACATAGTGGGAAGTTTGTAAAAAATAGGAGGGGATTAGTTATTTTTGTATTTTTTTATTGATTTTTTTTTTATGATATTTGCTTTGGCTGTTTTCTTGTAGATTGGGAATGCCTGCTTCAAATTGCTTCATGAAGCAGCTCAGCAACATGTATGTGAGATTAAACCATAAATTAACATATGTACTTTATGTTACTGTATTCTTTCATATAATTGTCTACTTTCAAAGTAGTTACAAGCTTTCAGTATTATTATTTTTTTTACGATAGGGAAAAGACATATATATAGAGGACATGTACGTAATTCCTGCATGGAAGTGTACACCAAAAAATATGGCTGTTAACTTTCCAGTGAGTATGCATAAAATAAAATATCTATGTGGTTACAGAAATGTGGATCTGCATTAGGACAAGACATTTAATTAATATTAGGAGGATGTTGACATGAAAGACTTGTTGGTGTTTCCAGCATGGACCAACTCAAATGGGCCAGAGCACTTCATTCTCTGTGTAAGGGATTGGTACTGTTCCACGATTCTAGATAGTACATGTAGTGGTAATTATTAACTCATGAAAGTTCAAACTGTCAGTTCCAGCTCTACTTTTTGTCCTAATGACTTTTAAAATGTTGTGTAACTTTTACCAAATATCATATTATAGATCATGAAGCCACTCATGAGAGAGATTGTCTTTTTAGACTCACTGTACGCAATGCATGAGTCTGGATTTGGTGATGATGAGTACAGAACCATTTTTAGGTTCACAAATGAGGCATACTGTTTGACATATTCATATAACAATTTATATTTTCGGCTATGTTCTTATAGCCTGTATTGATATATTTCGGCTACGTTCTAATAGCCTGTACTGATATATTTCAGGCTACGTTCTTATAGCCTGTACTGATAATATTTTGGCTACATTATTATCATTATCATTTTTTTTTTTTTTGTAGGAATCTTGCACAAACAATAGATCCTGGGAGCTGGACTGAAAAGACTGGGCATGATATTGCGGTGATTAATAAATGGACATTTAGCTACTCCAAACAAATATAATTATTAGGGGTGTAACGGTTCACAAAATTCACGGTTCGGTTCGATACGATACACTGATGTCACGGTTCGGTTCGGTTCGGTTCGATACGTTTTAGATACAGCAAAATGTAAAAACATCTCAACTTTTCAGAATGCCGCAAGCGCACCGCGGGTCATGTGACAAGAACTAACCAATCAGCTTCATCCTTTCCCGTAACAACGTTGAGAGCTCAGCCAAGATGAAGGATCAGCTGATCATAGTTGTATATGGATTGCAATTTTGAAATAAATTTAGTAGCAGAGCTACTGCAAGCGATTTTTAGAGCTGCAAATCCATTTATCCTTCGCTGAAATTTCCGCGTCTCATGGAGAGAGCACGTCATTGTTGCTTAGCAAAGACAGACGCCTCATGAGCGCTTCTGCCCAAGCGCTTTGGAAAGGAGGAGAGCGCTTAGCGTTTTCCATGCGTTTTTAGGCACGATATGTGAACGGCCCCTAAGGCGCTCGCTCACTCAGCACGCGCTGAAGGCTCGTTGCAAAATGTCGAATGCCTTTAACAGACCAGAAATATAAGATCCTAAAATAACCAACAGGTCTGGTGTTTGGGTTGGATTCCCTGTAAGCTATAGTTTCTAAATGCTGCAGGGATAGTTTGCTGCGTGCATGTTTCTCCTTTTTTTCGTCTTTTCCCAGATAGTACTGACGCATATATCCCAGATATTCCCGCTGGTGTTTTTTTTTTTTTTTTTTTTTATTCCCGCTGGTGTACCCTGTCATGTTGCAGATGCGACATACCGTTGTTTTTTTATCCACCACTCTCTTGCCATCACCATTATAGCTTAAAGGGAATCCAAAGTGCACCCAAACACCAGACCTGTTGGTTATTGGAGGATCTTCTCATTTCTAGTCTGTTAAACGCATTGGCTATTTTGCAACGAGCCTTCAGCGCGTACTGAGTGAGCGAGCGCCTGCTGAGTAGCCTAACATAAACATATAAGATGGTGTTTTTTTCTTCTTCGGGAGTGTCAGGGGCGTTGCCTGTTACGTTGTTTGGGTTATTGGGCTACCTTGTTGAACGCATATCATTATATTTCTCTCTCTCTCTCTCTTTTTTTTTTTTTTTCAAATATAATTAATTACTCCAACGAACCGTTCGGTATACATAATGCGTACCGCGTACCGAACCGAAAGCGTCGTACCGAACGGTTCAATACGAATACGCGTATCGTTACACCCCTAATAATTATATCCCATATTCATATCATGTAGATGTGATCATTTAAAAGAGTGGCAGTGACTTGCGTCTATTTGACTTGCGTGTTACCTGTTTTGCTGCTTTTAGGGATTGCCACGCCAAAACTTTGGGAATGACTGCGGGATTTTCATTCTTATGGTAAGGTCTCAATTTTTTGTCAAGTATATACAAGTTTCTGTCAACATTGTGAATAAAATGTCTTCAATCTTTTCTATTGCAGTACACCCTTTGCATTGTGACAGGTGTAGGGTTTGACTTCCAGGAGGTTAGTTGATTTAAAAAAAAAAAATGTACAAGAAAATCTCACTTTTACATGTTGTCTGTGTGTACACTCTTCGTCATGAAGAAAATAGATACATCATTAACTAAAGATTCTCCTCATCACGGTCACGCATCTTTCAGATGGACATGCCTTTAATTCGAAAGTGGTGGTGTCTTCTTCTGATGGAGCGCTTCAAAATAGAAGGGTATGACACCACTAAACAATATATGTATATTAATTTCTGTACAAACAGACTGGAACTACCTATGCTTTAAACCGTTTTAAACCACACCTTTCAGTAAATTAGACATTTGTGTGTGTCACTTGTGCACCAAATGCCTTAGTTTTTGCCTATGCAATACTTTAGATTAATCTTCTTAATGTCTGAAAGGCATGGTCAGCGGTTTGCCTTCTGGACTGATGAGGCCAGAAGCTTGGTCCAAGGAACTCTTCAGCCTGTCTACCAAGTGCCAAGACCGAGTGCTGTCTCTGAGAAGGTCCCAGTCCACATTGAGTCTATCACCGCACCACAGAAGAAAAGAGACTGGTGGACTTTATAGTAAAGTTACAGGGATCTTAGGAGCATTTGGTGGTCATTCAGTTGGTGGGTATTGTTCTTATGTACTTGCACATTTGAAGTCTGTAATTAGATGTCAGTAACATGAATATTCTGTCTGACTCTCTCTCTAAAACTCCCAACAGTGCATAAGTGTTAAATCATATATATATACACAAACACACACACACACATATATATATATATATATATTAGGGCTGTAACGGTTCACAAAATTCACGGTTCGGTTCGATACGATACACTGATGTCACGGTTCGGTTCGGTTCGGTTCGATACGTTTTAGATACAGCAAAATGTAAAAACATCTCAACTTTTCAGAATGCCGCAAGCGCACCGCGGGTCATGTGACAAGAACCAACCAATCAGCTTCATCCTTTCCCGTAACAACGTTGAGAGCTCAGCCAAGATGAAGGAACAGCTGATCATAGTTGTATATGGATTGCAATTTTGAAATAAATTTAGTAGCAGAGCTACTGCAAGCGATTTTTAGAGCTGCAAATCCATTTATCCTTCGCTGAAATTTCCGCGTCTCATGGAGAGAGCACGTCATTGTTGCTTAGCAAAGACAGACGCCTCATGAGCGCTTCTGCCCAAGCGCTTTGGAAAGGAGGAGAAAGACGCGCTTAGCGTTTTCCATGCGTTTTTAGGCACGATATGTGAACGGCCCCTAAGGCGCTCGCTCACTCAGCACGCGCTGAAGGCTCGTTGCAAAATGTCGAATGCCTTTAACAGACCAGAAATATAAGATCCTAAAATAACCAACAGGTCTGGTGTTTGGGTTGGATTCCCTGTAAGCTATAGTTTCTAAATGCTGCAGGGATAGTTTGCTGCGTGCATGTTTCTCCTTTTTTTCGTCTTTTCCCAGATAGTACTGACGCATATATCCCAGATTTTTTTTTTTTTTTTTATTCCCGCTGGTGTACCCTGTCATGTTGCAGATGCGACATACCGTTGTTTTTTTATCCACCACTCTCTTGCCATCACCATTATAGCTTAAAGGGAATCCAAAGTGCACCCAAACACCAGACCTGTTGGTTATTGGGGGATCTTCTCATTTCTAGTCTGTTAAACGCATTGGCTATTTTGCAACGAGCCTTCAGCGCGTACTGAGTGAGCGAGCGCCTGCTGAGTAGCCTAACATAAACATATAAGATGGTGTTTTTTTCTTCTTCGGGAGTGTCAGGGGCGTTGCCTGTTACGTTGTTTGGGTTATTGGGCTACCTTGTTGAACGCATATCATTATATTTCTCTCTCTCTCTTTTTTTTTTTTTTCAAATATAATTAATTACTCCAACGAACCGTTCGGTATACATAATGCGTACCGAACCGAAAGCGTCGTACCGAACGGTTCAATACGAATACGCGTATCGTTACACCCCTAATATATATATATCTCCATCTCTCGGTCTCTCTTTCTCTAGAGTTCAAGCCTACAGCCAGATGGGAAAGGGGTTCATTTTTAGTGCTGTTAAAAAATAAATAAATAAATATATATATATATATATATATATATATATATATATATATATATATATATATATATCAAAATAAACATTCTTGAATCATTTTTGTGTCTTGTCTTGTCTCACAACAACCTTTAAAATATCTGCTGTAATTTAGACTCCATACGCTGATTCCAACTTTAACTTACCTGATAATGAGCTAATTTACCTTAAGGAGGTTAATCAAATACTGTATAATTCAAAAGACTAAGACTTTTAAGGTTCTCTATTTTTTTACAATTGTTTTAAAATGTATATACATTTTTCATTTATATTTTGTGTAGATTCACGTTTAAATTTAAAATTGTGACTCAAAGCACACTTGGTAATTATCCTCTGCTGCATTTTGAATAAAAAAAAATTACATTTAAAAAAAAATACTACTGAGATTAACATATTGATGCTATATACAAACATGACTACAAACTAAACCAACAGGGTCCTAGAAATGCGGTCCTGAAACTGAAGCCATCGCTTTATAGTCCAGTACGGTAGGTGGCGCTGTCACAAAAAACTAGGGTCCTAGAACTGAGGTTCTAGATCTGCGGTCCTGAAACTGCAGCCTCCGGTTGTGCAGGAACATACTATTGACGATAAGGGACGATACAAAAGGGAGTCAGTCCCATAGACTCCCCATGTTAAAATGCCCAAATTTACAGCAGGAAAAAACATGTTTACAGCCTGGTGCAAAAAATGATTTTGGTCTAAATAGCAAATTTTGCCCTTCATGACAACTGTGAGGGGGTGATTTTTTTTTATAACTCATCCGTTGAAACTATATTAAGACTTAAAGTTCTGCATAATTAAGGGCGTAGCCACTTGAGTGACAGGTGGATTGCCGCTGCTGACACTGCCGTCGTGCTAGGTGGGTGTGGCTTCAGCAACTAGCTCCCGCCTTTTTGGCAATTTTTGATTGTCCGGGAGAGAAGAACCTACAATGTGACATATTTTCGGTTGTTTCACACTTTTTTGTTATGTATATAATTCCACGTGTTAATTCATAGTTTTGATGCCTTCAGTGTGACTACAATTTTCATAGTCATGAAAATAAAGAAAACTCTTTGAATGAGAAGGTGTGTCCAAACTTTTGGTCTGTACTGTGTGTGTGTGTGTATATATATATATATATATATATATATATATATATATATATATATATATATATATACTTTTGTTGATTTTATCTAATAGAATGTTTTGAATGAGACAAACCACCGAATAGCACAAAACATCACTTAGTGAATGCCTACTTTTAAATTAAAACTATTTCCATTTAATCTCATTCATATACAAGTAGTTTGGGTATAGGCAAGATTTTGTTTTTAATAAAGTCTCTTACCAAGGCTGCATTTATTTGATAAAAATATAGTAAAACAGTAATATTGTGAAATATTTTACAATTGAAAATAAAAGTTCGACTTTATTTATATGATGGCAAAGCAACATTTTCTGTACAATTACTCCAGTCTTGTGTCATAGGATTTTTCCGAAATTATAATATGCTAATTTGGTGCTCAAAAGATATTACATATACATTTTTTAAAATAGCTATTTTAAACATTTGGTGTATGATGGTGACGTCGTTAATATATACTGTAACAAAAATGACTCCAAAATCAATGTTCAACTTAATTAAGTGACCACAATGCACAAACTTTAATGAAAATATTTTTATTGATTTAACTTTTAGAATGTGATTTCTTTGAAACAATATTCTTGTTCCCCTCAATAGCATGTGACACCTCAGCATGGTGGTGTAATGAATAAAGTGCTTGTGATGAAAACTGCCACAACCATTATAGTCAAAAACGTTTTTGAACACATCTTCAGTGGAGTACAATCACCAGATCACACCTTGGAATCAACACAGCTCTGGAGAACACTGACTTTAGGCACAGAAACTGCCTATCATCTCCAAGAGAGAAACTTTATGGCACGGCACTTCCAAATAAATACAAATAGACGCACAGGAAATGCATTAACTCCTCTTACTAAGTCTGATTCTTTGTAGGTGGATACCTGGAGAGGAAAAAATAATAATTTGGCTGCCCCATAACAAAATGCTAAATATTTATACACACATGCTTATGTTACATTTCTGACACTCACTACAGAAATATATATATTTTAATATATACACATGTATAACTTCAACAGGACCAGTTTAACACAGCCAACTCATTTCCTGTTTAAATTACTGCTATACTTCAAAAACAGCTAGTAAGATAAACAGGGACTGGGCCCTGGACAGGAATATCCTTTACAGTTCTCACAACAGCTAGCGCAAGACGACCAGCGATGCAATATTCATACAGCAGAAGAGTCGACGGAATGTGTCAAAGAATCAGATTGCAATAATAATCAAGAGAAGTAAACATTCTTCAGTATAAAAAAAATAAACAAAAATGTTAAAGAACACAAAAACTTTTGTGAAACGACAGACATTTTTCTTTTTCCAAACTGCCTCAGACAATCGGCAGCAGTTCAGTGCAGGCATTTCTGAAACCAAGCTTTAAACGGATCAAAATAACGAAAACAAGAATATACACTCAACACTATTAATGGTGCAAATATTGGTCTCACAACATCATTCACGACCATCAGTCCTCGACTGTTTTCTTATTTTTACAGGAGCTAACGTAGTACAAATGTGAAGTGATGCAGCTGTATTGCAGTATTTTTGTCTGTCAATAGACTAAGACCCGTTTCAGTCGCCAGGACTCATGGAGCAAGAAGGGAAAAGACAGCTTACACTGTTCACTGAACCGTAGCGCAATACACACAAGCAATTCTTTTTTTATTTGTTTACATCTCAATCCAAGTTCTTCTCAAAAGTTGCCATTATGTCACTCTGCATGGTCATGTCAATGACTCCAGACATCTAAGAGAAACAACATGAACAAGAAAAGCATTACTTTATGAACTTTTATAAATAATAGATTTGTTAATAATGATTTTATAACGATAACATCAAAAGTTAGTAGTAAATAATAATTATAAATCAACCAACAATTAAACGGTAACATCAGTAACAATGTTAACTGTGGTTATTATTAAGAACACAACGTCTTTAATGTTATTAACGCTAATAAACAGCATAAGATATTTGTAATTAAACATTATAATAAACATGATTAAATAGTTATATAATAATGTACAAATATTTGTGGTTAAGAACATCTAATAACTCATTTGATTCAGGAGGGCACACACCAGACGAGAATCGCAGCACCGCTCCGCATCTAGAACAATTCGTAATTCAATTCGTAGCTGGGTGCCGTGGACAGATGCAGAACGGCGCTGCTGGTGTGCGTACACTCACAGAAAACAAAGTGTTCGAATTTGAAAAAAAGCTTCTTGTCTGGTGTGCCACTGCCTTAAGGCATTAAATAGAAAGTACATTTAATTTTTTTTTTATAACATGCATAGACTGTAGTACACTCACAGCCTCTCTCCTGCGACGCTCCTGCTCTCTCTTGCGAGCCATCTCTCGTTGTTGGTCTACAGAGCTTTGTGGAAGAGAGCAGGGCTCAGGGGCTTTGGGGGTATCCAAGATGGCCGCCATCAGAGGCAGCTCTGCCGACTCCACTTCTGGCTTTGAAGGCGTGCAGTCCAGGTTGGTTTTTTGGAGCTGCTGCGTCAGACTAGAAATCATTAAAGATCACACAGTCAGCTAGATCAGGGAGAACAGTCGTATAATCATCACAGAGGGATATGAGGGTAAATTAATAATAGAAATACAATTTAGAATGCATTTGTCAAACTCGCTAGGTTTTGGAATCTTGTCTACTGCCATGCAGAGATCGAAATGCCTCCAAAATTAAACTTTAACAGCTTTATTTACGGTTGCCTTTAATAAGATTCTGTTTATACCCGCTTTTGTCTGAGTTGATCTTCCCTCGACCAATTTCCATCTGCAGTTTACGAGCTCTCTCTCGTTCCTCTTTCTCCATGGCAACTTTGCGAAACTGCTGGAAACTTTCCTTGGATGATTTGATTGGGCAAAGAGTTTGAGTAGCCATCTTACCCAGGCTTGTCCAGGAGTCTGCATGCTTTAAGACAATATCCTTTAACACAAACAAACAGGTCCAGGTTATCGGAGAGAACACCAAAGATTGCGTTTTTTATTTGGTACCCACATAAGGAAAAGCATTGGTACCTTTTTAGGCAGATTGGATTTGGGATCTTGAATGGGCTTGCATAGTTCACTGCCATCGTCCTTGGTTCCTAGAAAATGTGAAAAAGACCCCATTTCAAGAAACCAGAGAAAAATAAAGAAGTCTGATGGAAAGCTGAAATACTGACCGTGCATTTTGTGCAACTGAACAGAGGGCTCTTCCAGTGTCTCCGGGCAGCTCTGCTCATCCCTCATGTTGCTTAATGGACTCTCATGCAGAGGTGACAACAATCCACACTGCTGCAGAGAGAAAGCAAGTACAAAAAGTCATTTGTGTGTCACCAGCAACAGCCTGGTCAAACATAATTCATTTGAGTCCAAACGCTGTTACTTCACTGAACTCCCTCTTCACATACACAAATGTGATTTTAATTATATCCAAATGTTTAACAAACACAGAGTTTAGACACATTGTTTTTCTTTTCTTTCTCCAATAAATATAGTCCCCACACAAAGCTGGAGAAGAACATTTGTGCATCTCAGAGCAACACTGCAGTGTTACTTTCCTGAATAATCATTTTGAATGAATCTTTTGAGTCAACGCTTCTATCTGCAATTTACAAGCTCTTTCTTGTTCGTCTTTCTGAAGTCTGGAAAAAAACATGAATTCTGCTGCAATTTTCAACCAAATTTACAGCCTGGAGAAGTCAATGCTAGTTGCCAAAAGTCAGAGCCAGTCTGGAAATTTGAGTTGACAGATTTCATAGAAAACTGCTTAGTGTTTGACAGTGACAGACACCGATTTATTCGCGTCAGACTATGAATCCAAACAGGTTTGATATTTTTTGAGCCAATTTTTGCAACCCATGATTTGTCATGCGCCTCCTAGCAACAAGGCGCACGTTTCTGCATGAGCTTGTTGCGATCAGAGTGACTTTAAAGTCTGATAATGTACAACCCTCAGTCGTTCAGTGTATGAATAGGAGTTTGCAACAAACTACTATAAAATCCCTTCTAACAACTTAAAAAGAAACCATACAAAATAGTTTTTCTCCATATGAAGACAAGTTAAGAAGAAATAAACCTCAAACTGAGAGCTGGAGGTAGGTTGACATCCTGTGATAGTCATGGCTGCAGGAGGTGAGGTCAGTGGTGACAGAAGAGGAGGGACGGCTGCAAGATTGAGGAGAAAAAAAAAGGGATGGAGTTTACTTTGAAGGACATTCTGTTTTACACATACATTAAAGCAGCGCTGTAAGTGAGAGACAGAAATGAGACGCAGCTGGTAAGAGGACTATACGGATGACAAAACTCAAACCACCAGTTATGATGAACATACAATGCTAACCCACAACGGAAGGGGAAAGTTGCAGATATACAACGGTAACACAGCGAGGGGAGCGGGCGAGGGACGGAGATCAGCGGGCGGCGGAGTTGACACATCAAGGCCGAGCTCTTACCTTCTTGCTCAGACTTATATGGCGGTTTCTCCGCAGCAGCAGGCGATGGGGGGCCAACATGAGAGACCTGCGGGCCAAGAGGATCGAGCAAGGGACTACGGGGGAATGATGGGTCTGAAAGGAGTGAAGTGGGTGGGTGTGGGGAGACCGACACGTGGGAACATTTGGGTGAAGTGGCTGTGATGTCATTACTGGGGGAGGAGGTAGAAGTGTTACATAAAGTGTTGGTGGCCTGGTCTGGAGGTAGGTTGGGTGGTAAAGGGGCCGTCCAGGTTTTACGTGGTAGCGGAGCAGCTTTGCCGCTAGGTCTGGATGGCTGAAGAGGCAGTAGGCTGTGTAATGCTGTTGTGGAAGGAGGGCAGAGGGATGGACAAAAGCATTAAAGTGTTGAATCAAAGCTGCCGATAACTAACTGGTCTCCAAATTCAGATTTAGATTTATATTAGGAATAGAAGAAATCATTTTCATTTTTGGAGGTCATTTCATTTGTTTTGTACATAATGATGAAGTCACAGAAAACACATCAGTGTGAACAGAAGTGTGAACAACGGCACCGAGCCTAACCTGGGATCGCCATGATGATGTCCTCGGCAGGATGTTTTGCTTGTGATGCAAACATGTCTTTGGAGTCCGCCTCTGAGACTAGAGACGCTGTGCGAGACTGGCACATCACGACTGAGGCAGAAGAAGAATCCTTTACCTCTGCAATGGTTTTCTGCGATGCCTGTTTGGGGAGGGGGACAAGCGGGCAATATTTCACTCAGGAAAAATCTGCCACTGCATGAAGTGAAATGCTCCATGTGCCAAATATTAAAGGAGTGGGATTAGGCCATTTGATATTGATCGTCTTTCATTGGCTTGTATGCTTTTTTACCTTGTTTTTATTTCTGTGGGCATGGCCAGGGGGTTTGCTTTGCTTCCTTTTAGCTTTCCGTTCTGTAAGACACGCACAATGCACACTGAGGTCATTTCACTTCAGTCATGACTGTGGGAAAGGCCAACACCATCCCAGGGGCATTCCTGGGGAGTTCAGATAAACTGTGTATGCAATTTAAGTACTATAAAGTCACAATCACTATAAAAATAAATAAAACATATATATATATATATATATATATATATATATATGTGCACACTTTAATTTGAAAATTGCCCCCCAAAGTAAAGTGTGCACCGCTTGTGAAAGTGTGTAGTGATTGAGTAAACAATGAAAGTAAAAAAAAAAAAAGAAAAAAAAAAAGGGAAATAAAGCAAAATGAAAGAAAACACAACACTTATCTTAACATACAACAGTTGTCTATGAAAATGTGTTTTATTTAAATCTCTGGGTGTTAAGCTTTATATCCGTTTAGGTAAATCAAATTAACACGTCCTGCTTAAAGTCTGCATATTCTGCAGATAAGTAGTTGCCTCTTAATGTTTCGGTCCTACCTTCCATGTTCCAGCTATAGTTTACAATCCAAGCACCCTGACATACAACATATCAATGTATGTTTTTACAATCTATTATAGATTATTATTAAATATACATCTCTGCATAACCTCACATGTACAAAGAGTGAAATTACAAGGTAATGCAACAAGGGAACACATAGTAATGACTCAAAGCAGCAATTTAAAATGGACCAGCTGTAACTCTTAACAGGGACAATAATATATGACACAGAATTTGCTCTCAGTTGTGTTTGGTGAAGGTCCAAACTGGAAACTGGCATTTCTTCTAAACCCTTAGAACTATTTAAAACTTGAAAGTGCTGAGGAAGTATATAAAACAAGGACTACCCCACCCCAAGAGCCAGCTGGTCTTAAAACTTGTCTTAAAGGGGGGGGGGGGGGGGGGGTGAAATGCTCGTTTTCACTCAATATCCTGTTAATCTTGAGTACATATAGAGTAGTACTACATCCTTCATAACTCCAAAAAGTCTTTAGTTTTATTATATTCATAAGAGAAATATAGTCTTTGCCGATTTTTCCCGGAAAAACACGACCGGCTGGAGGCATGACGTGTGGGCGGAGCTAAAGAATCACGAGCGCCAGTAAGCTTTTGCGTTGAGAGCGTTTGGAAGCTGTGACATTACCGTGAGGAAAAACACATCATCCAAAACAAACCATGGCTTACAGTCAGATTCAGCCATTTATTTATGATCCAGAATCAGATCCAGAGGCTGAAATTTAACAAGAGCAGCATCAGCAACGATGTCTCTATGTGGTATGTACTGAAACTGTATATATTTGCTTAGCGGGTTTTGGAAAATGACTAAGTTCCACATTTTCCACTTTTTTTTTTTTTAAGCTGTACATGTGGAAAGAGCAGTTTGATGACTACATCGCATGTTGTTTACTTGATGTGCTTATGCGCCGATAGCTAAGTTAACAACACAGAGATATTTGAAGCAGTTTTACTCACCGCCGGCGGTTCCAACACACGATCGTGACCCTTTTTCATTGGGATTGCATCATCCTTAAGAAATAAACGATGTGCAAATCCGGCGTCAAACTGGGCCTTGTTTGTAAAACAAGCATCTTCGAAATGCAGGGAACAAACACAAACACTTGCACAACTCCGTTGATGCTCTGTAAAAATAAACTCCATCCACTGGTCCCTTAATGCGGTTTTTTTTTTTTTGGTAATCTGTGCAGGGTTGTCTTGCCCTGGCAACCAAGAACACACTCCTTTTGTGACATTTCGCGACGCTCTCACTCTGATCAGTGATTGTCTGTGCACAGCCTCTCTCAGCCTTGCTATACGGGAGCGCGCGCTCTTCCGGCAGACGTGCCCTCAGGACCCATATAAGGAAATTCCGCTCCATCTAACGTCACACAGAGCCATACTCGAAAAAAACTTTCAGAAACTTGTGACAAACCGGAAGAGGTATTTTTGGAACAGAAATACTCCGTCAAACGTACAACTTAATTTTTGAAACTTTGTCCATGTTTAGCATGGGAATCCAACTCTTTAACGGTGTAAAAAACTCAGTATGCATGAAATAGCATTTCACCCCCCCTTTAAACCACAGCAACAACATACAAAGTGATTGTGATAAAACAACAACAAAATATCAAACATTGGAAAACAAATAAATAATAGCATTCAACAAAAAATACAGAAAGATTGTGAAAGAGAAAGAGAGAAGACTTGTTCTTTTACTAATTTGGAGTCAAAAGTGCACAATGTTCTTAATATTACAAAAGTGAACAAAAGGACAAGTGTGGGGAACACAAAAGGAACATACAGTGTTTTTTTTTAAATGACAATAAAATAATAATAAATAATAATAATAATAATTCATAATAATAATAATAATATGTTAAACTGTAATGTTTAAAGTATTTGTTCTCCAGTCAGTGTTAAGGTGAAATAAGTAAAAGTTTATAGCACTGGGGACATGTCCGAGTAAGCTTTACAATTTTTGGTTCATTTCCTGTATCAGTAGCCAAATAGATAGCAGGGGCAACAGACTGGCCTGAGAGACAGTGAGTGAAATAAAGGTTTGGTGTGAAGCAGCTAACCTGAATCCGAGTCACAGCTATCAGAGGAGCTAGAGTCACTACTACTGTCAGAGCTGGACGAGCTGCTGCTGCTGTCACTCAGACGAGACGGATGGCTCACATCTTTACACTCCCCTTCCGCTTCAACTGCACACACAAGGGGAAACATACAGCTTTATACTGCATTTATATGATTACATAAAGGAATACACAAATAAATACATATACCGTACTTACTTTTGGTCTTTTTATCATTTGATTCTCCATTCTTGTATTTTGGCTCTTTGTCCATTTCCTTGATTTTAGACTTCTTCTGGAGCTTCTTTTCTAATGATGTAAAAAGATCACCAATGAATATAAAGATACAATTTCTCCTTTTACACACTTTTTTGCCAAAGTTGTAGAGTATGCATCTATTTTGTTTGGAAAATAGCGAATTTAACCACTAATCAAGAACTAAAAAAAAAAAAAAAAACGTATCACTGATTTGGCATATGTAGTTGCCGTGTCAAAAACATATGCAAATATTTTTTATTTGCATGCCATTTAGTGGTATTAGACCTGGTGTTAAAGGTTTTTAGTACTACTACTCCTAAATTTTATTTACATATTTCATATATAATGTCTCCCAGCATGAAAAGCTCTTACAGGAACAGTTCATCCAAAAATGAAAATTACCCTATGATTTACTCACCCTCAAGTTATCCTAGGTGTATATGACTTTCTTCTTGCAGACGAACACAGTTTTAAAATTTATCCTAGCTCTTCCAAACTTGGTAATGGTGGTGGATGGTGCTGTTATTTTGAAGCGCCAAAAAAGCACATATATCCACATATACACATATATACATGTCTTCTGAAGCAGATTGATGGGTTTTTGTAACAAATATATTTACATTTTTTAAATTCTAAAGTCAATTCTCTGACTTCTGGCAACAGCCATATGAGCATTTGCGAGAACCAACTCTCACAAACACGCTTACAGCCGTTCCATGATTGTACTGAACTACGCTGATAAAATACATAACGTAATGTACCTATACATAATATGAACATAACCCAACTCAAGTACATTTTATGTATTAAAACAAATACCTGCAAGGGGAGCCAACGGCCTGGTAACCTTTAACTTTACAAGGTGATTAAACAAGGTTTAAAATCCATAAAATTTTAATATTTGGCCACAGGCAGAAACTTTTATTTTGAAATTGTGATGTACAATACGTGGCATATTTAGACATAGGTTGATATTCTCCCATGTTTGTTGGTTTATATATAATTTAGATTACAAATCTAGTGAGATAATGCGTACTGTTTTTCCAGATGAACGTTAATACACATACATAGCATATACAGAAGAAGAGTTTAGCCCCTTTCACACATACAGTCTACACTGGTAAGTTACCATTAATATAGATCATGTGTGAACAGAACCTTTTCAAAAATCCCAGTAAATTTGTTCTGGCAATCATATGGTTCTTATGGAGATGACACGATTACTCAGAAAAGCAAGTTTATAAAGCAGCAGAGCTTTGTAAACCATTCAATGTAAATATGCGCTAGATGGACATCTTTGATCAGTGCGCCTCACAGCTTTTTGTTGCACTTCTCCATTCATCAGGTCTGCCATTCTGCAGTTGGATACTATGCGCGTCTTGTGTTTATAAGAGCAAAAAATCATATACACCTAGGATGGCTTGAGGGCGAGTAAGTCACAGGGTAATTTTCATTTTTGGGTGAACCGTTCCTTTAATATAGACCGAAGAGTACTCACTGTCTGTTTCTTTCGTTTTCTTTCGGAGGCAAGCGACAACATAGCACTCAAGAGCTCGAAGGGTTGAAGGTTTGAGAGTCTCAAAGTCAATCTCGATCTCCTCAGGGTCGGTGTCCCTGAGCAAGGGTTCTCGCGCCTTGATGACATTCACTACATTGCCAAGCTTGTCTCCAGGAAGCTTGTTAATGTCTAGACTTAGCTGCCGTTTCTCCTCATAAGACATGGGTAAAGCATTCATCTCTTCCTCGGAGTCCTTTGCTCCGCTCTCCTTCCACCTGAGAATACATTTTCATTTCTTTGAGAATTTGTCTTAGAATAAAGATCTATACATTATTCTTAGGGTAAAAATGGGGATGACGAGGGCCCACGTGCTTCACACATTTTCTTACCCTGACAGCTTGCTGTTGGACCTCTTCTGTATTTTTGCCGGTTTCTTCACTTCTTCACCTTTCCGCTTACTGGACTCTTTCTCTTTCTTCCTCTTCTTGGACTTTTCCCTCTTTTTTGGTTTCAGGAGAGGTGTTTGGGTCAGTAACTGCAGTTGCTCTCGTACTGCTTTCAGCTGGTGAGTAAAGACAGAAATGACATTACTTAAGAGTACATATATGAATAATATTTCAAAACTTAAGCTATTTTCACAGACTACTGTACAAATGGACAGCATCCAATCCCTCACAGCATTTTGAATGCTCACACTGGCACAGAAGACTAGACTTCGCAACACGTTAATTTGAAATAATATAATGCTTAAGCACAACACCTATTAAGCTTACAGCACATGCACAAGTAAAAATCAATTTGTAACTGTGCAGACTTGAAAGTCCTCCTAATTATATTAATAAAGCCGAGCTCTCTCGCTTCTTGACAAAGAACATTCTTGAATTAATTTTGGTACAAAGAATACAATCAATGATGACACAGAATTTGCTGAAGGAGGCAGTCACCACATTGGTCGTGATTATGATGTTGTGACGGTGTTGGCACAGAGGATGTGTGTATCCGTGAAGGGGCTCAAACGTCTAAACACAAGTCTTACCTGTTCCTCCAGGCTGGCGAGCCTCTGTGCTCTCTCCTCTTCATCCTCTTCTGTGTCTGAAGAGTTTTCTGATGGAGACGATGATTCGCTGTCACTGCTCTCAGAGCGGGATGGATTGTGTGCTCTCTCCTTCTTTACTTTGTTCTGACTAGATGTTGGGGCTGAATTCTTTGGATCATCAGGAATCTTGGAGAAGCGACACTCAAAAACATCCTGGGTAAAAAAAAAATCAAAACATTAACCCTGTCAGGAAAGACTGAATTTCCCGAAAGCAATATGCAAACATTGTATTCATTAAAAAAATAAATAATAAATCAAAAGGAAAATAAGACAACCAATGGATTTTAAAAGATGATCAAAGCACCTAAATACACACCTGGAGTTTCCTTGCCATGGCCACTACCTCATGGCCAGGTGGATTGTATTTGTAGCAGTTTGAAAACATGAGGCGCATATCTGCAGCAAATTGCAATGCATCTGTGTACTCACGAGCTTCGATCTTTTTCTGTTAGAAAAAAAAATGCCTTTTACATATCAAACAATAAAAAGGTAAGCAAAGCTTATCCAGTAATATGAACACAACCATGATACTCACTTTGATGGTACTCATATCCATAGGTTGGTGAATAATTTCATGATAATCAAGAAGGCCCAGTGCCTTTGCATCCACAGGCTTATAAAAGGGCCAGGCGTAAGCAGAATGCTTTTTGGCAAACAGCTCTTTCAGGATGGCATTGCAGTATTTGAGGCTCTCTGAGAGTTTGTTCCTTCTGCCCACCTGATGCTGTGGTGGTGATTCAGGAAGGTCTTTACAGGGAGGTTTGATGGGTCGGCCGCTGCCTCTCCTGGAGAACAACTTAAGGACTTTTGGTTCTGTTACATAAGACTCAGAGCTGGCGATGGAAGAGGCAGAAGGGGTCGTAGTGTCTGCTTTTCTTTTAACACCATTTTTCAACTGAAAGAAAAGGTACATGCAGATTACAGTTAGAAAAAAATAAAAATCATAAGCAATCTGTTTTTCCCTCTACTATTGCGCCATTATAAAACACTATTTCCATAATTGAGTATAAGACAACCAAGCAGCCCTCATCTGCGTCAAAGAGGAAAACCTACGCCAATTAATCCTTGCCAAACACTGGGTCTCATTTACTAATAATTACATGGATTTTTCACATTTATACACAGGATTTTTTTTTTTTAACCTAAACCCTTACACATGCATAAGCACATGAATTTAGTCCTTACCATGTTGTAATGGTAATTAATTTGGAGTATTCAAACTGAGCAAACAAATATGCCCAGTAAGTAATTTGCATAGAACATGCAAAAAATGTCCATGTAAAGGCTTTCCGCAAAACCTTACCTTCACAGCAGGGGTGGGGAATGTTGATCCTGGAGGGCCACTGTCCTGCAGAGTTTAGCTCCAACCCTGAAAAAAAAAATATCTACCAGTTTCCTGAAGACCTTGATTGGCTTGTTCAGGTCCGTTTGATTAGGTTTGGAGCTAAACTCTGCAGGGATACAGGCCCTCCAGGATCAACATTCCCCATCCATGCTTTCTAGCCTCCAAGCAAACATATGACGCTCTGTAAAAGCACATTCTTCCCTGAGAGCAGACACGGCAAAGCCTTACGAGTAATGGGTGTATAATCCTCAAAAATAAAAGTACAAAATCACTTCTTATAAAGACCTAGAATAAAGGCAAATTCAATACATTAAATTTCATACAAACATGTTTACAAGGTCAAAGGAGCATGCAATTTTTGCTTAAGTGTGGTTTCAACTGTCTTTACTTTTAATTTATAATACATTTTATAAAAAAAAAAAAAAAAAGTTATTGATAATTATTTGTTTGTGACAACACTAATTTGTGAGTATGCACGGATAATGAATGACCCGTTTTCGTCTTTATTCATAAAGAACATTACAGAGATTTGACTGGAAGTGAGAGAGAAAGTGGGTGATGGGATCGGAAAGGTCCACGAGATGGGACTCAAACTTTTTTTGTTTGCTAAAGTGCCATTTAATTTGGATTTTTAAATCACACACTTTGTGAAATTCAAGAAAACAATAGGATGTTCCTATCAAAACACTGTTATTACCAGGTGTACAATAAGTAATAATGCCCTTATGATCCCTTATGATACTGCTGAGCCACAAGTTAAAAGTGCAAGTAGGTTTTTGAGGAACTGACTTTGGCTGTGAGTTGTGCAGATAGGGGAGGAGAGGGATTTGGGTGAAGAGCATCTGGAGGGATGACGGTCACGGTTTGTTGGAAAACCACCTCAGACACAGGAGACTGTGGCCTCCTGAACACTACAAAAAATATGCAAATGTTAATGTCATTTCCACTCTCCACTACCAAACACAATGCAAAAACCTAAAACGTGGTAATTTAATTAAGGTACTGAATTGATTCTGAATACCTGCTGTTGACTTCCTTGCACCTTTCACAGGAGCTTTAGATGTCAAAGCAGCGATCTCAAACTCCTCCTAAGGCATCTTTGCCACCTTCTCCAAGAAAAGCTTCTCAAGGGCTTGAGCCATCAGAACAATATCATCTCCTGGCTAAAAACCACACACACAAAGCTTGAAACCAAATCTTACGTTACTAATCTTTAATTTTTTGTAATATTACAAAAAATGAGTGCAGCATCCTCACCCGATTGTACATGTAACAGTTAGTGAACATGGTGTTGCAGTCTTCTATACACTCCATTGCCTTCCAGTAGTAATTGTTATCAAGGCGCTTTTTAATGGTGCTCAAGTCCATAGGCTTCTTTATGATTGTATAATAGTCCTAAATTAAAATATCATCAATAACTTTGAGCAAGTATAATTTAAAACCGAGGATGCACCCATAAACTGTGTATTCAGGAAAAATAGCTTTAAATGACAGCGCATGGTGCGACTTACTGGCAAACTGAGGCGGACTGCATCCACAGGCTGTCTGAAAGGCCAGGAGAATTGATGTCTCCAGAGGGACTTAATCACCACTTTTTCTAAGAACTCCAACTGATTGGTGAGGCGCCCAGGCTTTTTGGGGTTCTTGAACTCGGGGGGAGGGGGATTCCCATTCAAGGTGAAGTTCTGAGGGGGTTTCATAGTAGACATTGTCTGAGCCGATCCGGGGAGTGGTGACCAGTATGGAAAGGGCTTTTGCAACTACGCCTAGGCAGCTCAGCAAGCATTACACATCCAATGTCTGTGCCACTGTAAACAGGGAGAGCAGTGTCAACATCCTCATGCCATTCTGCACTGCTGTTTATCAACTTAAGGCAAATGAGAAAAAGCAGCAGATTAGAACAACCCTATCAAAATCAATGTGTGACATGTGTGCTTTTGTGACAAGTGTGATTGCAGATGTAATAGCTTTTTAGTAATACACTCCGTGAAAATTCCTAGTTAATGTCATACTGCACTGTAGTCTTGTTCGCAGGACTACTCTTGGGTTTTATGCGGTATGCACTGCCCTCTATTGCCTAATCAATGAACGCCTTTTAGCTCCACTCCTGACAAATTGTATCAATGCAAGTTTAGAATGAAATATCTAACACACCCCACCCAAAATAACCTTTAACAAAACTAGATTACCAGACACGAGGAAGGAAACTTCCTGGCTAAAATGCAGTATAAAGTCTGAAAAGTATACCTTTCTTTTCTTTCAATAACAAATTGATAACAATATAAAGAAAATTTATCCAAGAACATGAAAAATTAGACCATTGGCGGTTTAGACAAAAACTGCCAATGTGACTTTTCGCCACCCTGGAATTATAAGGTACAATCTACATTCTGAGCAGTCTTGAGATTGAGCTTCAAAGTTGTTGAATTCCATATACTTTGTAGATGGAACCTTTTTAAAAAATAATAATAATAATAAAACTTCCAAAATTTGTATCAAAAAAAAAAAAAAAAAAGATTAGACCATCACAGAATAAGAACATGGTAAAATAACTTAATTACCTTATTAATTCTAAGGTGATGAGACTAACCTGAATTTTGATATATATATATATATATATATATATATATATATATAAACTGACATTACTTGGTTTCTGCCAATTATTAGTTTAGAAATACTACTACTACTACTAGTGTATTGCTTATTTGCATTAACTGTCCACCTTCAACTGCTCTTTCTTAATGCAAATTACAAATGAGCAACTTGCATCTAGAAAGAGCAGCTTAGGTTGGAACCTGTCGTACAAAAAAGCGATTAATAAGAGCAAAAACCTTAGGACTCTTGCTCAAATTACAGTGAAATCATGCTTTAATAGTCACAATTTTCTTTAAATTGTTTCTGAAGCTCTCAAGCTTTATTCAACACAACTACAGAGGTTATCCTATACAACACTTACCCCAAACTAAAGGTCATCATCCTGCTCAGTAAAACAGTAGTTTACCCCATACTCAAAAACATTTACAAATTATATTGATCATTCGGTGTACTTTATTTAAATAAGTGTAAAAGAAAATCACTGTACAAGAATCCTATGAAGTTACATAATTTATTAACACAAGAAAAACAATTCGAAAAAGTTAAAATGTTGTGTTTATTTTTGAAAGCTAAATAAACATGTCGTTTCACAATAGTTTGCATATGATAGGGAAGGGAATGTCTTTGTTTTTGGAGGGGAGCAAGGGAATGTTGCCTCTTTTCGACGACAAAGCCCACTTAAAAAAAGAAAAAAAAAAGAAAAGAAAGATTCATGTTTATTTATCTTACAATTACAAGCTCACAATTGGTCTATCCAAACGTAGCGACGTTGTGACGATTTATTCTGGTTTGTTTGGACAAGCACGTGCCAATTGGGTAAATTACAGACTGCAGATGGGAGAACGACATTCATCAAGAACAGAGAAAAAAATCTTTGTAGGTCAACAAAACAGACCTGTAATTTAAACTGGACATTAAAAAAAAACATCCCTATACTGAAGGAGTGTAACATACGCCTTACGTTGTGTTTATGGGCAAAGTATCGAATCTTTACTCGTTCCAGGGACATGCGGTATATAAACCCTACGACCTCTACGGATGACGCAACACTAACTTCCGGATAAATAATAACACCACAGAAGTGTAGCCGCTGCTTAAATAAACGGTTTAAGGGACACCCGTTAACCTGTACAAGCATAAAACACAATACATATAATCAGACACTCATTTACTTGAATAATCAAGTTAGAAAGCCTCGAGCCAAAAAATGGCGCGAGCTAGTTTTAGCATAGTTAGCCCCACATCACCCCGCCCCGCCAGATAGTGACATTGAGCTCGGCTAACAGTTCCTCTCCTAGCCATTCCGCCAGCTAAATCAAGCTAGCTCAACCTGGATCCAAAATTTTACCTTTCCGTCTCGGGAACAACAAAGAAAGTTAAAACTGCCGAACTGAGACAGACGTTGCTGTGCAGGATGAGCGCTGCTGGGAAACTTCACCAACCGAAGGATCTTGTTGATGCTTTGCGCCCGAAAAACACCGTTTTGAGCTTAGTTTTCAACGCCAACAGAACAAATTAACATTACATACACGTCTACGTTTGAAATTACTCGGTTCCTTTGAAAGGTTAGTCAACAATGGCGGACGTCTCTAACGGCAACCGTCTGGTATTTATACCCTCCTGCTGAAAGCTCCCGATCCCATTGGACGAGACCGCTCACGTGCTCCCTTCTTCCCCCTCGCGGCTTTAACGCCGAGAAAATGTTTCTATTAAATGTATCGAATCGAAACCTCTCTCTGTTTTCATACCTTACGCAACTCCGAAACGCCATTTTACAATAAAACCTTTTTATTTTTACAACGACGGACGAACTCCTATAAGAAACAGACACGTACGTCAGAGTACTTTTTTTAAAAAGTGCGACATAACTGGTCTCCGGACATCACATGACCATTCTAGAACATTCTGTCGATCGCTGTAACTCAATTTCCCTCTTTAGTGTCGGTCAAGTGATTACATTGCGGCTCTTTCCCGTGCCTTTGTTTGTCATCTTCTGGAAACTGTTGGACATCGGTCATCTCTGCAGCTGAAAAAATCTCACAAAGAGAACTAAGATATGATAGCGCACTGCGCAATGCTGAAGGGAGGCGAACTCAACTACTGCGCACGCGCACTTGCTTAACAGTGATTGGCTTCTTAGTTGACGCTCAATTGACGCCGTGCTCATTATTTTCATTATTTTTACTTTCTATGGTTGGAGATTTTATTTATTTTTTTAAATTTATAATAATATTATATAAAATTACCACCAAATTTTGTTATGGTTTACAGATATTGCTGCAATCTTGTTTGCTTTTTATCTTCTTCGAAATACAAGAGTATTTTACTCCGGATTTTTGTAGTGTGTGAGTTTTAGGTAGACCTCAGTCACCATTGACTTTAATTGATCTTAGTAATGGAGACTGAGACACTCTAACCGAAATGTCCTATTATTTTCTAAGTAAGAAATAAAAATCACGAAAATTATTATTTTGGATGATTTATTTCTTTAGTCTGTTTCACTTATTAAGCAGCATTATTTGAAACAAACTTTCCACAAGAGGGCACCATATGCCCTATTTTGGATGGGAAAAGCTTCCACTGTTATATTTTCTACCTTGTCTTGTAGTACTGTTATAGCTACAAAACCTATAAAATAATCACATGTACTTTTTAATAGGCTTGCACATGTCGGCTAATTACACATTCACTAAAAGGAATGGTTTACTGGTGTCCTCTGCTTAACTTTGCTTTTCATAAATATTTATAGAGAGTTATATGGCATAACTTATGTCATTCATGTTGATTCATGTTGTCGTATTTGTTTTTTGTTTCTCATTTTTGTCTTTAAGGCAACTTCAAGGGAATCTCTAAGTAGCCATACATAACCTTCCCCTGTATTTGCTCATACATCAGATGAAAGGCTTCATTATGTGGCTCATGTGGCTCCAAGGTCAAGAGTTCAGAACCCGGCATTCCACAGGGTCATATCTCATATAAGAGAAAGTGTTACTCAGGAAAACTCTTTCACAGCTATGGATAGAGAGAGATCAGGCCATGATGGGCGAAGGGATATGTGTTTCCATGCAGCTAATACATATGTAGCAGATATGGTGTGCCCTTTCATTTTTAAATGCAAAACCACTGTTATGGTTTAGGCATTACTAAGCACTATTACAATTTTTTAAAAGTGTATATAATGGTAAAATTAACAATGATCAACACATCTGTAACAGTATTTGACAAAAAATGTAAAAAAAAAAAAAAATTCACATTAGGTCCATTAAATAATTGTAATAGATACAACTTTTTATTTATGTATTAGTAAATGTTGAAATTAACATTAACTAAGATTAACAATTGCTTTAGAAGTATTTTTCATTGTTAGTTTATGTTAACTAATGTGGTTACTGTTACCAAATGGGACCTTAAAGTCAAGTGTTTGTTAAATTCTCTATTATTTTACAGATTTGCATTTTATCCCTTATTTTATTTTATTTTTTTATAATTTTTTTAAATTGTGAGCATAAATGTGAGCAGACAAAGGAAATCAAAGAATTAGGGCAAGGATTCATGTTCAAGACTAGATTTCGTTGCATCTTCCTCCCCGTCTGTGCAGATGCTTTGCGTAGGCCTGGTTCTGAGACATACATATGTATGAGAAGTGAAAAATGACATGGAGCCTCTGAGTACATATTCATTGACACTCAAAAGCAGCACATCAATGTTTTCAAGACAGCAAGAAGCTCCAAAACAAAGTTTTCTATCTTGCAAGGGTGCTGTCTCATTAGTGGCAAATCACCACTCTGACATTTACACTGTAAGCAGTGGTAAAGCATTTCCATTTCCTTTTAGAACAGAGTGGAATATTTCAGTCAGACAACATAAGTCTGTTTGCTCGGGGAAACAGGCCCGGAGAGGAGGCAAAGGCAGAAAAAAATGCAAATCAAATCAAAAGTAAACAGATAAATCCCACAAAAACAAATAGACACAAACATATATCTATGCATGACTAACTCACAAACAACCATACAAAGGATATTGCATTTTTCCTTTGCTTATGTTTAAAACCATTTAAGCATATATGTATCTCAAATGTAAATGTTTTTGCAAAGACTACGGGTCTTAGTAACTGTTGCTATGTCTGACAAGCCATGCCGCAGGTTATTTCTGGTATGAAACAAAGTCATAGCTTTCAAAAAATTGTTATGTTTTAAGAAACTGAAACAATAAATATCATTATGTGGCTCTTTACTGTGTCGTGAGTGACAGATCACTGTAGCGTAGCACATGAACATGCGTCACATGAACAGATCATCTTTTCATATTTACTAGGTAAAGCACAAAATAAACATGAATGGCCACTTCTTTTATGGAAGTTAATTATTTATTCAAAGTAGTGTGCACTCATCCAAACATAACTAGAACAGGTGCTCAGTTAAAAAGAATCAAAATTAAATAAATAAATAATAAACAACGGGCAAAGTTTTATTTGCTCTCATGTAATTTCAATATAATACGACCCAAACAAGGTCTTTGTCAGGCAATGCAAACAACAAGAAGACCTTTCTTATTTAATTGCTTAGTTGATTATTGATTGCCAGAGCATTCTTAATTAGTTAATCCCACAATCAAGTACTCGTTATTAAGGGGGGCAGTTGTGGCATTATGGTTAGAGACTTGTAACCCAAAGGTTGTGGGTTTGAGTCTCAAGGGGAGTACCATGACTGAGGTGGGACCCTTGAGTAAAGCTCCACAGCAAAAAATGGCTGCCCACTGCTCTAGGTGTGTGTTCACAGTGTGTGTGTGTGCGTGTGTGTGTGTGTGTTCACTACTCACTGCTGTGTGTGTGCTCTAGGAAGGGTTTTATGCAGAGCACAAATTCTGAGTGTGGGTCACAATACTTGGCCACACGTCCTTTCCTTTCCTAAAATTTTAAGGCCCAAAAGCCAGTTTTTGATCCAGTTAGTGTTTTTTAGTGTCTAAGGAAAGGCCAGTCTAAAATCAGGTCAGCATGCTCTTTGCCTTGAATCAAATCAGTTGGCAATGGCAGACTGATACTGCTATCTCTAAAATGTTTAACAGATAAGACACAGAAGAAGATCTGATTTAGTGCTACATGTATCATATCAGAGAAATGATCAAAATTTAGCTTATGATTTAACCCTTAATTCATGTTGAGTCATGACAGATTTCCATGTCTTAAATTGCTTCACATTAGCAGAATGCTGATTTAAAAGTTTATGAATTATTATTATTTTAGTTTTTTTTCATATTGTGATGAAGGTGTCTCGGATGGTACGTGGTGACACTTGACATTAGTGGCTTCACCTTAGATTAGATTATGATTACTCTTTTATGGCTAGTGTGTGATACAGTGGGGTGAGCTGAAGCATCCTGTCACATGGAGCATTTGACAGGGCTTTCCAAAAAAGAAAAAAAAAAACAGTTACAATTGTACAGTTATCAACCTTTTAATAATGTTCATTAAAATGTAATTGCTTGACAGAACAGAAATGCATTTAAATATGATTAAATAATTATCAGAAGTTATTTGTACATTAATTATGTTTTAAAATGTCTTAATGCATGTTACTATTTTAGATTTGACACAATACTGGGCACATTTAATTTTATCCTATCAATAATTGCATTGTAATGAATTGTTAATAACATTTATATCAAATCTGTAATATCCCCTTAAATTGAAATAAGTCTGTTTAGTTTGTGAAGAGTGACACAAACACTATTTCTAAATGGGCTCCTGGGTATTCTTGAAAATGTTTCCAAAAGCATTTTTAGTTAAAAGAGAGAGTTTACCTATTCCTTTTTTAATAATATATAATGTTAATGTGAAAGTATTACCATGTTCATTTATTTTGTTTTACAGTGTGACACCTCAAGACATTTTCAGCATCAGGCCTAAGCACAAAATAGGTCAAAGCTTGCTTGTGCAGATTTTAGGTTTTCTGCCAAAATAGCTGTAATGTGTCAAATAAAACAGGATGCGCCCAAACTAATTTAAACACTAGACTATATTACAATATATTTATAATGAAGAGGACGTGATGGAATATGCTATGTGTAAAAATAAGTAGAAATAAAGGAAATATTGTGTTTAAAAATGCTGAACAAATGTTGAAGAGACTTGCCACTAGGTGAGCTTAGAAAACCAAACGTTCAGCTGAACTTTTAAAAATTCGTCAACTGTCTAGTCGTTTTATATAGCTAGCAATAATTTTATAATAAATATTAGGCATATTATCATATTTATAATAACTATGTTATCAACAACAACAATAATAATATTAATAATACTAATCATAATTTTAAAAGTAAACTCTAGCGTCATGACTGCGGAAGTTGATGGGGTTTCAAGCCCACTTCATCCTTTCATGTGTGTTGTTGATCTTCAGTTTATGGTCTTGATGCAAATCGAAGCCTCCTCCCACTGGCCCCGCCCACTGAAATCCACACAGACCCACAGAAAGCGGGAGAGGTATTTAAAACTTTTTGAGAACTGTCACTGGCTTTGTCATCCAGAAAATCGTGACGCTTTATTACCGTACCGACAGAAGATTTTGCTCTGGTTCTTTATTTTTTTTTAGACGAAGGAAACGCTACACCGTGAACCCTCTAAGAAAGTTTTCTTCAGCACTACCGAAGATTCGCTGGTATGTCACTTTGCTTCGGACTTTCCTTCTTTGAGACGTGTAAATTGGCTTAGGAATGTTATATGACCAGTTTCGAGTTCTTGTAAGAAATGTCGTTTTATAGCATGTTTACAGCATGCTCACTCTGTAGACGCGCGCTGCGCGCACGTTTCACCGCACGTTGAGTTTTACGACTTGACAAAACTAGTTGATGTCTGCGATGCAAAGTGACGTTCTTCAAGTGCACGTAAAGGAAGAAAGCCCATTAGTTTTCATTAAGTGATTGCAGAATGTTCATGTTCGTATTTTAAACTGGAGTTTTGTAAGTATTGCACAGTGTCTGCAGATGTTGTGATGTGGCCAGGATGAGATGTGAAACTTGGTGACACCTCTGACAGCTGAACTGCAATGTGTTGTCCTGCAGAAAAACTTAAATTCACAGTTCTTTTGCGCCTTTACATGAAGCCCAACTCTTTTTTTTTTTTTTTTTTTTTTTTTTTTTTAGGATGAGTGGACTGCCTTGCACAGGAATTTCATTTAATTAAATTAATGTACGTAGTTCACATAACACTGCAGGTACAGTCATGACATGAATTGCTTTCAGTGCATGTAAAGACAAAAACCTTTTCCGTTTATTAGTTGCAGGTATTGTGAAATTCTAAAGCAGGCCAGTAAGTATTAAATATTACCGCTTTAGAAATAGTTTTTTTTTTATATAGTTCAAGGCCCATGTTACTAAATTTGATACTAAGACTGATTGAAAATATTTATAAATATGATGTTGTCTTGTGTCTTAGGCTGATAATTTGGCTGTATGCATACTTTAGAGCTACTATAGGTTCTTTAGCGGGAGGTTCTGTTAATTATGTTAATCATCTTCAGTGGACGTCTTCGGTTCTAGACCAGTGGTTCTTATTCTTATCTGGTGGACTGGACCCTAAAATGTGTTGTAAGTCTGTTCTGATTAAGGTCACAGGGCAAATAATCAAATGCACATAATGTATCTTTTAAAAGACTTCTAAAGGAGAGGACAAAATGTTGTTGTTGTTGGCTGTTGCTGTGCAACAAATTAAATTCTGCAATATTTTGGCACAAATCCATTTGTTTCTCGATTGAAGATAAATTAGACAGGTGCCAACATTAAAAGGACCTAAAGCTATAAATCAATAAATAAATAAAAGATGTCATCAAACAATTCTGTGACTGTGTTGGGTTTTGATGCCTAATATAAAATCTGTCCTGAAGCAAAACCACTGATATAGACTGCAAAAAATGTAAAATAAAGATTCAAAATAATTCATTCTGTGATACCTGGGCTGTCAGATTGTTTGTTTGTCTTAAAAAAGCCAATTAAAGTATGCTTAGGTTTTATTTTACATTATTCTTATCATTTTAAGTCCTCACAAAAATGTTTATCAGTATAAATTATTAAAAATCTATCTAAATTTAAAGCAGCAGATCTGTAATCTGTTCATGTGATGGTTACTATTACACATTTCTAAAAGTGATGTCTTTGACGTAGACTGAGCGTCTCTTTCATTATGCATGGCTGATCTCCTCAGGGGGATTTGTTCTGGGTCCCGGTCAGGCTTTTCACGCCTTTCAGACATCAGATGATCCCTGCAAGTGTCTTACGTGAGAAAACGATGGTTTCTGGGTAGTGGCTAGTTTGAGCTTTTTAAAGTACTTTTTCCTAAAGTGGCTTCTCATACGATGATTATTGTATTGGAGATGAACAGAGGACTGAAGGTGGTTTCATGACGACAACAGACCTGTGACTGTTATCTGATTCAAGACCCCTGTGACATGATGATTCAGGTCCTCAGGGTTAGCGATCACTCGCTCCCAGCTTATTACTCTCTAAAAAGATAGAGGGAGACAGAGGAAGTTCAGTGGTTTTGGGAGAGAACCAAATTCACAAAGCTAAATGCACATAGCTGAGAAGATTAACACAAGATTTTAATGAATTTTACTAACTTTTTCATCGTCTTTTCAATCTTCGTCACTTTGGCGTTGTGTGTGTAGTGTCACTGATGATTCATAACTAGAGGCATATATGAGTAAAAAATGCATGTTGATACAAGTGTATGTGTGTTACTTTGCATGACTCACAAAAAGAGGACGCACACACACACAGATGTGCAGATGTTCCATAAGAGTTTGTGTGTATGTGTGTGCTCTGTGGTCTTAGCGGCGGCCCTGAGGTGTGATTTAGTGTGTGTTTGTGTGCATGCTGTGTCAATGAACTCGTCTGGTGCTAAAGATGCGCAATTGGCCCAACGAGTCAAGTAGATTGATCAATCTGTATCACTGTTGGAGGTTGTGGTTTTGTTTGAGTGCAGCTGGCCACTTCATGTCCCCAGTGTGTCACTGTTTTACACGTGGCTACACTCGCAGCCAACACGGAGAGGATCCATTCTTCTATTATAAACATGTCAAAGAGGCCCCCATCACCATTCACTTACGCAAATGGGAAACCGTACTCTGTTTAGACTGAATGACTCAATCCAAATAAGATTCATTAGCAGGTAAAAGGACTACAGTGTTGGACTACGGAATGGTTTTCGGGAGGCATCCACTTCCAAAGTGGCCCTAGATGATGTGATCTACAGGTACCCACATTATTTATACATGGCTAGAAATAGTTGTCATGCAGTATTTGGTCTGGTCTCTAATGCTGCGATAGTTTTCAGATGACATGGTCAAACATACTGTAATGACCCCATGGAGTTTTATGATTTTGAGTCCGTGTCTGTTAGCTTTGACATCATCTCTTTACTCTCTTAAAAATAAAAGTACTTTTTTTGGCAGGAACCTTTAACATCTGTGGAAGTTTTCCAATGCACAAAATCAGGACTTTTCCCTAGGGGTGTGCAATATGTATCATCTGCGCTAATGTCTAAATTGTTGTTTTATCGACATGCAAGATGACATCAAGTATGCCTCTCACTTTGCTAAAAAGTTTTATGTTTATTTTACAAAAACACGTGTTGAAAGTCCAAAATCTACATGCACGATGAGGCCAATTAGAATTATGAAAGCAAACAAATAACCCTGTGTGGGTTTTTTTTTTCTATTCATATAGTTATAAATGATATCACACAAGCAGGAGTGCTGTTTTCCTAAATATTAGCACATAAGCAAAATCTCGAAAGTGATATTAATAGGGATGCACCGAAATTTCGGCCACCGAAAATTTTCGGCCGAAAATGGCCTTTTTGGTTTTCGGCCGATAGACTTTTAGCACCGAAACAACACGGCCGAAATGTTGTGATGACGCAAACAGAAACCGCGACCTGCACGTGCACCTGCATAGCCCAGACCACGAGCTCCACGCGACATTCACTTAACACCAGTGAGAACATTCTCTCTCTTCGTATTCCTTTATTCGCAGCAGTAAAGCGTCTCCTAAAGAGATTAAGACGGACCACGAAGTAAAAACAAAGAAAAGTACAGTCTTATAGAGTCTGTTAGCACACGTCTCATTGAGATCTTTTCGGATCCTCTGCACTTCATCGCGAATGTGCTTGATCCGCGTTATAAAGACCATTACTTGGATGCGGAAGTAAGGCAGCGCGCACGAGAAATGATCCAGGCCGCGCTGGATGCGGAGAACCCGCGTGGAGACGGAGAAGCGCCAAGCGCAGGAGACAGATCAGAGCGCAGAAAAAAAGACTGGTCTCTGCACCACATTAGTGCCATGCACCATCGGTGTCTGATATGTTCAGTGAAATTCTGCAAGAAAGTGCCTCAAATAATAATAATACGTTGGCTATTTTGTTCTTAGGCTACTATATATATACACACACACACACACACACACAAACATACATACATAATATCAGATTGTAGCCATATTTATGCTAGATTTCTGCTTTAATTTGATAAAAATGTTTATTTATGCCCTGGCCCTATTTAAATACACTCTCTCAAATATTTCTCAAATGTCAGGCAGATGACAAGCTCAACTGCTCAACAGCTAGATGGTTATCTGTCTGAAGTCCCCATCCCCAGAAGTGATAACAGCCTTGCCAACTGGAGAAGTAATGCACTTTCTAG
This sequence comes from Carassius gibelio, assembly GCF_023724105.1. Classification (NCBI taxonomy): domain Eukaryota; kingdom Metazoa; phylum Chordata; class Actinopteri; order Cypriniformes; family Cyprinidae; genus Carassius; species Carassius gibelio. The sequence continues at coordinate 15,687,474 of NC_068376.1, forward strand.
TCCTACAGAGAAAAATTTCAAATGCACTTCACCTAAATGCACTTTGTTTTTATGAGAGAACTGTTCATTTTAAAACCTTTCTGCAGGCCAGTAGGCCTGTACATTATTATTAAATATACACATGAGTGGGATACATTTTTAGTTTGAATTTTATTTTATACTGTGCTTGTTGCAATGATTGTTGCAATGTGCTTAATAAATATTTGCATCATTTGTAATTATGTATTTTTATGTTTGTTTTTTTTTAAAATAAGTTATGTAATTGTAATTATCTTTGAAACTTTAATATTAATTTATGCAATTGCAATGTCTTAATTTTAGTAAAGTTAGTACACGGTCATAGCAATAAATGCAATGGTACTAATAATTCACATAATTTCTTTCGGTGTTTCGGTTTCGGTTTTCGGCCTTGGATTTCTCTTTTTCGGTTTTCGGTTTCGGCCAAGAATTTTCATTTCGGTGCATCCCTAGATATTAACTTAACACAGTTTAACAAACAAGAAGTTAATGTTGAGTGAGTTATATTTTAGACACAATATTGTTGCTTTTGCCAGCGAAAATAGTTCCAAACCAAGCCGAAGCCGAAGTGTCAGCTTCTGGTGGGTTTAGTGTCATGTTTCTCTATCCATGAAGGGCCTAAGCCTAAAAAAGGTACCAGCACAACACATACACTCAGCAAAATATTGTTTAGTTATTGTTATCGAGATATACTTTTTTTTTGTCAATATCGCAGACCTCTGCATTTCACACTTCACACTTACTATTTAACCCTGCGTCATTGTAAACCCACATTTCATGCTGCTGACACTAAACAATTAATCCTGGGTGTTCATTCTTATTTACATATTTGCTGTGTCAGTGTCATTGACTGAATGAATGCCACATTCAACCTGTTTACATGAAGTCTCTAGCATTGCACTTCCTCATAGGCTATGTTGCTGAGTGTGCTATCAAGTTGTCTTAAATGGACTCAACCTCACCCCTTTCCATACTTTTAAAAGCACCTAAATATGAGGCATGCTGTTGGGTGTCTGTTGCTAATCATCTTGCCGTACCATTCTAATGCAATGCAGGAATAACACCCCAAGACGGTCTTAACCCTGCTCCTGAGCAGCGTTTCATTACAAGGAATTCTAACCCTGATTCTAAATTACAAGTGTGCCCTTTACCCAGGGATAAAAATGTGATTTAGAACAATGATAGCCCAGGGTTAAGCTCAGTGTGTCATTAATTAAAATGATCAAATGTTCTTCACACTAAAAAATGTTTCTAAGGACTGTTCACTGCAAAGATCTTCTGGGAACTCAAAATTATTATTTTATGGCATTGCTGTGAAAATTCTTTTGGACACTTTATTTATGAGAGGGTAGAATGAGCATTTATGGCCTCATACCAAACCAATCACGTAAGGATTAGCATTTGGGGTGGGAGAAAAAATTAGATGCATGTAAATCGCGATCTGACAGACCAAAACGAAGCCGTGCGCTTCGTGTTTGTTTTCCTGAAGCTCAATTGCGGCTGGGGTTCAAATACTTTTATACAAAATTGATGTAAAGTCTGTTAAAGCTGCCACTTTCTATGATCTCAGGCCATCCTTAAAAATATTCTTGTTTGCCGTAACCCGACCGACCCTGTCAATTTAGCACCGACTAAATTATTATTATTTTTTTTTGCTTTTAGTCCAACCAACTTGCCGATTGTAAATTTGCGTTAAGACCGACCAATTTGTTTTTTTTTTACTCTTCAAACAACTAATACAAACGCAATAAAATACTATTAATTATATTTAAGTAAGTATTGTAAATATATAAATTGCCTTTGCCTACATACAAATGAAGGCTGTCTTCTTTAATAAAAAAAACCCTTGACGTCATCTGTGTTTACACCATAGACTGTGAAAAAATCATAATATTTAAAATAATGTTTATGAACCAATTATTATTAATTAAGTTGCTTAAAGAACTACTAACAAAACAGCATCATGTATGCATGCATTGTTAAATAAATAAAAAGGGCGGAAAACCAGTCACACCGGATACATTTGGGATGTTGAACAAAAACCCAACATAAAGTCTCCAAATATTTTTAAAAAATGTAATTAAATACATTAATTTTACATGTCTTTCTAAACATGGGGCTCTCTTGTGCGAGACGCGAGTCCAACGGTGTCCCTCTAGAAAATGTGCGAAATATGCGTACTGTTCTGTGTGAACGGCTTGGTTTCAGTTTTGATGTAAACAAGATCTTCTCCACATTGATGTTCTTTTTTTTTTTTTTTTTTATTTTTTTTTTTTATATATATATATATATTTGTTAAGTACTGGGGGGTTTTATTTTATTTTTTTTACCCAATCCAGACCAGTAGAAAAATGTTTAAAAATAGTTTTGTTATATTTGAAAGCATTTTTTTTTTCTGTTTATTTATTGATTTATTCGATTTTTAATTTTGTTTTTCCCAACAAGGGGCCTTTATTTGTTATGTTGTGATTTTTGTTTTGCTTCGGTTTGCCTTTGATAACATCTTCTTAAATCTGAGGACTCCAAAATGCCTCTGCTTTTGTTGTGAGAATGAGAGGGGAGAGAGGGGGACACCAAATGAAAAGAAATCAAAAGCAGAGGCCACTGGTTTGAGGCCCCTTTGCTGGAAGTGCAATATTTGTTGAGATTCTCCAAAAGGACTTCCCAACCTCAGCAGCTGCCTGTGTGTGAATGGCTCTTTGTTCCTGCAGCTGTTTAGAGAGAGAGAGAGAGAGAGAGAGAGAGAGAGAGAGCATGCTCTCCTCACCTTACTGAGAAAAAATGAGAAAAGGGCAGAAAGCTAGGAGAAGGAAGGAAGCCGAGTGAAAGCTAGAGATGGTTTCAGAAACTGATGAAGTTGCGGCTTTTTACACTGGGACAGCCCCCAGTGTAGCTTGTGGTTGTCTTTAACCATTGATAAATGTTCTGATTGACATTTGAGGTTTTAATCCACCTGTGCCTCTGTGCGTCTTTGTGCACTGGGGTAGCGTGTGATGGTTTCTCACCCATGGCTGCACGGGTGGCTGCTTGTGCTGAATGTAACTGCTAAACCCATTAGTGAAATGCTTGGTTTTGCTTCAGTAAACTAGCGTGATAAATCTGTGATGGTGTTTGGTCAGGTTAATAAGAGTGTTGTTGGCCTTTAGACTGTGCATGTGTAAACATATCTGCGCACTCTCTGTGTGGGATGGTGAAATATGCCTCTTAAAATCTGCTACTTGCATAATAGGTCATCTTTATGAGCTAATGAAAAAAACATCAGAGAGGCAGTTGTGCGACAATCACTTGCAGCACTCTTAGCTATAAATTCTTAGAAATATGAACCTCTTCATTGATTTGTAATATAAACTGTCTGAAAAAATAATGGGAAATTGCTTTAAAGACTGCTATTAATATGAGTTTTGCTGATGTTTGGACCTACATTCACCATTATTTACTTCAAAAACACTGAACCTGTATACAGTTTTGGGATGGTGGCCATGGAAAACTTTTCATTTTCACTTTTCAGAAAGTTCATTTTGTCAAAACGGAATGAAACTAATTGGATCGAGTCCGACGCGACATTTCAGAGGCTCTGAGCAGACGTAAATGTTTGAATGCCAGTGTAGATTTGTTTGAAAGGTTTTTATTTAGTGGCTCAGTATCTGTCACCATGCAGATGGTATGTATACTATTGCACCGTTTTCTCAGGTAGTGGACTTAGTAAAACGTAATGCGGATAATGCATGTTGTATTTAAGCTTCTAGTGTGGCATGTGTTGGTTTTAGCTCACCCTCCGGTGAACTCCGATTGGCCGCTTCATCGCTCAAGTTCAGTTGTGGTGGTGTTAATTAGCTGTTATCTGTTAATGCTATTAACAGCCAACTCTAGGTGTCTAATCTTCACTGCAGCATTTCTTTTATTGTGTTGTTTAAATCACTGTGTATTTTTTTTGACACTGTGAATTCCTTATGCTTTAGTTTTAGACACGTTTCAGTTATTATGAAAAAAGCGTTAAGTATTCAAAGTGTGACCAGGATGTAACGTCAAGTTTGCTTGTTTATTTGTATTATTTAGTGTACATGTAAGTTTTTTTTTTTTTTTAAGAAGTCACCATGCTCACCAAATCTGTATTTATTAAATCAAAATTACACTAAAACTGTAAAATGCAATATTTGTACTATTTATTTTAAAATGGTAAAGCTGTATTTTCAGAAGTGAGAAGCGGTCTTTGATCCTACAGTTCAGGTCAGTATGACCCATCTCTTGTTCTTTTTATTCCCACTATTCACACGAGGCTTAATTAGTGGGTTGAGATTAACAAGTGCCGCTACCTCAACCAGAGCCCTGCTGTCTCTTCCCATCAAAGCCCCCAGGATGTGACATTAAGACCCTAATTCCCTGCTGCTTGGTCACTGACTGACATCTTTCTCTCTCTCGTTCTACAGAGCTAGTGGGGACCGTTCAAGAAGACACCCTGCTGCTACTTTTTCTGCCACGTCTGGCTTCAGGAAAGCGTTTTCTTCCAGCCATGTGGCAAACGGCACTCATGCACCCCTCTTCCATCCTGTTTTTGACCCTCAGCAGCTTGGCCACGGCAGGTAAGCGCTGTTATCCTCGTAACTTATCATCTCTTTCCTGGGATTTTTTGGAATAATGGGTCGAGAGTGAGTGAGCTGTCTATATCTTCTGTTGTGTTTGCCTTATGAAGATGGAGGAAAGACTGGGAATTTTTGAGGGGTGTTTTTATGTCTTGTCTCATGATGAAGTTAATATCAGTGCTGCTCACTATGCCCAGTGGAAGCGTGCATAGTGATGCTACTGTAGCAAGAACAAACCTTGGTAAAAAAAAAAAAAAAAAAAACTGCTATATTTTTACAGTTTTTTTTTGTTTTTGTCTTTTAAAGAAAATGTCCTTGTAATTTTTGTCAGCTTTACTCAAAAAATGGCATCTAAATTTTGGAAGGGATACATCTCATTTGGCAAATAAATGCAAAGTTACACCAAATATTCAAAACTTTATGTATTCATTTGAACATATATCAATATTTAACAAAAAATACATGTCCTGGATTACCTTAGCTTCTGAAATTATATTATAAGTACAGTATAGTATATTATTATAATGTTGTGAGTTCTTTATGTTTTAGCTCTTCTTTTTTTTCTGGGGGTTAGATATGTTTTAGCATTCATAAGATGCAGTCTACTGTAGTTTCAAGGTCACTTGTGCATTTGTATCATTTTGTATTAATGCAAGTTCTAATTTTAAGTTTATGTTGTATGTATACACTACAGTTCAAAAAGTTTAGGGTCCTTATGTTTTTGAAAGAAGACTCCTAAGCTCAGCAAGGCTGCATTTATTTCATTAAAAATACTGTTATATAAGCTATAAAATATTTTTGCAATTTAAAACATCTAGTTTTTATTTTAATTTTTTATATATTTTAAAATTTAATTTATTCTTGTTTTGGCAAAGATGAATTTTAGTCTCGTCTATTAGTCTTGTCACACAATCTTTAAGGAATCATTTTAAAATGCTGATTTGGTGCTCAAATAATAATAATAATAATTTTTTTTTTAAATCATCACAATTTAAAAATGTTGATTAATAGAAAGTTCAAAAAACAGCATTTTTTTTTAAAAATATAAATATTTTGTAATACATTATTAAAAGTAATCTTACATGTATAGTATGTGATTTAGTTAATTACTAGCATATTTTTTCAGTTGAAAGTCCTCTCAGTTGCCATCATGATGTGCTTTTGCCAATTCATCTTCATTTTTATTGACAGAAAACATTGCTAAAGATTTTCCTCAGTAATTTCAATGATACAGTTGACACAATATTTGACTGGATGTAGTCACAGAAAACGGGGCATGTTCCTCGTAGGGCGTTTTCTCGATAAGCCGTACTCGCCGCTCATTGTCTTGACAGAGTGAGGCAGTGTTGACTGTTTAGTCAGGCAATCACGATTCATCCCCTGTGTTCGGAATTTCCCCGGTTCCTCCCAGCATGAGTCTCCTAGATCTGGCTGTCAGAGAGCAAAGGCCGGGGGGTGCGGGGTGGGGGTATTTGCATTAAGAAAGTGCTGACAGCCTCAGTCTCTCAGCCTCGAGACACCAGCGCCGCACGTCAGCTATGCCTCTTCTAACCTGACTCAGGCAGCTCTATCTGTGTGATTGATCAGATCTTGTTGGCTCAGTCTCTTCAGAAGAGTGATGATTTGTTCCCCTCTGGCACAACAGCCTGACAGATAGTTGCATGCCATGAGAAAAAGGGAAAGAAAACAATAAGGCAGCAACAAAACAAACATAGGGAACAGGCAAAATGATGACAGTCATGAAGTCTGGGAAGGAGAGTTATGATTTAAGATCGCACATATTTCACACCGCTCTATGATTTTGCTCTCACTTGTTCTGTCAAACCTCTTTTTGTTGGTAACAGATCCCACTGGTCATTCTCAGCGGTTTTGTGATCTCTCTGTCTCTTCAACTCAATGCTTTTCTTCTGGAGTTAAAAACCGAATCCCATTCGGTGTAGATATTGGAATAGAATCTCTCAATAAAATATAATCAAATTAATGAGATATGAATGATTAGGCTTGTCATTCAAAACACTTTGAATCAATTTAATTAACTAATTATTATGACTTGAATCAAAATAATTAACTAATTATTATGCATATAAATTATAAATTCATCAGATATATCACAGTTAACAGCCTATACAGTTACAATATTTGGGGTCAGATTTACTTTTGAAGTTTTAGTTTTATTAAAGTCTATAATCTTCGTTTTGGTGCTCTTTGGGTGTGGGATAATTCAACAGTTCCTGTTAGTGATGGTCAAGCTGGGGGACAATGGCTACTGTGTCTAAACGTCCCTTGAGTTTAGTGAAGTCTGGCCTGAAAGCAATCTCACCTACCTCTTCCTTTAGCTCTCTTGAGCAAGCATTGTTGCTTTGCACTATATATTTGCTTCCTTAGAGTCTTAGACATTTTGGCATTTATTGAGGCTCTTCTTTTAAAGTAGGTTTTTAGTATTGTTGATGAAGCTGTCCAGAACCTTTGTCTTATGGGTGATGTTGATTCTGATAAATCGGAGTCTAAACAGTCTTGCTTAGTGCCAGATCCTGTCATGCTCAATCTTTTTCTTGTACTCAATCTTTTTCGCTTTGTTTTTGAGCGTAGCGGCCTCCCTCAGAGTCTCCCGTCTCTTGTTTTCTAAAAAACTAGGACATTATCTAGTCTGCAGCATCAAAGTGTCTGCGGCCCTGAGCCCTTTTCCGCATGGACTTCAGATCACTGCCAGTCATAACCTGTGTTCAGCTCGAGTCGTCTGATTATAGAGATGACAGAGGTGTGATATATGAACATCTCCATGTCTTTCGAGACTCGTCTTGAATGCTGTATGTCGTGTGTGACAGCTGAGAAATGTGTAACCTATATGACAGAACAGGAAGAAGATCGCTCTCAGTGTGTCCCAGGATGGATCGCACTTATGTGATGCGACTGATACAGCAAGCTAAGACAAGGAACAGTGTTTCACAGTGTACAATTTTTACATCTGTAATTGCTTTGTAATAGGCCATAATGAACTAATGAAAAACCAAGAAGTGAAAAAAGTGTAATACATGGTTTCCTTCCTTTATCTCACTTCATTCTTCCTGCGCTAACAGTAACAACTTTCGTCTATACATGTTCTTCAATCTAAAGGCCTGTTCACTACAAGGCAAATGTTACAAAATTTGCTGCGATACATATTTGAATTTAAATGAACAACTATTAATGTGTCTAATATTATTTATTTAAATGTTGTAATTAATGGCGAGGGTTCTTATGTCTATTCTGCAAATAAAGCTGGCCAGCCAATAGGATTCACACTGTCACATGCTCCGAGCCACTGCTGTTACATAAGATTATGACTTGTGAACGAGTGTGTTCCTAAACAACAGTTAGGCACTAATATTCTCTTGTATTTGAAGAAAAAGAAAAAAAAACTGAAAGTAGAGGTACCCCACAAAGTATTAGATTTTTTTTAAATTACTTTTATTTACATTTTTCGGGGGCTTCACAGCCTGTTCCCCATTCACTTTAATAATATAGAAAAGAGCAACCTAAACATTCTGTTAAATATCTCTAGTGTCCCATCAAAGTAAAAGTGTTCAGATTTAAAATATTAAATACATGACGCTAGAAATTTCATTTTCTGGATGAGCTTTCTCATGTGTTTTCAAATAGGCTGTCTGTCCCTTCATTTGCCAGACATTCCTTTCTAAGCACTAAGTACGTCAGAGTTGTCTTTTTTTTTGGTCTCTCATTTAGCCAAGCTGTAGATTCTTAGTATAGTCTGTTATTATGGGATGGCAGGGCTGTTGGAAGCCCTCAGGTTTCACTGGTATAGTGGAGAATGGGGCAGAAATCAATTAGCAGCACTTGCCAAAAACAGCTCTTGCAGGATGCTGGTTACGCCGAGGGCCGAGCGTGTGGCATGTGGGGCGGCTGCAGAAACACGCGTCTGCTCGCTTTCTCCTCACCGCTCCATCATTTTGATCCTCCCGCAGCTCATCCTGGCATGTTACAAAGACACGAATAGAATTAGTGCTGAAAGGTGAGTTTACAGAAATATACCCACAGTTATATTCAGCACCAAGGAAAGCTTTAAAGGGATCGATCAGTCCTTCATCAAGGAATAAAAGTCTGGAGACTAATGTCCCGAAAAACTAAATAAACCTCTCTCTCTCCACAGTAGGTGTGTGGTTTGTTTAGTCTCTCACTCTGAGGAATGACCCCAAACAACATTTTATTTTCATAATTTCGTTTAAAATGACTTTTCTGATTTTCCTCTCTTATGAACCAGGCACAGAATCAGACAGACTATAATAGTGCCTCTCCAAATGTTTGAGGACAAATGATCTGTGTGCTGTTTTATGGTTTGTGTTACTGACTACGTCTGTGTGCGTGCGTGCGTGCGTGCGCGTGTGTGTGTGCGTGTGAGTATGTGTGTGTGTATGAGCCCTGCCAAATTGTATTGTGCAACCGCTGCAATCTGAGTCGCGGTGCTGAGGAGGCAGAGAGATCCAAACCACCACACTCCACATGCTGCTCCTAACTGGAAGGAGAGTGAGCGAGGGAGAGAAAGAGAGAGAGAGAGAGAGAGAGAGAGAGAGTGAGAGAGATCTCCTTCCTAAACCAGATGTGCTGTGTGTTTTAAGTGTTAGTAACCAGACTCCTTCACTGCTCTTGTGTTGGCACGAGGGAGAGGTGTTGGGATGTTTACATAGCAACAGCAACCCGCCACTGGCTTAATTACAGGTTACTGCAATCTACACCGCAGCTCGCAATCTCTCTGAGTCAGTCTGATACTCTTTCTCTCTATCTCTTTCCCCTCCAACACAACCGTTATGCCAGTAAGTGAGTGAGTAGACGACCTCAGCCAGGGACCTAATGGAGAACAGCTGGTGACCCTGCATTTTCCATTGTGTTTCATATTGTGCCGGAAAAAGAAAAGAAAATGAAAAACACAGGCCACAAGATTTGGAGGGGTCCAGGGAGCGTGCCGTGAATTCATTGAAAAGAGAGGAAGAATCATAGCTTCAGTTAACTCCTTTTATACTGACTGTGCGAAGAACAAGTATAAGTTTGCCTGAAGAAATCTGAAATGTACACAATTTATAAATATTATATAAATATAAAGTATAAATGTAAAGTATATATATATATATATATATATATATATATATATATATATATATATATATATATATATATATATATATAATAGGGGTGTAACGGTTCACAAAATTCACGGTTCGGTTCGGTACACTGATGTCACGGTTCGGTTCTGTACGGTTCGGTACGTTTTAGATACAGCAAAATGTAAAAACATCTCAACTTTTCAGAATGCCGCAAGCGCACCGCGGGTCATGTGACAAGAACCAACCAATCAGCTTCATCCTTTCCCGTAACAAGGTTGAGAGCTCAGCCAAGATGAAGGAACAGCTGATCATGGTTGTATATGGATTGCAATTTTGAAATAAATTTAGTAGCAGAGATACTGCAAACGATTTTTAGAGCTGCAAATCCATTTATCCTATGAAATTTCCGCGTCTTCATGGAGAGAGCACGTCATTGTTGCTAAGCAAAGGCAGACGCCTCAGGGGCGCTTCTGCCCGAGCGTTTTGGAAAGGAGGAGAAAGACGCGGCTAGCGTTTTCCACGCGTTTTAGGCGCGATATGTGAACGGCCCCAAAGGTGCTCACTCACTCAGCACGCGCTGAAGGCTCATTGCAAAATGTCTAATGCATTTAACAGACCAGAAATAGAAGATCATCCAATAACCAACAGGTCTGGTGTTTGGGTGCACTTTGGATTCCCTGTAAGCTATAATGGTGATGATAGAATGAATGGTAAATAGTAAGGTCTCATATCCGCGGCTATAATGTAAATGTAACGTAAATGTAGCCCACCAATCGACGCGGTGATGTCTTTTGCCCTGTTTGAGTCAGTTGGAAATGTCTGTCTAAATGCTGCGGGGGTTGTTTGTTGCGTGTATGTTTCTCCTTTTTTTCGTCTTTTCCCAGATACTGACACACTAAGGTGATGTCGGCGTAAATGAGTTGACATGTTTCACGTATTCCCGCTGGTGTTTTTTTTTTTTTTTTTTTTTTTATTCCTGCTGGTTTACCCACCAGATGCGACATACCGTTGTTTTTTTATCCACCACTCTCTTGCCATCAACATCATAGCTTACAGGGAATCCAAATTGCACCCAAACACCAGACCTGTTGGTTATTGGCGGATCTTCTACTTCTGGTCTGTTAAACGCATTGGCTATTTTGCAACGAGCCTTCAGTGCGTAGCCTACTGAGTGAGCGAGCGCCTGACTGAGTAGCCTAACATAAACATTGAAGTTGGTGTTTTTTTCTTCTTCGGGGGTGTCAGGGCCGTTGCCTGTTACGTCGTTTGGGTTATTGGGCTACCTTGTTGAAAGCATATCATTATATTTCACTTTCTTGTTTTTTTTAAAAATATAATTAATTAGTCCAACGAACCGTTCGGTACATAATGCGTACCGCGTACCGAACCGAAAGCCTCGTACCTAACGGTTCAATACGAATACACGTATCGTTACACCCCTAATATATAAAGTAATTACTAATGTTACATGACATGAGAAAACATCTACAATCCCATTTAAATGCCATTTCTTTGATTATTTGGTAGTTTGATGGAATTCCGTGGAAGTCTTTGGAGAGTTTTTTTTTTGTTGTTGTTGTTTTCTTGACATTCCAAATGACTTTTGTTGTGATTTTTGCATAAAGAGCTGTTTTCTTGAGATCTTGACTTTTTTGTTAGTTCTTAGTTTAAGTTACCATTTGTGACACCTGATAAGCGGCTTTTTTTTGTAAAGCTGCTTTGAAACATTATGTATTGTCAAAAGGGCTATACAATTAAATGTGAATTTAATTGACTCTCAGAGGCCCCCCATTGACCATAAAAATATTTGCCCAACATGGCTGTTCCAGTTATTAATGATTTACTGGGTGAAGATTGAGGATAATTATTTTAAGAGTATTTTACTCTTAATTAAAAAAAAATGATATGGATATGGAGGACAAATCAAATTATGTGGCATGTTGAGAAGATGTAACTTGTTTGTTAATGATTTTTGCCTGGTTAAGAGAAGGTTAATAAAGTGGGCAAAAAAATCTGTATACTTGCATCGAAGAGGGGGATCTAATGTAGAAGTGACTTTAAAACCTAGGCTTATTAGATTACATTTACATTGGTGAAATGTCCAATGTGTGGCGCTAAAAATGGATTGAGTTTTATTTGACACAGGATCTGTCAACATTTGTTGCATTGGTTATTTAACTTGCTGCGGCAATTCAGACATTAGTCTGTTGAGTGCCGCTGAAAGGTAAATGCTCTATTGCATTTAAAAAATAATGTACTACTTGGTGTTATAGTGTTAATAAGACCAAACACAGGATAAAAGTGCATTTACTAAAGCAACTGTACTAGCGTCTACTGGATTTGTGTATCACTGGACTCATTACAAATGCAGTGCTGTACCAGGTGAGCTACTAAGCAAGTTTACTTTGTCAGAAAATTGACCACTATTAATATAGACAAACAAGCAATCATCTATAACACCCTAGTAACATGTAAATTATATTGCTTGTTGCCTGTTTTGTTGTGCCTTCAACTAATATGCAACAAATGTGTCCAGTTTGCCGCATGTGTACTAAGCCCCTTTCACACTGCACGTCGGACCCGCAATATTTCCGGAACATTGCCGGGTCGTCTTCTGTGTGAAAGCAACCACGTCCCGGGATTGATTACCGAATTGAAACCGGGTCGGGGACTTAGTAACATTGCGGGGTTCGACCCGGTACGAGTGCTGTGTGAACAAAAGCCAGATCTAATTCCGTGTCGAAGTGATGACGCGCGTTATCGCGCGACTCTTTTACCAGCTGTTTTGAAAGAAGCTCAACGTTCGCGACGAAAACATATGTGCAAACTGTAATGAAGCAGAGATCAGTTAGTTCCTCACTTTCCGTGCTGACGCCGAGAACGTTTGCTTGCTTCAGTGAAAGTATAACGTGCCTAGCGTTGTCGACTCGTACATTACACGTCACGCGCTGATGTCACGTGTCTTTATGGGATCTTCAAGGGTTGTGCCTGAAAGCACGCACATATCCCGGGTCATCACTGGCAGTGTGAAAGTGCAAAATCTAGCGACCAGGGAACAATTGCAGGAACACTTTATCCCTGTATTTGCCGGAATGACAGTGTGAAAGGGGCTCTATAGTGATCAGTCCTCAGGGGTGTCCTGACTTCCAGAGGCAGCTATGCAACTGCTTGAATTCAGCAATGATATAAGCACATGATGTTCTCCATGATGTTTGTTGACATGTTGTCAAGAAATAGCTTTCGTTGCTATGTGTGTGGGTTTGTGAGAATACGTTTCAGTATAACTATTGAGGAAAATGAGTCAATTGGACACTAACGTGACACAACATAAGGCAAATTTTTAAATGAGTGCAGTATACAGTTTTTGTTAAATATGTTCTGTGTGAAATGCATTTTTAGCTATTATGAAGTGAGATCACTAACAAAGTTTCTTCATGCAAAGCGTACAGACCCAGCTAATTGATATAAAAATTTGGTGCAGCCTTACTGATGAGGATATTCTTCCTTATTCTATTCATCAGAACTCCAGACTTTATCCAACCCATTGTATCCCAAAGGCTCAGACTTGTGCATACAAGAAGGAGGCCTGACTTTTGACTTGTCTTTAATTGACTGCCTACCCTTTGACCTTAAGCCTGTTCTTATGCTTATGCCCTCAACTTGTCTTTCCTCTCACACTCACACTTGATCTTTATTTCCTATGTGCCCACTCTGACCAGGCCTGTCATGGGTGCCATCAATAATTGAGACAGTTGGGCGAATGATGTGAATATAATATATTGGTTGTTAAAAGTTTTATTTTATTATGGTTTTAAAACTATGTTGCCTACCCACATTTTTGTATATTAATAGCTAAAAGTATAGTGAATTAGCAAAAATATTAATATATTAAATATTATTAATATCATTTTATTATTATCATTATTAATATTAATGATAAGAACCAATCAATCAATTAACAAACAACATTAACAAAAACAATAATATTAATACGAATAATAATAAGAATTTGTTATTAATATTTCAGTAATACCATTAGAAATATTTACATTTTAAATGTAAAATTTAGTTTAATTTCATTTATTTTTAGAGCCACAAAAATTGTCAGAAAATTTTATTAGATTTTTTTTATATAGTTTCCCCCATTTATTTTTACATGTTGCTTTCATTTACAAAGATAGTTTGAAACTAAAAACATCACAGGCAGTCCACATGTGTTCAGTGCATTGAGGAATGAAGGGGATTTGAAGGCATCCCCTTAAGTGGCCTCTGCTTGTTTCAGCTCTTTCAAGAGGTTTGGAGCATATCTTCAGAAAGAATGTGGCAACTCTCACTACTGACTGGAGAAACATGACGTCTTTGTTTATCTGAGGAGAGTCCTAGTAGAGGAGCAGCCGTGGTGGGGAGAAGAATCTCTGTCCAAATAGCCGCAGGACTTGGAGTGTTTACTCTGATATTGGACCATCTCCTTCCCTGTTTATGTGCTACAGACAACAGTTGCCTCAAGTTTATTCAAGTGCTATTACAGAGGAGACTCTTCTGCATGTGCGTGTGGTGTTGGGTCTCATTTGTTTTTTTTACGATAGAGGTGCCAAATCGATACTTTTAAACGGTACTGGTGCCTGAAACGATACTTCAAATACGAGCTGCAAATATGATGACATTAAAGAATGGCTTTTTAATTGATTTTTTTTTTTAAATGAATAATATGTGAAAAGTTACAATTATACAGAAAAACACAACAAATTTACCTAACAATTTCACAATAAAACCTAAGCCACCCAACACAACAACAATAATTTAATACTAAATAACACAACAGTAAATAAGAGTTACAGTACTAATAACTCCAAAGTAGTATTTATTCTTGGCAGGGATGCAACAAGACAGTTAGCACACAGGTCAATATATACCTTGGTTTTTAAACCACGGTTTTCAGTTTTTTTGTGATTTGCGTTGTAATGTTCCATTTATTTTGAGAGAAGTATTTTTCCTATTTATACCCCAAAATTTTATGCTTTATACACATTTAATGTCTGTTTTATTTGCACGCCCTCGTGCAGAAACTCCATTTATGCATCACAGAAGTAATAGAGCTAATGACACTTCAGGAAATCCCTAATATGGATGGACAAAGGCATTCAAACTATTGCTGTGACTGAATAAAAAGAAGATAGAAACTAGTGTTGTCAAAAGTACTGATCTGACAGTTGTCCGGAAGACAATCACTGACACCCTTCACAAGGAGCGTAAGCCACAAACATTCATTGTCAAAGAAGCTGGCTGTTCACAGAGTGCTGTATCCAAGCATGTTAACAGAAAGTTGAGTGGAAGGAAAAAGTGTGGAAGAAAAAGATGCACCACCATCCGAGAGAACTGCAGCCTTATGAAGATTAAATTTCACAAGGAATGGACTGAGGCTGGGGTCAAGGCATCAAGAGCCACCATGCACAGACTTGTCAAGGAATTAGCTGAACCACAGACAACGTCAGAGGCATCTTACCTGGCCTTAGGAGAAGAAGAACTGGACTATTGCCCAGTGGTCCAAAGTCCTCTTTTCAGATGAGAGCAAATTTTGTATATCATTTGGAAACCAAGGTCCTAGAGTCTGGAGGAAGAGTGGATAAGTTCATAGCCCAAGTTGCTTGAAGTCCAGTGTTACCAAGAAATCTTGGAACACTTCATGCTTCCTTCTGCTGACCAGCTTTTTGAAGATGCTGATTTCATTTTCCAGCAGGATTTGGCACCTGCTAACACTGCCAAAAGCACCAAAAGTTGGTTAAATGACTATGGTGTTGAGTACATGTACAGTAAATAAACATACTTTCCAGAAGTCCAACAATTCACAAAAAATGTTTTTTATTTATTTATATATTATTATTATTATTATTATTTGTCTTATGAAGTATTCTAATTTGTTGAGATTGGATTGAATTGGTGGGTTTTTGTTAAATGTGAGCCAAAATCATCACAATTAAAATAACCAAAGACTAAAACTACTTCAGTCTGAGTGGAACTAATTTATTTAATACACGAGTTTCACAATTTGAGTTGAATTACTGAAATAAATTAACTTTTCCACGACATTCTAATCTATGGAGTTGCACCCGTACTGTAATGATACCAGCATTTCCTGCTAACATTTTGAGTGCTGTTGAGTGGATTCTTAAATGGCTCTGATTGGCTATTCTTTTCATGTGCTCAACAGATATGTTTGTGATTGGGTACAGTAATCATCGATTTACGCTCTTCACTGAGTGCTTACGCAGATACACACAGGAACATTTGAAAGCCACATCTATCAGTGGATACGTCTATGAACAAATTTATTAGTGATCTGCTTATAGACTGATTTTTACAATTTCAGTACTGACATCTGTACTTTTTTGACAACACTAATATAAAGGCTTTAATGATGATCTATGGTATTTTCATAATAAGCAAGTATATTTATAATCCATTTCTAATTCACATATCTTTTCCTTTAGTGCAAGTGTAACTGCTGCATTCATGCAATCCTCACATGGTCTGATTTTCCTAGGTGTGCTTCGGCCCGGTCATAAAGGTACCGGTGCCATATTGGCAATGGGTTTCGGTACAAGACAGTGCGTTTCAGTACAGACAATATTTAACCAGAATGTACTTATAAGAAATCTTCATTAAGAAATGTATTCTTTCCAGGAATTCCTTGGGCATTCAAATGAGTTCTTGAGTATATCCGAGGACCTCAAAGAAAGACTTTAAGACTGAGTTTACTGATTAAAAGCAAAAAAAAAAACTTAGTATGTATCTGCTAAAAACTAATGAAAAAGTGTTCCCCTTTATGTACCTCTTTGTTAAAGATTCAACGAGTAGTGCTGTAAGAGGTAAGAGGCGCTACAGGGAACAAGCTGTACAAGTATATAACTGAAAACCACTGTTGATTTTGAAAACTGTTGATTTTGCTGATTTTAATGAAGTGACTTGTGAAAACAATGGCTATTCAAGTGTGCATAGAGATTGTGTGTCTGTCATTTCCTTCTGAACTGATATTGGTGGCCTAGTGCAGTATTTTGTATTTGATTTGCTACGTGTATTTTGTTAAGCCAACTGAAACTTGTTATAGTACTTGCATATCATTCTTTGCTCTCTTGTTGATTTTGATTGCTTTCATTTTCCTCATTTGTTAGTCGCTTTGGATAAGTGTCTGCTAGATGACTATAGTAAATGCAATTCACCAAAATGTAAAATTGTTCCAAATTGCCTTGAGTGAGTTAGATGCATATTGGTTGTACTCTTGTTTTTATGTGTTGGCTAAGCTGCTCTTCCATCTCTTTTTTTCGTGTGCATTTGATATATGACTATGCATACACTTTCCTATTTCTTTACATGCGTTTCAGCAGTGAAGGTGGACATTAAACTCAGTCATGCACACACATGCAGGTCTGTATGGAGCAGTTGTCGACCTGTTGGTTGAGAGTCTTCCTCTCCCCTCTTCTTTTCTTCTCCTTTCATTTGGGAAATGGCCATGTCCTCCTTTACTTCAAAGAACATTGATTTATATCTAACTTAATAGTACCAGTGAGAGAAAGTGAAACAAAATGAGACCGGGATAGAGGGGAAAAAAAAAGAGCTCTTACCAAATCTCTCTCTAGACTATTAACTGCGGTCATGAATTGTGCTTTGACCCTGGAGTTGCCTCTTCCCCTCACTCTCCTCCTGCCTGAAAAATGAAAGATGTGTCCCCATCGATTCACACTTGAACATCTGAAACCCTGTTCAATGCCACAGTTGTCCCTGAACTTTTTTTTACTTTTTGCCCACACACTGATTTAAAGCACTTCATCCACCCACAAAAATATACCTGGTAGCATATCTGGACATAAAACAAAGTGTTACTCACTCTTAGTTTAGCCTTCTGCTCCTGTTCTCTCCATCATGAGCCCAATATCTTGCTTTTTTCAAAGTCTAGAGAGCTATTTAGCTTTTTTGATGTGACTAGGTAGGCTGGGTGGTATATGGATATATATATTCTTTATAAGAGATATGGTATGAGGCAATGTAGTTTATATTAATATATATATATATATATATATATATATATATATATATATATATATATATATATATATAATATAGTAGTTTGAAACCATTGCATCTGAATAATAGACAATTTTTTTTGATAGCAGATAGCAGTATGCATTAATGAGGTAATCAAAAATCAAATGCAAAAGTTTTTGGGTTGTAATGTTACAATGGTTGAATTAAATTAGATTTTTACCCTTTTTGCATATAATGGACAGCATATCCTACTTTCACTATATTTGTTTTCATTCATATAACTATTGTTTCATTGGACAACATTGCATGGGCAGGATGTAAAAAAAAAACTAACAAAAAACAAAAACAAATCAATCAATAATTTATTATATAAATTATATATAAGTACGTATCTGCACTCCCTAAGCTACCGAACAAACCTACAGTCTATGAAAACCCATAGATATGAAGCTGGATATGTGTGATGCTAACATTCAAAAGCATCAGTTTTCAAATCTCAGTAGTTTTGAATTCATTACATAATATTCTTCAAGTAAATATGCGAAAGTTACGCATTATTAATCAAAACTCTGTAGATTTGTGTGAAAAATAATAAAAGGTGTCTGAGTTTTAATGCCTCTAGTGTTAATTTCTTTTGGAAACTGCAGGGATATGTACAGTACTTATTTGTACGTATTTTGCGTCTTGCGAAAAAAGTGCAATCAGGTACGTTTTTGCTGTAAGGCCAGGTAGCGCATATCGCATTTCGGGCAAATTAATGTTAAAAGAGCTTCTTTTGGTGTTTGATACATGCATCACACTGATGTTAAAGTTTATTACTTCTACTAAGATTATGCAGAATTACCTCCCACTGCCTTTCCCGTCCTTCATCCATCCATCTCTCCTCCTCTCTTCACCTACATGTTGCTCATCTGTGGTATTTTGTGAAACCATATTTCATCCACAGACAGATGAACTGAACTCCCTCTATTCCCTGTGAAAGAGTGCATTGGCTTCCTGTATTTGTGGCTTCTGGGCTGGATTGGGAGTTAAAGTTACAGTACGATAAGCAGTGCAGGTCTAGCAATTTCAGATAACAATACTAGCAGCGAGAATATTGTGTTTATTAAAATTTCTTGATGTAGCTTCACAGGGCCTGGGAATTTCATAGACCAGGAAGGGGCAGAAGGTTTGGAGGATTGGACATAATCCCTTATTCAAAATGGGAACAATGATTTGTTTCCTTATGGTTTATGTAGATTGAGTCTACGATTCTGAATTTGTGAGCCTACATCCACCTCTATTCCCATTTACTGTCATGAGCCTTGACTTACTGTGGTTTAGTTTAATTAATTAAAACTTTAATGTTTTGCTGTACATGATCAGGTTTTAGGTTGCTACATAACTAGGGCTGTGCGATTAATCGGAATCGTCATAAAACGTGATTTGACTGTAAAGCATATTTGTGTGTGTCAAAATTGTGATTAAAATTGAAATCGCAAAATTGAACAAAGAAATCGCGATAGGTTTTTTTTTTTGTCGATATCGCACAGCCCTAAACATAACACAGCATGAAAATTGTTTTTGTCCAAGGTGTGTCTGAAAAATAGATGATGCATTTAATGTCAACATGAACTGGCACTCACAAACCGTTTTACTATAATTTGATGTGTTTGAAGTGAGACACAATATTCAATAAGAAAAAATGTAGGGTGGGGCTTGAATTTATCTGGTATAGCTGACTCTTTCAGAGGTAAGTTTTTACATAGTTATTACATAGTTGTTACATAGTAATAACATGATTAGTAATACAATATGTCTTGCAAGATATGCAGATATACATCGTTTTAAATAATGAGTGCATAATGTTTGAAAGTCTATATAGGGTTGTTGTTTTTTCTTGACTCTTACAATCCGGAGCAATGATAATCAAAAACAGTGATGTTTTTGTGTTCGGTAAATAAGAGAGTTTGTTTGATTCCATTTGGAAATGCTGTATAAGATTTAGTTTTACGGCAATGAGGGATTAACATCACTTCCTGTGCCCTACTCCAGGACCTTGGCCTGTTACCAAAAGTGTCTTGGAATCAAGTGTTATTCCTAGAAGTTTCAGTTTAAGTGAGCGTTTTAGAAGTAATTTGAGTACTCTCAATGCCAGAAATGTTCTTATTTTGAATTTCTACAAGAGCATTTCCTGCCTCTCAATGGTCGCTAGGCCTCTTATGACTCTTCGCCATGTTTCACTCACTCTCTAAATTCACTAAATTCTCTGATAAACTACTTCTGCTGTTCTTTCTGAATCAATTACCATGCTCAAACACTGTTTTGAGTATCTGCGGTTTGAGATAACCCTCTGTTATTTTACCCTGAAGATTTAATCTGCGTCAAAGCAGAAATAGTTCTCAGAAGAGCTGTGGACATAAAAGCAAACTGTGGCGTATTATAAATGAAGTGAAAGGGAAATGCCAGAATCCCACTCCACATTCTGTTAAAGCAATACTTAACCCTCATCTGCTTTCCCTCATACCATCCCGAACCAGTGTGAGTGTTCTTCTGTGAAAAGAAAAAGGAGAAGTTTTGAAGACTGTGCTGGTTGCTTTTTTCCACCAAATTAAAATGAATGGGTTCTGAGGCTTTTAAGTTTCAAAAATTATACAAAATGCCATAAAATAACCATGAAGGTGGTCTGTCTACTTTATGCTATATTATCTGCATCCTGCATTGCTCTCCTAGACATGTGAGTGAAGTAACAATGTTCAGTTTGTGTAGAAAATCATTCATTGGAGCCTAGTAAAATAAACAGTTGATCAAACTGACATTCTTCAATACATCCTTCTTTAATTCATTTTTAGACAAGCTGTCTCTTTAAAAGGTGATTTAGTCATCACACAAAGACTTCAGAAGACTTAAATGGTGCGAAAGTCACATCTACTACTTTTATGACACTTTAATGGTGCTTTTACTCCTTTGTATAGCCTGAAATATCCAGTTCTCATTCATTGTAATTGTATGGAAAAGAGCAACCAGCACGATCTTCAAACTTTCTATTTTTGGAAGAAAAGAAAGTAAGTTTGAAACAACAGTGATGGAGCTTTCATTTTGTAGTCAACCATTCCTTTAAAGTTCTTCGATGTTTTTGAGCCACATCAGGCGCAGGGGTTCTTCCTTTCACATCTTTCTCTGAATAGTTTCTGTGTTTTACAGAATGAAAGGTCACACACGTGGTCGTATGTAAAGCACTGGAAAGTCACGCGTCAATGCTTCTCACTACATGAGCTCAATGAAGTGGCACACACGTGCATGTGTGGATACACACTCTCATTCTCTTACTTTTGTACACACACACACACACACTACTGTGCTATCATCTCTATTTTCTGCTGTATTGTTTCATATGATCAGAACAGTATAGGAGGACAGTTTTGCACATATCCTGGCATCCAGGTCATTAAATTGGCAGCTGTGACTTCGGACTTTGTTTGTGTTTCCCCACCTGAGAATTTGTGACAGGATGTGTGTGTGGTTTCTCTGTACAGAGATGCAAAAGCAGTATTTTTGCAAGTAAGCGAGATAATGGTGGAGATAGAAGTGAATTTACTGTAAATGGCTGGGAGCTGTGTGTGTGTTGTCAGAAATGTGTGGTGTAGACCCAGTTACAGATGTGGTGTGGGTTTGTCACTCAGCATCAATGAAACAGGTGCATGTGGGCGTCAGTAACACATTTGTCTTTGCAAGGCAACACAGGCTCTGGCAGATTGTTACAATCGCTTTTTTCCCAGCACAGTTTGTGTTTACACTACACAGTTGCTCTGGAGCTATAAAAGGTTATTTGTGAGGACATGGTGTGAAAGTTTGGCTGTCATTGGGTCATTGACAAATAAGTGTCCATTATAATGGAAAGTATAATTATTAAAGGTCCCATTTTTCATGCCTTTTTGAAGCTTTGATTGTGTGTACAGTGTGCAATATAACATGTGTTCATGTTTCGCGTGTAAAAAAACACAGTATTTTTCACACAATTCACCTATCTGTATACCGCTGTTTTCACTGTCATAAAAACGGGCTGAAGACTTGTTCTATGAAGTCCCTCCTTCAGAAATACGTAACGAGTTTTGATTGTGCCAGCGGTTCCTGTGTTGTGATTCGACAGCAGCTAAGTGCACGCGGCCCTCCTGCTAACATGATTGGACTAGTTTTGAGAAGCAAGTAGGCAGGATTTGTTTTGAAAACCTGGCAGGCAATCCTGATCTGAATGCACGTGCTGGAGATGTACTTCTAATCACAGGAGCGTTTTTAAAAGTGAAGTGACATTCAGCCAAGTATGGTGACCCATACTCAGAATTTGTGCTCTGCATTTAACCCATCCGAAATGCACACACACAGAGCAGTGAACACACACACACACACACTGTGAACATACACCCGGAGCAGTGGGCAGCCATTTATGCTGCGGCGCCCGGGGAGCAGTTGGGGGTTCGATGCCTTGCTCAAGGGCACCTAAGTCATGGTATTGAAGGTGGAGAGAGAACTGTTCATGCACTCCCCCCACCCACAATTCCGTCCGGCCCGAGACTAGAACTCACAACCTTTCGATTGGGAATCCGACTCTCTAACCATTAGGCCACGACTTCCCCTTTTATAGTTTTATAGTCCTTCAAAAAAATAAAAATAATAAATTCCAGATACTTTGAAAGCATAATTCTTATCTCATCAATTCAGTTTTAAAAATAAATATACATATTAAAATATACATTATTAATATCAGATGTATTGAAAGCATGCAGATTCAGATTTTCTCATGGGATTTATAATGGTATGTCACATGGTTTCAAAACATCCTTCTTCTCAGTATGGGAATACACTTTTGTTTATGGCCTCTGATTTCATTTCCATTATTGTTGGAAAATCATACAACAAATGTCTGGCTTCCCTCTATTCTTCTCCAAATCATCCGTATTTTCTTCTCTGAAGCACTTCGTCCTGTGAGTCCTTTCCCCTAAGCAGTTAAATAAAGAAACAACATGGCTGCCCAATAAGAGCTGTAATCTTTTGGCCGTCTTCCAGATTTTGGCTGGCTGGTGCTTGTTATTCCTCTGTTCACTCTGTGAAGGAAAAAGTGAGTATGAGTGATCTCAGACATTGGTGAGGGATGGAGGCGTGATGCCGTTGGTTAGACAGGCAACAAACTCCGTTCCGCTGGGAGGAAGAGGAGGCAGTGGAGGAGGACGGAGTACTGAAGCCACACATGTGGCTGTTAACCTCTTTATCTGTGATTTTAAAACCGAACATTCTTGATCTCAGAATGGCTGTTCCTATTAAAGCACATCAAAGTGCAGTGTGCTTGCGCAACAAGTTGACGTCAAGGGTTATGTGAGCCCGATAGAGACTGCAGAAAGAAATAAACAGAAACTCAGAGGTCGTCCGAGCCCTGAATGCTCACCAAGGCTGCATTTATTTGATCAAGAAGTAAATAAGTAATACTGTGAAATATTAAAATAGTTTAAAAGATACATTTTATATGAAGATGAGTGAGCAGGTGTACCTTTTTTTGTTCTATGCCTTTGCATAACACTCTGTTTACCTGAATACATACATGTGTCAATGTCTGAACACTGAAAAGGAATCTCTCTCTCTGTCACACACACACACACACACATACATGCACACACACGCTATAAAAGCTTCCAGATGTTTTTTTTCTGATCACTATCGCAGTGTGGTTGTCATGTTGGAGCTGAAATGTGAGTGATGAGTGTCTCTTTGGACAGAGAGAGAAAGAGAGACCTGCAGGAAAAGCTTTTTCACGGGAGATCACATCCTGAGGAAAAGAGTTTGTGCGTTTACACGTGTCACTCAGAGCAGCTGAGGAATGTGAGCATTAAAGCTGCCATTTGTCAAAAGAATCCTTGCATTTGACAATCAGTCAGACACCTCTAAGCACTGTTGACTACGGTATATATTCAGGCAGGGTCAGGGTTTGTGACGTACAGTGTGTCAGACACATTTACTGATATGACGACAGCACTCCAGAGGCCTCTTGGGAAGTGTCCGTCAGGGTAATTTATGTGTTGGGGCAAGATTAGTTGCACGTGTGCAATTATTTATTTATAAATTATATATGTTAAAGCCCTTTATAAATGTGACGTGCAAGAGCCACATGTAGCATGCTAATATGTATGATATTTTTATATTTAAAGTGAAATTTAATGAACAAAATAAACTTTAAAGTAGGGAAAAATTAACTTTATTTAGAGGCAGATGCTACAGAAATATCAGCAAATAAATACAAGTGTTTTTTTATATAAGTTTATGTGACTATTGTTTGCAGTATTTTAATAAATGATAAATAAAATATCTAATAATTTAGACCTGACTTTTAATCATGGGTATAATTACTTATATGATCCTTAGAAATTTAAACCAAAAATCCATTTAATAAAGGCATCAGTATTGACATTAGTCTTCATTAATACTGCCTTTGTTTTTTTCTGCGTTAATTTGGAGATTTAAAAATATCACGATAACAAATTTGAAGGTCACAATTAATTAAAAAAAACCTGTGTGATTTAATGAATAAGTACTTGAATAATATATGAAAATTAAAGTATGATTTTAAAGGGCTACTCCACCCCAAAATTAAAATTTTGTCATTAATCACTTCCCCCATGATATTCAAAACCCGTAAAAGCTTAGTTCGTCTTTGGGACACAATATAAGATATTTTGGATGAAAACCGGGAGGCTTGTGACTGTCCCATAGACTGCCAAGTGACTTAATCTGTCAAGGTCCTGAAAAGCATGAAAGACATCATCAGAATAGTCCATCTGCCATCAGTTGTTCAACCGTTCACAACACAAAAGAGTGTAGGCTCTTTTCATCCAAAATATCTTAAACTGTGTTCCAAAGATGAACAAAGCTTTTATGGGTTTGGAACAACATGGGGGTAAGTGATTAATGACAAAATGAATGTTTGAGTTTGCTAAAATTACTTCATTAGTAATAATAATTTGCTCTCTCTTTTTGGTTGGATCAACATATTCCAATTAATACACTCTAAAAAACAGTGGTAGTTATTAACCCAAGGGCTGGGTAAATATAGGACAGAAAATTAGGTTGTTTATTTAACCAAGCATAAGGGGTTGATTTAACCCAGATACAAATTTTTTAATTTTTACTGTATTATTACCTTATTTTTAGGGATGCACCGAAATTTCGGCCACCGAAAATTTTCGGCCGAAAATGGCCTTTTTGGTTTTCGGCCGATAGACTTTTATCACCGAAACAACACGGCCGAAATGTTGTGATGACGCAAACAGAAACCGCGACCTGCACGTGCACCTGCATAGCCCAGACCACGAGCTCCACGCGACATTCACTTAACACCAGTGAGAACATTCTCTCTCTTCGTATTCCTTTATTCGCAGCAGTAAAGCGTCTCCTAAAGAGATTAAGACGGACCACGAAGTAAAAACAAAGAAAAGTACAGTCTTATAGAGTCTGTTAGCACACGTCTCATTGAGATCTTTTCGGATCCTCTGCACTTCATCGCGAATGTGCTTGATCCGCGTTATAAAGACCATTACTTGGATGCGGAAGTAAGGCAGCGCGCACGAGAAATGATCCAGGATCATTCTCCGCTGGATGCGGAGAACCCGCGTGGAGACGGAGAAGCGCCAAGCGCAGGAGACAGATCAGAGCGCAGAAAAAAAGACTGGTCTCTGCACCAGATGAGTGGCATGCACCATCGGTGTCTGATATGTTCAGTGAAATTCTGCAAGAAAGTGCCTCAAATAATAATAATACGTTGGCTATTTTGTTCTTAGGCTACTATATATACAGTATTGTTCAAAATAATAGCAGTACAATGTGACTAACCAGAATAATCAAGGTTTTTCGTATATTTTTTTATTGCTACGTGGCAAACAAGTTACCAGTAGGTTCAGTAGATTCTCAGAAAACAAATGAGACCCAGCATTCATGATATGCACGCTCTTAAGGCTGTGCAATTGGGCAATTAGTTGAATTAGTTGAAAGGGGTGTGTTCAAAAAAATAGCAGTGTGGCATTCAATCACTGAGGTCATCAATTTTGTGAAGAAACAGGTGTGAATCAGGTGGCCCCTATTTAAGGATGAAGCCAACACTTGTTAAACATGCATTTGAAAGCTGAGGAAAATGGGTCGTTCAAGACATTGTTCAGAAGAACAGCGTACTTTGATTAAAAAGTTGATTAGAGAGGGGAAAACCTATAAAGAGGTGCAAAAAATGATAGGCTGTTCAGCTAAAATGATCTCCAATGCCTTAAAATGGAGAGCAAAACCAGAGAGACGTGGAAGAAAACGGAAGACAACCATCAAAATGGATAGAAGAATAACCAGAATGGCAAAGGCTCAGCCAATGATCACCTCCAGGATGATCAAAGACAGTCTGGAGTTACCTGTAAGTACTGTGACAGTTAGAAGACGTCTGTGTGAAGCTAATCTATTTTCAAGAATCCCCCGCAAAGTCCCTCTGTTAAAAAAAAGGCATGTGCAGAAGAGGTTACAATTTGCCAAAGAACACATCAACTGGCCTAAAGAGAAATGGAGGAACATTTTGTGGACTGATGAGAGTAAAATTGTTCTTTTTGGGTCCAAGGGCCACAGGCAGTTTGTGAGACGACCCCCAAACTCTGAATTCAAGCCACAGTACACAGTGAAGACAGTGAAGCATGGAGGTGCAAGCATCATGATATGGGCATGTTTCTCCTACTATGGTGTTGGTCCTATTTATCGCTTACCAGGGATCATGGATCAGTTTGCATATGTTAAAATACTTGAAGAGGTCATGTTGCCCTATGCTGAAGAGGACATGCCCTTGAAATGGTTGTTTCAACAAGACAATGACCCAAAACACACTAGTAAACGGGCAAAGTCTTGGTTCCAAACCAACAAAATTAATGTTATGGAGTGGCCAGTCCAATCTCCAGACCTTAATCCAATTGAGAACTTGTGGGGTGATATCAAAAATGCTGTTTCTGAAGCAAAACCAAGAAATGTGAATGAATTGTGGAATGTTGTTAAAGAATCATGGAGTGGAATAACAGCTGAGAGGTGCCACAAGTTGGTTGACTCCATGCCACACAGATGTCAAGCAGTTTTAAAAAACTGTGGTCATACAACTAAATATTAGTTTACTGATTCACAGGATTGCTAAATCCCAGAAAAAAAAAATGTTTGTACAAAGTAGTTTTGAGTTTGTACAGTCAAAGGTAGACACTGCTATTTTTTTGAACACACCCCTTTCAACTAATTGCCCAATTGCACAGCCTTAAGAGCGAGCATATCATGAATGCTGGGTCTTGTTTGTTTTCTGACAATCTACTGAACCTACTGGTAACTTGTTTGCCACGTAGCAATAAAAAATATACTAAAAACCTTGATTATTCTGGTTAGTCACATTGTACTGCTATTATTTTGAACAATACTGTATACACACACACACACACACACAAACATACATACATAATATCAGATTGTAGCCATATTTATGCTAGATTTCTGCTTTAATTTGATAAAAATGTTTATTTATGCCCTGGCCCTATTTAAATACACTCTCTCAAATATTTCTCAAATGTCAGGCAGATGACAAGCTCAACTGCTCGACAGCTAGATGGTTATCTGTCTGAAGTCCCCATCCCCAGAAGTGATAACAGTCTTGCCAACTGGAGAAGTAATGCACTTTCTAGTCCTACAGAGAAAAATTTCAAATGCACTTCACCTAAATGCACTTTGTTTTTATGAGAGAACTGTTCATTTTAAAACCTTTCTGCAGGCCAGTAGGCCTGTACATTATTATTAAATATACACATGAGTGGGATACATTTTTAGTTTGAATTTTATTTTATACTGTGCTTGTTGCAATGATTGTTGCAATGTGCTTAATAAATATTTGCATCATTTGTAATTATGTATTTTTATGTTTTTTTTTTTAAATAAGTTATGTAATTGTAATTATCTTTGAAACTTTAATATTAATTTATGCAATTGCAATGTCTTAATTTTAGTAAAGTTAGTACACGGTCATAGCAATAAATGCAATGGTACTAATAATTCACATAATTTCTTTCGGTGTTTCGGTTTCGGTTTTCGGCCTTGGATTTCTCTTTTTCGGTTTTCGGTTTCGGCCAAGAATTTTCATTTCGGTGCATCCCTACTTATTTTTTACTTAATATATTAAATAATGTTTACAGATTAATTTAAATCATCTAAACTTTTCTAAAATAACCTACACAACCACTGGTTTGCATGTTAACTTCCTTTATTTGCCTTTAATTAGCATTTACAGCATTGTTTATATAGTTTTTAATAGGCTATACATATTGCCCGTATTTAAACTCGTTTAACAAACAATAAAACAAAAAAATTAACGTTAAACAGAAGTAATTTGCGTGTTATTAACCAGTGTCTGTTGTTCTGTTTCACCGTAACTACGCTGCGTTGCGCTGGTTCTCTGCCCGAGTTAGAGTCATGTTCGGCGGGGAACTGCTCAAGGCTGAGGCTGCCCTCCTGCATTTCATTCATAGCCAAAATATACTGCAATTGCCTTTATAACCTGCCCAAAGCAAACAGTAAACAGCTCTGAGGGAATATCTGTATTCTGTATCTTTATGAATTAAATCGTTTATTTCACGCAAAGCATCAGGTTTTTTCATCACGCGAAAAGACCGCGACTTGTTAAAGGTGATTCATACCGCGTGCCTGTATGTTGCTCTGCATAAAATTCAACGATATTCAGCATAGTAATGATTTTATAGATTAAATAAAATGTATACAAACCTGTATTTTACCGACAAATTCGTCAATTCGATGGTGCTAAGAACTGCTCTCTTCAGAAGAGAAGCAAATCCCCGCGATAAATAACTCAACCGCTGGGTTAAGTCTGACCCAGGATCTGAGTAATACAAAAACTACCCAAACATTGGTTTGTTACATTTGACCCAGGAGCTGCAAAACAACCCAAACACTGGGTTGTTACGTTTGCAAAACTACCCAAACACTGAAAAAATAACCCAAAAAATTACCCAAAAGGCTCAAACCAGCATTTGGGTTAAAAAAATAACCCCGGATTTTTTAGAGTGTAGGATGAGTAGATAATTAGATAACATTATTTTTTTATTACTCAATTATCAGAATAGTTTTTATGTGACAGTTTAAAATAAATGGAATGAATAGTTTCCCCACCATATCTTTTTTTCTTTGAGACTCATTGGAGACACCCTGGCTTTACTGTCTGAGTCTGCTCATCTGTACCAGCTGATGGTCATTTGGTTTCTCTTTGCAGGAGAGACATAAGCATAGCTGTAGGGACCTCAGTCTGCAAGTTCAGCACCACACACACACATACACACACACACACGCACACACTCACCCCTCATGGGCCCTTCATCTACTAGATTTGGTTGCTGATTACCTCTGAGCTCGAGAGAGCATTCTTCATTCAACTTTCCCTGTGATCTTGCTGCCATTTGGCATGTCTGTGTTTAAAGTTGATCTTCAGCTGGAAGGTGCTCATCTTATTAAAGCACAACCTAAACATGAATCTGGATCTAATGACCTGCAGTCAATTAGACCAGACAAGTTTTGAACTGCACCTTGAGCCTATGGGCCATCATTTCACTGTAAGTGCCAAGAGGGTCATGTTTAACATTCATCACAAGTGGCTGAACAGTATCATTAGGTGCTGTTATCTTCACACAGCACTTGTGTTTTTCTCCTCATTATTCCATGATCTCTTTCTGTGTTGTGTTTCAAGGTCATGGCTCAGAGCGTGTGCCTGTTTCGATTCAACGGTACAAACATATCACTGCTTGTTTCTGTGGTAACAGCCCCGCTGACCTCCTCGAATGTGGACCAATTAAAGGAGTCTCTGACATAGGAGGGCACTAACGTGTGAAGCCTTTTTGCTTTCTGAAAGTGATTAAGAGGATAAATCTTCCCATTTAGGGAAAGAGAGAGAAGATTATAGAGACTGTAGAGGCTACTGAAGAGGACAGATGGGTAGGAGTCTTGTTAATGAGTAGAAAGTATATTATAGTATAAAGCTTACAGTACTTTGTGGTATACTGTAAACTTTTTTCTCATAACCAACAATAATTGTAATACTCCAGAAATTCAATAATATAGCTTTTAATTATTATTATTATTTTTTTGGAATTACTACTATTGCTACCAATACATATTTATGTAATTTTATGATTATGCAATAATATATATATATATATATATATATATATATATATATATATATATATATATATTACATTACATTTATTCATTTAGCCGACGCTTTTATCCAATCCAAAGTGACTTACAAGGGCTTTTAAATAATATAATAAATAAAAAGAATACAGATAGAATAGAAAAAGTTTGTACATTGTACATTTGATAGGTAAGACTCAAACCACTGAAGAGTGGTTCCTGAAATGACCTTTGCCAGTAGGGTTGATAGGGGGATCTGGTTGTTAACGGTGTCAAAAGCAGTGGACAGATCAAGCAGGATAAGTAGTGAAGATTTTGATTCCGCTTCTGCCAGTCTTAGGGCTTCAACAACTGAGAGCAAATCAGTCTCAGTTGAATGTCCACTTCGGAAGCCAGATTGGTCGCTGTCAAGGAGGTTGTTCTGTGTGAGAAATGCAGAGACTTGGTTGAACACAGCTCATTCAAGTGTTTTAGCAATGAAACGAAGAAGGGAAACTGGTCTATAGTTCTCTAAAAGAGATGGGTTAAGGTTGAGTTTCTTAAGTAGTGGAGTTATACGAGCCTGTCTAAATGATGAGGGGAAAACACAAATGTGGAGGGATGTGTTAATGATGTGAGTGAGTGCAGGTACAACTGCAGGAGAAATGACTTGAAGGAGATGAGATAGAATAGGATCAAGCGGGCAAGTAGAAGGATGATTAGAAAGGAGTTTAAATAGTATAAATAGTATAAATAGTGGTCAAATGGGATGCTTTTAGCTCTTATATACTTGTGGCATGAATTTGAAGTGTTCTTTGTAAAAATCTTGATGCAGATTAATGAGGCAGAATGTGTGTTTATTCATGTTTTGTATTATTTGCAGGTCCATTGTCTCGGAGCCCTTGTGAACTTTTGCCAGTTGGGGTGGGTCACCCAGTTCAGGCCATGTTAAAGAGTTTTACCGCCCTATCAGGCTGCGCTAGCCGAGGAACCACCAGCCTCCCTCAGGAGGTGCACATCATCAACCTACGAAGAGGCAATGCACAAGGAGACAGAGAGAAACCAGCACAGGTGAGATTCCTTCACTACTAGACCTTTACCAGCACCTCAAATACAGCAAAGGCTCCTTATGTGCACTGCAAAGGCTTGTTAATTAAATGCATCCAGTAGCTCATCTCAGTCATGTCAAGTTGTGTCATAATTAAGCATTGGAACATGAAGTTTATGCATAATCAAGAATACTAGCTTGACCTCAGATGTTTTCATGCTTTCATGCTGCTGTTTTGCAAAGTAAATAAAAATTTATATCAGAGAAGCTCCAAAACATAATTCTAAAGATAAGTTTTAGTATTCATTTATTTAAGGAATAATACAGTAAAACAGTAATACAGTTGTTCCTGTGATGGCAAGGCAGGCTCCAGTCTTCAGTGTCACATGATCCTTCTTAAATCATTATAATATGCTTATTTAGGGAACAATAAACTATTTAATTGTAATCAATGTTGGAAATGGTTGTGCTGGTTAATATTTAGTGGAAAAAAAAGTGAATCTCTTTTTGTTTTTTACCTAAATTTGCTAAATTCATAATGTATATTTCAGTGATTTCAAAGCTTTAAAAATGAACTCTTATTTTTTAGATTGTCACCTTTATAGTTAAACAAGATTTGGTTCTCTTTACCAGATTGAATGTAGTTACAGTATAATTTGTATTTGTTTGGAAACAAGAATTTTAAATAGTCTTTAATTTGTCGCTTTAATTTGTTCAGTATTTCCATGCAGCCTTAAACACAGACCAGCAGAAATGTTGTCAGACAAAAAGGGTGCTGTGAACCCCGTCTGTGCACTATTTTAGATTGTTCAAATAGCAATTTCACTGTTGTGAAACATCAAGCCACTAAAACCTGGAAACGAAGAGTTGTATAAATGGCTGCTTGGCAGAGCTGTTTCTTGCGGGTTTAACTTGCAATGATGAAGTGGGTCTAAACATACTTTAATTTCTAACTTGGCTGAGGTGATGATGAGTTGGCTGGGTTGTTGAGCTGTTAGTTCTCTTGTTAGTTGGTCAGGATGTTGTAGAAACACATTTCTGGAAGGTTTATTTGGCCGAGAGCTGTGCAGACTCTAGATGTTTGCAATGAGATCTGTGTTGCATAATAATTTCTGTAATTAGTCTTTTCTTCAAGAACATGCACAAAAACACACCCTGGTTTCAGAAAATAATAAGATAAGATACTGATATGAACCTTTTTTACCCAAGTTGTACTTTATTCTAGTCCCATTAGTAACCAGTGAATATGGAAAGAAAATATGTACTTGGAAAAAGATTGGCCTTCAAGTTTTCAGCCCTCACATATCCCAAGAAAAACATCACTGGGCCTCAGGAAAGTTGAGGTAAGTTTTGGAGCCTCTGTCTGGGCTTTTGTGAGCAAAAAGGGAGTCCTAAAGATGGAGTGAGAAGGGCCAAAAGAAGAAAAAAGACAGAGTGCAAATGGGCGCAGTTGTCGGGCACTATCAGCCACGCGGATCGAGAAAGGCTCTTTCTCCTTTTTGAACTCTGTGTGGCTTGGACTCACAGCTCTATTGAAATACAATATCAGTCCCTGCCGACACAGACAATGATGGCTTTAAACCGCCTTGCTTTCACTCTTGTGTGTTTTTTGCATCAGGGAGCAAGTATCACTCAACTGGGTCGGGCAAACAAAAAGCTTTCTTCTTCACCCCTGCCAGGGTTCAAAGCCCTCTCAGATTTTACTCTGTGGTGCTCCATTAGACTGGGGCTCATATCCATACCACATACTGTGTGCCTTCATGCATTGTAATCAGGATCGCTGTGAGTAGTTGTTGTTCCCTCCACCCTGACAGACAGGAAGCAGAAGAAAAGTGTACTGGCCAAAGCACAGGAGCGGAGTGCTGTAAACATCCGTGCCAGAGAGATCAGATTGTTGTTGGTGGCTTCAGTATGTGAAACAAAAGCCTGAGGAATGTTATCTGACATATCTCAGAAGTGTAAGCAACATGGCGAGAGAGAGAGAGAGAGAGAGAGAGAGAGAGAGAGAGAGAGAGAGAGAAAGAGAGAGAGAGAGAAAGAGAGAGAAATAGCTTTTTTTGTTTTCAAGTTGTCAATCCCAAAGTCATTGGCAAACAAAAGATTTCTTTGATAAACTTAAATGCTTTTATAGGCAAAATTCACTCCATTCATCAGCCAGCCAGTCAACAGGCTCAATTTGTGTCTCAAAGAAGTCATTCAGTTGTTACTTTTATGTATTTAGTGTTTAAAATTAAGACTCACCAAGCACCAAGTGCAATGAAGAGGAAATAACATAAAACTACTAGCCAGTAATTTTATTGTGAGCTACTTTAATGTTTATCTCAAGAACTCCATGTGGTGATGCATACTGTATTTGTAATATTCATCAAATTAAGCCACTAAAAATAGAATAAGAGGAGCAAAATCAGGTCCTTAGACTGGCTCATTACTGTTTATCACCTGAATGAAATGTTTAAAAATTATGTTTATTTTGTATTTATTTATTTTTCTGTAATCGGTTTAGGTGGTCTCATAGTACGGAGCCCTGCACATGACATGCAAGAAAAAATAAATAAATAGTGCGCACGATTTACTAATTCGTTCCCTCAATTTACTAAAACGTGCACATGATTATTATTGCATTCCCTCGATTTACTATTGCGTTCGCTCGATTTGCTAAATCGTGTGCACGATTTAGCAAATTGATTGGACGAATTAGTAAATCATGCGCCAATTTTATAAATCGAGTGAACGCAATAGTAAATAGAGGGAACGCTATAGTAATCGTGTGCACGTTTAAGTACAATGAGGGAACGAATTAGTAAATCGTGCACACAATTTAGCCTTATATTTTTTCCTGTGTGTCATGTGCGGGGCTCCGTACTCATAGCATGGAAAAGTCACTTAAGTCTAGTCACTTTATTGTAGCTTAACAATTATGTAATTAAAAAAAAAGTTATTTGAAAGGAATTAATACTTTTGTTCAGCAAGGACGCATTAATTTAATCAACGGTAAAGGCATTGCTATATAAATTTATATTTGAAATATATTATATTTTTGAATAGAAAACAGTTATTTTAAATTATAGTAATATTTCACAATATTGCAGTTTTGATCAAATAAATAAAGCCTTGGTCAGCATAAGAAACTGTCTTGGATTTAATAACATGACTTTTTACACAAGCACCATTAGTCACAGTTCATGCTTTTGGATCCTGTCCTCTAAAGTAAATGTGCCTCATCAGGACTTTGCAATGGCCTGAAACCATGTGCTGGAGATGTGTGAAAGTCAACATGTCTCAACTAGCCAGCAGGATTCCAGCAGCCTATGGCTGAAAGCGAATCAGAGCTCTGGCATTGATAAATGAGACATGTCATTTTCTGCTATGCTATAATGCCATTGACCTTTTGTTTTTGTTAGGAAATGGCTAAAGAGCTCAATTCCCTATGATGCCATTGTTGTGGGTTTGTATCAGTATCTTGGTAACAGATTTTTTTTTTACTATTTGCACATATCTGGCTAACAATTGAATAGTGGCCAAGACTATGTTTTCTCAGCACATTCTTGACCCTTGTTGGAGTCCTGACAACAGTATGTCTTGGTTAGTTTTTCATATGCAAATTTATTATACATATTTTTCTTAATATAGTCAAAGAAAGAGTAGAATATGTATAACACGAATAATACCAAGCAAAAGGTGTTAGCTTGCCAAGCACAAATGCTAACAAAATAACATTACAAGTTTCCATGTAGTTCCCTTAAAATATGTAATAAGCTTGTGGAAATGTCATTTTGGCTCCACTAATAGCACCACACAGAATTGCAAAAATAAAAGAAATTGCTTACTTAAAGTTATTTCTGCACAAACTGGAGAAGGTATTTTAACATCCAAAAAATGACACACTTTGCCTTTAAAAAGTGCAGCAAACTTAAGTTTGCGCTTCATAGCACTGTGCATATGAGTGGATTTTAAGCTACCTCTTAAGCCTTATATGAGGTTTTGTCTACACACAGGAAGATAAGACTGTTCCTTTCACTGCATTCCAAACAGCAGATATTTCAAAGACAGCTCCAGATAGTCTGCACAACGATAGAAAGGGAAGATTATGGATGCACTGAACAAAAGAATCATGACAGCTGTTGATGTACACACATCCGACCTAGGGATCCTTACTATCTAAGGGACTAAAGATCAGAATATAATCTCACACGCACATTTGGAAACTGCAGGACCAGGATGTTAACGCACTTGCACAAATTCTGATGTTCATTTTTATCTGTGTGCTATAATGTTCACTGTAGGGGTGTCCCCGACTAAGGATTTTCATAGTCGAATCGGAATTTTTGAATCTTGCTGATATTCGACTAATAGTTGAATCATATGTTTGGGTCAGGGCAAAATACATTAACAAGAGTCAAGTCAGACATTCGACTAACATAATTACTGATGTTAACACACAGGGAAAATGTGTAATGAAAACCTTGCAGATATAAACGGGGTAAATAATGTTTTATGTTTTGATGAACAGATAACTAACACTTAATGTTGACGAAACCATAGCAATATATATATATATATATATATATATATATATATATATATATATATTTACAATATTGCTCTCATTACCGTATTTTCTGGACTATAAGTCACACTTTTTTCATAGTTTGGCTGCGACTTATAATCAGGTTGGACTTGTTTATCAAAATTAATTTGACATGAACCAAGAGAAATGAACCAAGAGAAAACATTAGCGTCTACAGCCCCGAGAGGGCGCTCTATGCTGCTCAGTGCTCCTGTAGTATACACTGAAAACAAATTTTTGATCAATGGGATTCAACTCATAATTTCATATAGAATATGCTTCATTATTAATACAACACAACATTAATATTAAGACTTATAGGCTATTTGCAAAAAGGACCCAAATGCACATGAACATATCTGCAGGGCTCTGAATGCGAACTCCTTTTGTGGACGCGTTCTTCATGAAACAATGTGCAGAAACACTGCAGCTAAACTCAAAAAATTCAGAGCATTTTAGTATAACTTTAGTCTTCTCATTATAATAGTATGTGTATGTGTAGTATAATAGCTGAAGAGATATCTCCGTAGTACTACAATGAAGCGTTTGACTCAAAACCAAATGCATCTAATATCAGGTAAATAATATATAAATGACATGTATACACCGGCTGAAATGTTTTGAAATCATTTGTAGCTTACCTGTTCGAAAAAATCCAGTCTCTGCCTGTGTCAGTTTGAGTCTTGTTAAAGTTTTAAATCCCTGCCGCCAAGATGCTCCTCTGTCGGTCACAGATTATGGAAAGTGAAACATAAATTTATAGGGGTGGTTGGATTTATTTACGCACTTTAAAATATTAATTTGAAGCTTCTCTCTTTTCAGATTCTTACAGTTTTATCATAATAGGCTGTATATTAACTTATTGGGATAAAACCGGTAGCTCTATAAAGAAAAAGACATTTGAGCTCCCCATATAGTCAAAATGGCATAGCAGCCCGTGAATATTCGACTGTTAGATTGGTAGTCGAATCAAAGCTTCGATTCGTCGACTATTTGGTGTCACACCTAGTGCACTGCAATTTTTTTTTTTTTTTTTACAATTCTGTATTTTTCTTTTTTTTAAGTAACAATTATTAAAAAAACAAATTGGAAAGCAGCACACATTTGCTTATTTAATAATACTTTTTTTCAGAAAATACATCTTGTTTAAGGATTCACAATAATTGTGCATTCAGATTTTCCCAATTTTTATATTTAGATTACCTTTGCTTTTATCTAACGGTATCTTAAAAACATTGTTACCATAATATAATATCATGTTAGCGCTTCATAATTTATAAAGCTGAAATAAAAGTTAAAGGGCATATTGCAGGTTAGAGACACCAGTGAGTCGATATATAGAAAAATAATGTAGGAACTAGTTTATTTACACTCTTAAATAACCACAGATACAATAATGAGCCTGCTATGCAGCCAAGAGAGCAGGGTCAGGCCAGAATTAGACAAAACAGCGGTCAGAGGAGACAGATTGAGTTGTGCTGCGAGAAGAACAGAGCAGATCTTGGTGAGAGACTGATGTTAGCTTACAGATATTCACACGTTAGCTAACGATATGTAATCAGGCAATAGCAAAGCTAGCATTAGTCATCTATGAGTGTTGATACTGACCAATAACAGAAACTAATAAGTGTTGATCAGGCGTGTCACACTCGTTAATATCCGACACTAACATTACGTGATATAGCGGTTTCTCATCACCGCAGGAGAGAGAGAGGAAGAGGGAGATAAACACATTTTTGACTCATTATGTGCTTGTGTGGGAAAAGCTAAGATTCTGAGGAAAGTTAGTGCTGCAAGGAGTTACATACTGGGCCTTAATGGAGAATGTGACCCCCCCCCCCCCACACACACACACACTTGATATGCAGTGCCTGCATAAATTATTACTCTGAGCTAAAT
Organism: Carassius gibelio; assembly: GCF_023724105.1. NCBI lineage: Eukaryota > Metazoa > Chordata > Actinopteri > Cypriniformes > Cyprinidae > Carassius > Carassius gibelio. The sequence goes on from NC_068376.1 coordinate 15,724,917, forward strand.
ACTTGTATGTATAAATAAATTAAAGATTTGAATATTAAAACAATCTGGATAACAATTTACTTCACATCTCATTAATTAATTATGTTTACTGATTTGGAAGTTAGCAAAAAAAAGACTTACGGTGAACAGTTGACGTTTTTGTGGTCCTGCATCTCTGACAGATCTGTGATTATCGCGTCTCCCGTCGGCGGTCGAGCCACAGGCTGACAGGGACCCGATGAAGGTACTGCGTGCACAGAAGGAACCGCAGCAGTCACGAAGCGAGTCTCACTCTCTACTTGCTTCGATATCCCATGTTGAACTGCAGCATATCGCCGGGATGATAACCCTTCAGTGTAAAGTGATCGCTACACAATACTGCATTTTTCAAAGTCGATGTCCCGACAGCCTGGAGTTTGTGCAACCTCCACAAACACAATCATTAACCAAGACAATGATAAATTGAAATAAAAATAACTACAGAAAACACAGAACTGTCAAGGAAACCATCATAATTTTTTCTTCTAAATTTGTGCCTTGGTGTCTTGTAAAACATTTTCAAATCCTGCAGTAACAGTTCTATAGAACCTTGTATGATGATTTTCAGTCATTTGGGATTTTAATCTGTGATATCCACTCTAATTGCTAGGACATGTGAAACAACGTATCTTGTTTTAAGGATTAAGACAAACATATTAAGACTTTCTTTTTCAATTTAGCCGTTTCCAAAGTGACCTTTGTGGTCGGATGTTTCCATTAAAAACCATGACTCCAGTAACTGGTCTCGAATTCAGCTTGTGTGGCTCAGAAACTAGTAAACATGAATGTCCCAAAGGTCCGTAGTGTCATTCTAATGGTGCAATTCTAAGAAGGCACTCATTCACTTAATATATTCTTTTCACCCTGGTCAAAGTTCATGTTTTTGTCAATTGTGGTCCTCTGCAAGATAAAAAAAAAATGTCTTGCTAATCACACAGAATGCTGAGTCCAGGCAATTTTTCATTCCTGTGGGACTCCAGACTTTAGAAGTGTTCTAATGTCATGCAAGTCTATTTGTCCTTGACACGTTTTTGCGGCAGAGAGCGCCACATTTCTTATGGTTTACATACAGTATGAACCCCTCTGGACTATTTGTTTTGGACTGCTTCCAGATGTTCTCCATTTCTCTGTGGGGACGTGAATTCAGTTCAGTTCAGTATTCGTTGGCTTGCTTCACTGTGCTAATGAAGGAGTGCTGGGTTACCCGGCACGACAAAACTTTCCTCACCAGTTATATTTAAGAGATTTAATGTATTGGCGAAACTGGACTCTGTCCTGACACCTAGCTCAGTGTCTCCCAGGCCTTGTTCACCTGTGTGGTCCCTGGCTGGGTGGTAGGAGGACAGATAAATCTGTCTGTCCGTGACTCCTTGGCGTCAACAGAGGATGTTTGGAAGGGACTGAGGCCGGTTTGTGGGGTCACGGATGTGGGAGAGAGAGTTTGGCCTTGTTTTTTTTCTCCACTTAAATGGAGAAAGATAAGCACCCAAGGACATCTGGCTGAATTATATTGAGCCTTGACATTAACAACAACCTACCTAGAGCACTGGCACAGATGTGGCCTTTTGGATTCACACACCCACATTTAAATGCACAACCAGACTGCCTTCTCTCTTTTTTCACAGAAAAACACACACACACACACACACACACAACGTTCAAATCCAACATGGAGACTGTGGCAGGGTCGTGTTTCACGTGCCCAGGCGCCACCGGCCTTCAACAACAGATGGATCAGATCCTCCAAGACATAAACAATTCAGCCGAGCCCTGATTTACTGCTCCCAAACACAACGTTGAAAACCTAGAGGTGGGATAGGGTTACTGACCATCCCGGTTCTGCCAACTAGCGGGACCTGTCCATAAATGTGCAATGAACCATTATAGGATGTGCTCTGCTTTGCAAAGATAATTAACTGAACTGATAACCGATGGAGACTGAAACACATGGTAAGAGTCATATTTTATTTGTCTAATGATCAGCAATGTTTTGCTTAACTCTACACATCCAGTACAGTGGTCTGTACTGTGTAATCTGACGAGGGAGATGTTCCAGCTTTTTTTTTTGAAAAAACTGCACTTGTTGCAGTGCCTTCTCTAATACCAGAAACATCTGCCTTCAAATTTAGATTTGATTTTAGCTAATGAAATATTTTCAGAGGCAGGATAATTAAAATGCTTTCATACATTCTTTTGTGCCATCAACATGCAATGATGCATTAAAATGCTGTCTCTGTGGGCAGCTCATTAGAGTTTTGGCATGTCTACCTCTATTAGAAGGTAATACAAATAATTTAAAGCAAGTGATACTGTGATAAACCACAACTTACTGCTGTAATTATGGATTATATGTCTATTTTTATATTTGTGCCTCTGAGTTCAGAGACTGGGTAAACATGCACTCTGTCTTTCTCGCATCCTCCTGTTAGAAATATCGGTATCACTTGCCCTTCATATTGTGTGAAATTTACAAGCTGTTAGTCATGCAATCTCTTGGAATGTAAGTCAGGGCATAGAGATCATAAATTTATCTCGTTTTGTGTGAAGTTTTTTGTTTTGGAATGGGTCTTGGATGCTTGTTTACAGAGTCAGCATGAATGCAGCTGGTCCGTCAGCAATTACGGCAAGGGTAGTCTCCAAAGGCTCCAGATCCCTCCCGTCCCCTCGCAGGCTCAACCCTGTCAGATAGAGGTGGAGACATTTGCTCGGAATTGTGAGCAAGAGTGTTTTGGGTCATGTTCAAAACTCAAGTACATAGTAATTGTAATTTATTGCTGTACTTAAGTATTATTTTGGGGAGCTTGTACTTCATCCAATTACTGTTGCAACTAAGTGCTTGAAGTTTTAATTACACTGTAATTTACAGTAAATAGTAACTTTACACTGTAATGTACAGTCAATGTAATAAAAAAGGCAGCTGCAGTTGCCAAAACTTTACCGTAAAAATATGGAATAAATATCTTAGGTTTTAAGGGACTGGACTAAAATTTGCAATAACTAAACAAATTAACATAAAATGTAAGATAAAACCCAAATTAACATAAATGATAGCAATAACTAAAAATAAATGCTTTTGCAAAATAACATCAAATATAAAGTTTATCTTCGGGAACTCGAGCTGCGTCGAGCGCTTTCGGGGAACGCCTTTGGCAAGAACAACTCTGAATATTGTGTGCAATCAGTCCAATGGAAGAGCGTGGCGTCACGGGCGGGGTGACGCACGTGATGGGTGTGTACGCTTCGATCCCGGAGGGCTCTCTTCGAGGAGGGAGCCTTCGCCAGCGTTCCTCGCGATACCGGTCCCACTTTCGCCGAGGCGGAACGGCGCCAGCATTCGTTGGGTTCGCAGATCGATCTGTTGGAGGGAATGGAGACGGGCACGTCCTTGTCCTTATCTCCTACCTTACCCATTAGATCTGCCCGATTCCTGGGTTCGGAAGCCCAAGCTTAGGTTCTTCCCCCCCGAGCATCGGGCTTGACGCTCCGCCTTTCTTTCTCCGAGGAGATTGATACGGAGGGCGTCGGCGAGCTTTTAGTTGCACAAACATAAAGTTGCATAAGCATATACAATAAACAGTGTTATGCCTAACATTATACGAGCAGCTATTTAATTTCAGAGGGGATTAATATTGTTTGTGTGAATAATTATTCGCACGTTGTCGAGGCAACACGTGTATTACATTGTTTTCAGTTTTCATATGAATTTTCTATACCCGACCGCTTGTCTGGTTGTTTAAACTCCATTTAATAAGGAGGAGTTAATTCTATTACTTCAATGTGTACTTTGTCACAATCTAGACCGTGTTTACTTGTCTGATTGTTTTGATTTCATTAAATTCTAAGAAATTTAATAACTGAGAAGTTAAAGAAGTTTAAAATTCTGAGGAATATAATGACTTTGAGAAGTCAGCACTTCAATGTGTACTTTATCTCAATCCAGACCGTATTTACTTGTCTGATTGTTTGATTGTTTAAAATTCTGAGGAATATAATGACAATTATTGAACATGTGAAGTTAGATGTACTGGAGGGACTGCTGGGTGGGAGCAGCCCCCTCCATGTACAGACAGAGCAACGCTCTAGGCCAGCGACTTCTCAGCCTAATCCGAATCCGTTGTCAGGCTGGGAGGTCCACGGCCAAGAAGTCATGACGCATTTCAGTCACGACTACAGAGGGCGGCCCCTACTGGGGTAGAGCGGTGTCCACCTCATTATACGGTGCCCGTCTCACCTCAGTGCCCTCGGGAGGTGGGTCTGCCAACCCTGCCAGAGTTTCAGGGCACAGCCGCTTCCAGCGAGCACTGCTCTCAGTTATTTCCGCCCGTGAGCGTAGCGGAGCTGAGACGCTCGCCGCCCCTTCGGGGGCCTCTTACACCAGATGTCAGTCTCTAGAGACTGATTCCATTAGTACATCAGTTAGCAGCGTGAAAACTACTGCCAAATGTATCTCAATGGGTCCTGCACATGGTAGAAAGAGGCTATCGCATTCAGTTCGGCCATCCTGCACACGGTAGAAAGCCGTGTAACGCTAGCGACATACGCATCCCTCACCGGTTGGGGTGCGGTCATGAGTGGCCACCCTGCCCGCGGTCTGTGGAGTGGTCGCCATCTGACATGGCATACCAGTTGTCTAAAGATGCTAGCTGTGCATTGAGCATTGAAATATTTTCTCCCAGACTTGAGAGGTCACCATGTGTTGGTGCGCACTGACAACACATTGGCGATCTCTTATATCAGTCACCAGAGAGATCGGCATTCGTGGTGAAGTAGATATGGAGAGTTTTTGGACCTCTTTGCGACTCAAGAGATATCGCAATGTCCCCTCTGTTTCTCTCTAGTTCATCCAGCTCCTCTGGGACTGGACGCTATGGTACAGACCTGGCCGAGGCTTCGTCTGTACGCTTTTCCCCCTATGGCTCTGCTCCCGGGAGTTCTGGCGAGAGTACGCCGGGCCGGGGTCCGTCTTCTATTAGTAGCCCCGTTCTGGCCGGGCCCAGTATGGCTCGCAGATCTGATCTCTCTCCTCAACGGCTATCCATGGGTGATTCCGATCAGGACAGATCCCTCGAGGAGTTGTGGAAGTTGTCTGTGTAGCCCCTGAGGGGGCACAGCTCATAGCTTCCGGTGTCCCAATCGAGGTTGTTGAGATCCCCCCACTCCAATCCAGAGCTCCCTCTACGAGGAAACTGTACGCCCTGAGGTTGAAACCCTTCTCCTCATGGTGCAGAGACCGCCAGCTTGACCCTGTTAACTGCCCAGTTGGTACAGTTCTGGAGTTTCTCCAAGCTAGGCTCTCTGCGGGGTTAACTCACTCCACCTTTAAAGGTGTACGTGGCTGCCATAGCTGTTTACCACGTCCCTTTCAACGGTCAGTCAGTGGATAGACACCCCCTAGTTACACGTTTCCTCCATGGTGCGCTGAGGCTGAGACCTCCAGTACGGTCCTGTGTTCCCCCCTGGGACTTGGTTGTGGTGTTAGAGGCTCTTTGTAAAGCTCCATTTGAGCTGATTCATGAATATTACTGGCTATTACTTCTCAAAATAGAGAGTTGGAGACCTTCAGGCCCCCTCGGTGGCCCCTACCTACTTAGACTTTGCCCCTGGTATGGCCAAAGCATTTTTATACCCTTGAGCGGGTTACGTTCCTAAGTTCCCTGTGTTATGCCCCAACCCATAGTATTGCAGGCCTTCTGCCCTCCTCCCTTTCAGGAGCCAGACCAGGAGAAGTATGTGTCCAGTTCGAGGACTGGATGCATACGTCCACAGAGCTGCTGTGGAGAAAACCTGACCAATTGCTTGTTTGCTACGGTCCTCCTAAAAAGGGTTCCCCTGCCTCTAAGCAGACCCTTAGTCGTTGGATAGTCGAGGCTATCAACGAGTCCTATGAGTCCTCTGGTCTTCCCCTTTCTTTGGGAGCCAAGGCCCACTCTACATGGAGTATGGCTGCCTCTAAGGCCTTTCTAGCAGGTGTGTCCCTCTTGGACATCTGCAACGCTGCGGGGTGGTCCACGCCCTCTACATTCGCCAGATTTTACAATCTTGATATGCGAGCCGCTCCTGGCTCTTCTGTCCTCTCGCCCCTAGGTTACGAATGTAAACCTAGTTCCTCGAGGGAACGAGATGCTGCGTCGCAGAGCCATACTCCCGGCACCCCTGCCGGCACTTGCTTCCCTACTCGAAGCTGAAGTCAGCTGTGTGGCAGGTGCCTTTATAGCTTCCTGGTCGCTACGTCACCCCGCCCGTGACGCCACGCTCTTCCATTGGACTGATTGCACACGATATCCAGAGTTGTTCTTGCCAAAGGCGTTCCCCGAAAGCGCTCGACGCAGCGTCTCGTTCCCTCGAGGAACTAGGGTTACATTCGTAACCTAGGGACGTTTCATGCTATGAATTCATTTCACATTTTATTACAATGTACATAATACATTTTTCTACTATTGTATAATTTAATTTGTCCAAATGTAAAAGTTTGTGCTGCACAGTTTAGCACAGCTTGCTTGTAGTTACAATGTAATACTGGAAAGCACAAACCGTTTTGGAAGGGTTAGCACTTTTTCTTCAGATATATTGAACCCTGGTGCTCATATGGGTGATGCAGGTTTGAGTCCTGCCTGCGACATATCCAATCCCTTTTTTTCGCATTCCCAAATATGTTACTGTGGCTTTGTGATGCTATCTGTAAAAACAGGTAGGAGTTTCTTTATTTCTTATTAAAACCTGAAGTTTAAGCTGGACAAATGAAAATATTCTACAGAAAACTTGCAACCCGTGTGTAAGTGATGCTTATTTCAGATGCAAAAAGGATGTTTAATACTAAAGTTTAATTCTATCCCTGTTTTTTTCTGGAGAATAGCTGCGTACAGTTAAATGACGTCTGTTTTGGCACAAAAAACATGACTAAATCTAAAAAAGCATGTCAGGGAAAAAATAAAAAGATGAAAAAGTATGTTATGAATAATTGTTTATTGCACTAACACATAGAAATACATTAACGCTCAGACAGCAGCTGCAAGGTGTCACTGCTGCCCTCTTATTCACACTGAACTAACATCCTTCCCAACCACTGCCTCCCTCCTTCTGCTCCCCTCACACATACACACATTTCCATTTTATTGTGCAAATCAGAAGGAACGGTTTCCTGTCCCTCTCTCTTTTCCCAGTGCCAGTGTGTTGTACAGTGTTACAGCAGACGGCCCAGGCTGTGTTTTCCTCTCAACAACAGAGAGACATGCACAGCTGCATTTTGCTCTGTAACAGCCATGGCACTGGTTCAGACTGCACTGCAGCGCTGGCTAATTAAGTGAAACTGAACACCTAGTAGTGACTGTGCATAATGCTTTTACTTTCTCATCAACCTCGCTGGAAATATAGCTAATTCCTTTCTCTTCAGTGACTTTATACATATATATATACTGTAGACACACTTGCACACACACACACACACACACACACACACACACACACACACACACACACACATATATGCAGGGATATGGAGGTTTTGAGTCCTGTCCAAGTATATTTTTGTGCCTCCATGCTATATACCGGTCCAAAGAGGCTAAAGTGTAAAAATAACTCTAGAGACCCCAGGAAAGTGTCTGACCAACTCAGTTCTTTCCTGTGTTGAAGTATTTCCTATTGAAACAGGAAGTCGTCATGACATATCAAAGGCCTTGTGCTTTTTTTAACCAGCCAATAGCTTTCAGTTTACGTCAATTCAGCAAAATTCTGCAGTGATCAACATATTTGGAAGCTTTTAATTAAATAATTTCTCCCAGTTAGTGGTAAGTGCCTTTTTTATTTTTACAGATATTTTTTTTTATTGGTTTTATTATTAATTTTATTAATTTATTATTTGTTAGTTGACTGAGTGTCAGATGATTTCAGATTATGCTATAAAATAAATAATGTTATTGCAGCAATGTTGTGTATGTATTCATGTTTAAGTGAAATTGCATTGCCCTGTGGCCATATACAAATGTATTAAATTGACCCATTATGTTACTTTTTTTTTTTTTTTTTTACAAACAAACAAACAAACAAAAAAACCTTAATATTGATATTTTCCTGCAAATATAAATATTGCATTTGAAATGTTTATACCAGCTAGTAGTTTTTTTTTGTTTGTTTGTTTTTTTGATATTTTAAGTGTCAGTTTTAACTAGCAAATAGCTGCCTTAAAATATAACAGGTATGAACTAAAATTTCATGGGGTCTTTATAGTGGAATGCTGCAGTTACAACACATTGGCTTTTCTGAGAATATAGGTTGGGATGACGTTAGACGATGCAGTGGAATGTGCTTTTGGCACAGCAGTAAGATCCTGACTCATTAAGGAGTCTTCCTTCTGCGCTTTTGATGAAGAGCCAGGTTTGTGGCCATACCTGCAGCCCTGTACATCAAGACAACTTTTCCTTCGCAGCGAGAGCTGAGAAATAAGAGATATTTCAGTGGATCTCAGTGTCCTTATCCAATGAGTTCAGGGAGGCGGACTGTCTCCACTTCAAACACAGTTGCACTGAAAGCCTTGCTACAGACTAACCAGCCCAGTCAGAGAAGTCCTTTCAAGTCTGAAATCTGCTTCCTCCATCACTGCCCACCTCCACAAAGGCCTGGCTCGAAGGTGGTAGTCTGATACTTCTGAGGCAGAGAATGGCTCTGTTTTGACATAGGCTGCTTGGCCAATAATCCTTTAGTTCCAAGTTAACTCTCTCTCCTTCATCTCAATGAACAAAACTGCAATGATCTCATCAGTCTCCGCAGTGACCTACGGATCAAAGTGCCAGAACCCTTCTCTCTGCCTGCAAACAAAGCCTTCATTCTGTGGTAATAGATGTGACAAGGCCAGTAAGTAGTGGAGACAAGAGTGTGTGTTCTTGAGAGGAACTCTCCAGTCCGATAAGAGAAGAATTACTGTATGGCACATTTACACCAGATTAGATGCACTACTCAGAATGTGAATAAATATAGCAGCTCAAGGAGATTGGAGCAGTGGTTCCCAGCTGGATGTACTTCAGCACGCAGATTTGGTTGTAGATTTAACCTGTACACAGGTCTGTAGCCAGCTATGAGGTCCGGACCTCTGTAAATTTTTTATGTTCGAAATAAAATTTTGTTCTCTGATTGACTTATTTCATGCTAAACTCCTCATATAAATGTCTGCATGTATAATGCAGAATGTTTAGCGTCCGTGGTATGAAAATAACTCTTTGGAGAGTTGTGAGCGAGAGCGCGAGACGCAGCCTCCTTGTTGCCAGATCAAGCTATTAGAAGCGTTTTTTTGACTTTTTTTCCCACTAAACTTGACAATTTAGAAAGTTTATAAAGTAGGAAGTTGCGGTTTAGGATTAGCGATAACTTTATTTTATCTAATTTCCAAAATATTTTAAAATAATTTTGCTTTATTTTATTTATTTATAGGTTTTTGTTTATTTTAATAGCAATATCTGGCAACATTGCATCACCGGAATTAGTCTAATACTTATTTTCAACTTTTTGATTATTTACTTCATTTTCATTGAAAATGAATGCTTTTCTGATTGAATTTGAAAAGGAAGAAAGCAGCCATTACTCCAGTCTTCAGTGTCAAATTGATTCTTCCTTTACAAAACAAATATACAGACTCCAAACGTTTGAATGGACACTGTATGTGTTAATGAGGGAATGTCATGCAAACTGTGCATGATGGGGTTTTCAGTGGCTGATGGTATTAGCAGGATGGTACTCTAGATGAGCATACCATTCAATGATAGCAAATTAGTTGATCACAAACACACTGAAATGAAAAGAAACATTGTCTTAAACTCCATTTATTCAAAAACAAATTGAACCACTTGACCCACCAGTTTCAAACTTGGTTAAAGAAAGAAAGCTAGTGAGGGCAAAAAAGCCAAAATATTGATAGAGTCGAAAAAGATAAGAACTTAAATGATTGTGCAGATCAGTAATGCAAACATTTAGACAAAGATTGACTTGTTATCTAAAGTTATATTAACATGGTAACAGGTGAAATCCTGTGGTACATCTGCCATTAGTCGTGAATATTTTCAGAATATTTTGGCATCCGGTACAGTGCAGAGCCCTGGGAGTTATCCAGCGTTTACAGGGTGTGGCATTTCCCTTGACAAAACTGGCTGTGTCATAAAAATAACCACGCTCTATCTTTTAACAAACAAGCGTAATTTTCTCTTAGCAACATGAGAGCAAACAGCAGATAGCCCGTGTCTCTTATCCCTCTCACAGAGTGTGATTCCACAGCATGGCTGAAAATAAACAAAGCCAAGCCAGTTTAATCTAACTCTCAGGCCATCTTTGTCTAATCAATTTAGCGAAAGTTAAACATCAAACGCCAGCTCTTGGCCGCAGCTCAGCGTGAGGCAGAGCGGATGATTGTTTTATCAGTTGGGATTCTTAGAGAGACTGGAGCCTCGCAAACCCAAACATGACGAGGTGAAGGGGACAGTGACAACACTGCCACCTCCAGCCTGAGAATCAGTTCTAACAACTGACATTTGATCTTAAGCTGTTCTCCATTATTTCATCATCATTTGAATTATTTTACAATTTTATAATTTATTCTGTGGTATCAGCACAATGTTATGTTTTGTGCATTCTTTCTGTTAATATTTTTACATTAAATCCATCTATAAATATTTTAAATAGCATACATTTATTTGAGGAGCACTCATTGTATACTATATATATATATATATATATATATATATATATATATATATATATATATATGTAGAGAGAGAGAGAGAGAGAGAGAGAGAGAGAGGAAAAATAGATTGAATACTTTTTTATCATTTGGCAAATTTGAAAATAATCTGAATCTGTTATGAGTCACATTGACATAGAAAGGGGGTGTGATTATGCTGAAAAGAATAGAAGCAAATTTAAGTACTCCTGCCTAAATTTAGCATATTTAGTGCCTGTTAAACTGGATTGCAGGAATAAAATGAATATGATTTGGGTTTTTGTTCTGAAAAACTGCATTTTGCAGCTTTTTTATTTTATTTGTGAGGCAAAAAAGTGCACGTTCATCAGAAAGTGGAACGTGTGACTGTGGTGTTCTGTAATGAGGTCAAGCATGTGTTTATGCCCACTGAAAGATAACACACATCAGCAGGCTTAGGGCTATCAGATTTACCATCCACACTTGCCGCAAAATTTATAAAAGAACACATAAAAGGCCATGTGCTTTGATGTGTCTGCACGGAGAGCTGATGAGGTAGATATACGTGTGTTTGTGCGCTCAGACGCAGGGAGATCGACATTACATTGAGAGGTCACAGATCACTGAGCAGTGCTGATAACTGAACTCAACAGATTGATCTGACCCCCAATCTTTACCTCATTTATTCTCTTTCAGCCATCCAGAAAGAACCAAGATGCAGTCAAACAACACACACACACAGATTAGCATTTAGAACAGTGCCAAACATTCACATAGCTCTACATTGTTTCGAGTGCAGTCATACGGAGTCGTAGGAAAGATCATTCACAGACACATGGCAGTGATTTTATCAAATTTACAAGAAAATCTCTTGACAGCACAAATCTCTGCTCCGCTAAGCAAAGTTAGCATTGTGTTTCTCTGACAGCGTGACAGAGAATGTGCAAACACTGCATTATTTCCAGAAAACAAACATAAAACTTAAAAAGAGTTGTTTTCGAGATCTAATGCCTTTCTTTTTGCATTTAAGTTACATCTGCCTTTGTGTATCTGTGCAGTTAAATATGAAAGACTGTTATCCATCTCATATGCAGTGATATACAGTTTTAAATAATAAAGTTGCAGTTGTGAGAAATGATGTCACAATTGAGATTTAGTATACAAAAAAAGGGACAAAATACAAATTTGTCCCTTTAAGCGTACTTCTCCAGTGACAAGCTATTTTACCTCTAAAGGCACAGTTTTTGACCATTTTTGCTTTTGCTGACAGTGCAACATCACAGACAGTTTAAGAAATAAAGCGAGGAAAAAGTCAGAATTTGTTATAAATAATGTCACAACTGCATGTGACAAACAAAACCAGAGATTCTCCGAGAGTTGCAACGAAAGAAAACAAAAATGCAACTGAAAGATATAAATGCACTTTTTTTTTCTTTACTGCGAGCACCAATACAATACACTTCCATAGTTAAAATAACATTTAAAACAAATTCTACTTGGACTATGGCTTAGATTGTCACAGTGCCACAATCTTAGTAGTTATTATCAATGGCAATGAAATTTCTATTATCACTAGCGATTTTGAAAATGTTAATGCTAACTCATCCTTTAAGTGGTTAAGCAATCCTTATTCAAATGGGTTCTACTCATATTTAGATAGTTGTTACTTGATACTACCCATGCAATCGACTGAATTTTATTTTACTTTCAAATTGTTAGCAAAGTACCAGTACTTTTGACATCCTAAAAGTGGACAAGTCGTCCAACCACCATCTTCGTCTGTTTCCTCATTTTCCCTTGTACGATTCCATATCATCTGCCTATCGTTCTCCTAAATAAACTCCCTGTTTCCCAACCATCTGCTCCCGTTCCCCAAATCTTCACATGGCCCAAGGGAACACTGCAACTGCTATATTTTGCTTATCTTGCATTATTAGGCATCTAATTAGAGGATGTTTTAGTGAACTGATATTTTGGGAGTCACATAATGAGGTCTATCAATAATGTCAACACTCTTTCCTTTTGACAGGGAATTGCTGTCAGCAGTGAAAGAGAGAGATATACAGTACACAGAGAGCTGACAGAGTTGATTTATTAGTGCTTTACACGAGAATGCACGAATTATGATGGTTTCACAGGCAGATAGACAGGAACAGCACATTCTCCACACAGGAACTGCGGTGTCTTGCTGACATTGTTTGTTCTCACTGAGGTTGAGTTGTTGAGTTGAATGGTAGGTTGCTGGTGTGTTAAATGACATGGTGAGATCGGTTTCCCATCACCCCCTGCAGTAATGCTAGCCTCAGTGCTGGGTTTGTATGGGGACGTGCAGCTGTCTCCTATCAGAGCCTGTCGTTTCTTTGTAACTCAATCAGGCCGGACGGGCTACACCATCAGACAGCGGTTAGTGCAGCGGCCTGTGAAATCAGGTCCAGACTCACACTCTGGGCTTCACACTGGTCATGCCGTTCTTTTTATCTTTCACAACGTGATCATCTCAACCACTCCGCTCTTCGGAGGCCTGCCTTTGCTCAGTTTAACAACCCTGTCTGCAATTCAGCAGCAGTTCCATTAGTGACACTGAGATTGAAGGAGACTCCAGCTTTAATGCGTTTTTCCACTGCAATGGTTGCTCATGTCGTAGCTAGTTGATTGGATTTTGAGATGAGGCAAAAATAGAGGCAAATTAATGCAAGGAAGAGGTTAAGCAGACTGAATGAGAGGATTCCAATCCCCGTAGAATAAAACATGGTTGAATCCTTATTACAATGTAATTAATATTTAGAACACAGTGTGAATTTTTATTTCATGCCATCTTTAATGCTATGAATTTATTCCCGCAATAAAATTAAACTAATTTAATTACTCTACTTTAGGTTCATTTAATGCCGGTTTAAGAACCACCTTTTTTCAGTGGCACTATTTCAGTGGAAAAGAGATGTGTTTACAGTGACATTAATCATCTGTTCACCTTCTGTATATGAGGTATAGAAGGATGAACTCATTTCTCTATGAGCGTGTGTGGTTTTGAATCGGTTCTTTTGTAAACCATGTTGTATTGTTCAGTTTAGAGCATGCATTACAGATGCATTACAGCATCGCAGATGGTGTTTCACAGAACCTGTGCGATGTGGGACTAATCAACGCTCCCAATTCCCAGCACTGCCAGTGTGTGATGGGGAGTACGTGAGGTCACCCTGTAGAGCTGGGTTTTTAGCTCATGCCTAGCCAAGGTAATTTGCTTCTCACCTTGCTGCAGTTTTGGAATGGCGGGATGACTGTGTTTGTGCCTTCTCTAAATGACAAATTTTTGGGGGAAATTGTTTCTGATTCTGAAATTCCATGATTTTTACAACCAGGAGAGGTTGTGCTTTAGTCCCTCTCCTTAAAACTCTTTTCAAACCCCTTTCTTTAGACAAAACTTTTATAATTTATTTTTTCTCTGTTTCTTGCTGACAAGCATAGTTCGTAGGGGTGGGAATCACCAGAGACCTCACGATACGGTATTATCCTGATACTTGTGTCAGGATACAGTATTATTGCGATTGTAAATATAATGCGATATTCTGTGATATATTGTGATTTATTATCTTTCTCCAATTTCTAATTATGTCCCCAAAGGAAAACTTTGGCAACATCTTTTTTAACAAACAAAAAAAAAAAAATCAATTTGTTTAACTCACTTAAATTCTATTGCTGCAGTGCAAAATGGGATTTTCGAGCAGACAAACTAACCGACACTTTCATGAAAAGCTGTCACAAATGTTGTATGCACCTGGCAAACTCAATTTTTTATTACGGTCTAATCTAGTCCAACTTAATTAAATGTAAACAGGTATGCACTGCTGTGCTACTACAGGTATTTTGAACAATGCAACTTGAACTTTTACACAAAAAGGTGTGCAGTCTAGGGCTGTATGATTAATTAAAATTTAATCACAAAGGTGGTCAATTGCGATTAGATGCTGCAATTGTTAGGCGAATCTTTCAGAGAAGCATGGATCTGTGATCAGTAGTAAATCGGCCAGAGGGCTCTCTTGTGCTAAAACTGCAAATATGCTGCATTTTTACTTATTTTGTGTTAGAAGGCACATTATCTTACAGAAGGATTTATTTAAAACACTCGACTGCTGTTAATATAGTGAGTTTGGCGAAAAAACATGCTATTAAATGTGGTGCCTTTCAATAAAGCACGTGATTCCAGATTGAACTTAATTTACTAAACAAAGCCGTAGTTTACTGACAAGCTACGCAAACGGCTTTCATTATTGCAGACCGACCCCACTAGAAAAAAAATTAACACCACCATCTAGTGGGCTGTAAAGAAATTGATTTTATTTTACCAAAAAGTATAATAAAAGCTTGATACTTGGTGTCCATGTATCAATACAGTATTACTGCAGAAAATAACGCAATACTTTGTTGTATCGATTTTTCCCCCCACCCCTAATTGTTCACCAATAAATGAAAATTAACTCACCCTTATGTTATTTCAAACCTGTAAGACTTCCATTCATCTTCAAAACACAAGCGGAGATTTTATACTGTGAATGAGACAAACATGTTTCATTGTCCAATTACCATGTGCTCTAGGGATATGTGATAAAGGGATATGCCTAAATTAAATCTGTTAATTATATCGCATATCATGTTTCTTAAGAAGAATTGGATTAAACCATTTGAATCATATGGTTATTCAGCAAATTGATTGATTTATCAGTTTTTTTTTTCCTCTCTAGTCAATTGATCCAGAGGAGAGGGTGGTAGATATTAGATGCTTATTGAACATTTTCCACCGAGTACAGATATTAGGAAGGGAAGTGAATGGAAAAAAAATCCAGTGGAGGAATAAGTGAGGGTCTCTTACTTGTGCGTCTGAGTTCGCTCTGTGTCTGCCAGACCCTGTGTGATAAGCACTCTATAATATCTTTCATTCTTTGCTCTCCAAAGGCTCTGCTGTTATGATTATGATTATTGCCACACTTTTATCGTGCTCATTGCTTAACACTCTTATTTGCTCCAGCATCCTCCCACATCTGCGGGGGAGCCGCTTATTACGTAGCTCCGGGCCTCTGAGTTCCATCCACCAACACATCTGCTTCCTCTAAAGCGGACATCTTGAAATGGCAAAGTTTATGGCTGTTTTATCTCATTTGGTTTTGATGGACTAGGTACGAACTGAGCTTGTCCCAAATGGCACCCTCAGCCCTAACAAAGAGGTTTGGTTAGGGTGAACTGCAGCAGAATAGGCCCTATTGAGCACCTTTTAACTATAGGATAAAAATGTGAAAGCCTGTGATCTTATAGATAGATACACAGAAGTAAACACCAAAGTGTGCAGATCCACATCTAGTGGCCCATTTGAGACTTCCTTTCTTTTTGCATGCAGATGATTTTCCTTTGTAACCCTTAGACGTAATCAATAAACTACAGCAAAGTATTACTTAGTAAATTACTGTATCAATTCCACAATTTGGCAACATTATTTCACAGTGGGCGTATTGAGGACACATTGAGACTGCATTAGGGGGCTCTGTTGATCTGAACTGTTGAACCATGAGATTTTTGAACTGTGAGAAAAGTGTGACAGTGATCTGTGATCTTGTGGACAGATACATATACGTGAAGTCCACAAGATCCACAAGCACACTGTAAAAAATGCAGGAAAATTGTAAACACATTTACAGAACAAACAAGCTGAAGTATACTAATACAGTATACAGAAGGTGGAGAGAGTCATACACGCAAACACAAAACACGATCATGGTAACACACATGACACTTAATAATGCAGTAAACATTCATTAAACAACAGAAGATGTAACATTAAAACCTAAATGTACATAAAGTCATAAGGCATTTCAACAAGACGTTAGGCTTTTGGCCATAAACATAAAATTAGCAACAGTTGGTTTGGTTGCACATGGCCTTCTGGACCTGAATATTGCTCTCACGAGTAAGAATAAAACAAGATATAAGTGTTTCAGTTTCAAGTAATAATACATAAATAAAGTTTTCAAATGGAGTTCATTTGAAATTTTCCCAGTTGTAACACATTGAGCAACTGCATCAAAGCGAATACGTTTTTGTAGACGTTTTGACTGGATCCAAGATAATGTCATTGCCAGATTAGGTTTTTCACTGTCTGATTGTTTAATTGACTAATCTTTTAAGTGAATAATTCAACACTGGCTGTTCTGATGAAGTCGTGAGAATACGTTCTCAAGTGTGTAATAGTATTAGCCTGAGAATCAAGTTTAGATCTCTGAGATAAAAGGCCATTCGTAAAAAGGAACTGCTTCAAATTATATGAAATATCCCGAGTGACCTCTCAAATACTATAGTCATTTACTCACTATCATTTCGTTCCAAATCTTTGTTATTCAGGGGGAAGCAGGATGAGAAATTTGGAAAAGCGTACTGATAAGCTTTCAAGCTTCCAAAGACCACAAACCATTCTAAAAGTATCATATTGTGATATTTTGATGTGGTATTAAAGCTTTGTGTGAGAAACAAACAGAAATGTTAGTTACTTAAATTTGATTGATTACGAATTGAACTGCAGGTGATCGGTCAGTGCCGAACTGATGAAGAGGGTCAGTAATAAAGCTTTAAAGGTGACGAGGCAGTTGTTGTTTGTCAGGTCAGTGTTGAGAGGTAGTTAATCAAATCATGTCTGGAATGGAGTTTAGTGTTGACCCCACTGCAGACCCTAAATCAGCAGGTTATATATAGATTGCAGACCAGGTATAGAGCAACAAAACACCAGCTAAACTGTTTCATGCAGTTACAATGAAATGAAAACGCCTCCTCAGAATCTAAATCAAACATTGGAACATTTAGGCTCTGTTTACACCAGTGCGTTTTTGTTTTAAAACGGCATTTTAGAATTAAAACAATCCATGTTTACACTGGTGTTTCCGGTGCGCTTCAGAAATGATCTCTGTTTACATTACACAACCCAAAACGCGTCACGTGACCATTTATGCAGGTACAGCCTTAGATATGAATTGGTAGATTCCTTATTATTTATTTAGATCGCGGACACGTCTACGTGCTTGACAACATTGCACATGATGTTATCGTTTACACGGTCGTCAAAGATACGTAGAGTGAATGTGGGGCAGCCAAGCCATCATTTTTAAAAGTCTCGGATGTGGTGCGTTTACACTGAAATGCAACCCTGGAGGTTTCAGCTAAAAAGTTATGCATTTTAAAACAAAAATGTGTAAACAGGGCCTTAAAGTGACAGAACTCAAAGAAAAAACTCTCTTTTCTCTCTATAGTGGTGAAGTGTGAAATTTTATATATATATATATATATATATATATATATATATATATTATATATATAATTTTTTTTTTTTTTCGTTTTCACTGACTAGTCTTTTTTTTTTGATTTTATGAAACTTCTTAAAAACACTGGGAAAAACAACAACAACAAAGCATTAGGCCAGCATTTAAAAAATAACACAGATGAAGCCATTCTGTCGAGTAACTGGCAGACATTCAAAATATAAATAAGCTGAATATCTGCTAAGCATCTGTGTATACTATAATATTAAAGCGCAAACTAAGTAGAAACAATCTGTAGAAACTAATTTTCCTCAATTATCCGTCCATCCATGTCGAACAGCTCTCTTGCTCAATTCACTATCACCATCTTTATTGAACAAAGAGCCTGTGTGTGAAAGCTCAGATAGCAGTGAGGCCACATATTGTGGCCATCCAAAGAAAAACACGGCTTTCTTGGTCACTTGGTGGGGACATAAATAGCACAAACTCTGATAAGCAGTAACAGGCATCAACAGTGCTGCCGGAGTCATGTTTTTGGTACTAACATTACTAAAAAAGAACTACAGAATGCAGGAGAGGAAGGAATGGAATGGAAAGAGTAAAGATGACAGCAGAGACATATGGATTAGAGGAATGAAGGTTTTTATGACACAGAGGTTTTCTGGGGTCGAAACCACGCATGGGGTCACCATAAATGCAAAAGGAGTTGTGGGGGGATTTCAGTGAATTGTATTTTATTTATTATAGAAATTAAAGTTTTATCTATCATTATTTTTATAGCCGTTGGCTAATCAGATGTATGAAATATTGTATGCAGCTTTTCTTGTGCGTAAAATATTGCGAGATGTAGGCTACAATGCAAGAACAATTGTGAACTCAGAGTGTCAGTGACAAAGAGTGATCAGATAAAGAAAAGTAAAATAAATGAATGAATGAATAAATAAATAAACAATCATTCAAATTCAAATGTCACGTGGTGTAACCATCAAACTATAAGTAACATATTTTCTGTACACCTTTAAATCATATGAGTGTAAATGTGTATCAGAATAGAAAATATTGTCTCAGATAATTACATAATTTTATAAGCATTTGATTAGCTTGATTGTAATTCTATTTTAGCAGCATAATATTAGGTGTCTTAAAACAGTCTTTCCATCAGCTGAGGCACTGTGGAATTTATACAGTTCGGAGCCCCATGTGTCCTACATGTCTTTAGTGAATTCCTCATTGTCTTCAGTGCTCCCTTCCCTTCTCTCTTTGCCATTCTCATTTGACCCCTTTCTTTGCTGTGTTCAGGTGGCGTTACATCTGCGGCCCATCCAGTCCCTGAATGTGCACCAGAAACCGCTGGTCTTCGTCCTGAACTCCCCTCAGCCCGTCCTCTGGAAACTTCGGACAGAGAAACTGGCCTCTGGAATTAAACGCATCTTCCATGTGAGTCTGGATTGCTTTATGACTCTCAAAGTGTTTCTCTCTATCACATCCCTGTCTCTCCCTATCCTCCCCAGCACTGCTTCTGAGTCATCTCCATCCACACTTTCTCAGTAATGAATATTCAGATACTCGTTCACTCCAAATCAAGCATCTTTAAACACCCAATTCATTTACACTCTCTTTGGCTCGCCTTACCTTCCTCAAACAAACATTTCCTGTCAGCAGAGGTCTTACTCGCTCAAAGATGCATTCAGGTGTGTGTACCCAGAGGAAATACAAACAAGCTCACACGCACACATCCACACACACGTAAACACACCCCATGCCAACACAACCATCTTTCAGACAGAAGCTTCTGCAATTGCATCTGGCACAGGCTCACAGGTTTATATTGACTGCTGTAGTCTGTAGATGTTCATCCCACTGCCTGACATCAAATGTGAAATGACTGGGTGCTGTTCTTCAGGAAAAAAAAATAATAATCTGAGCATCAGGACAGCCTCATTAATGAAACAGCAGAGACAATTTTTGTAAATTGTTTGCAAAACCATCAGTAGTTTTGGGGATAGATGTGTACCCTCAATAGCTATGTTTACATGTTCACAAATAATCTGTTTATAATCAGATTGATGGTTTAATTGGATTGAAAAGCCTTCCATGTAAACAGTCCAATCGATCTGTCTGAGCTTCTCTAGCATGCATCCTAATCAAGTTATCAAATAAATCTGGCATTGTATATTAAAATATTATTAGCTCATTGAAAGTTTGGTTTTGTTCCTCTTTGTGTCGCTTTGGATAAAAGCACCTGCTTTAGCATTAATGTAAATGTTTTTGTAAATAGTAGTAAATATGTTTTATACATTTTATTTGAATATGTGTTATTTACATTTCATGTCAGTGGATAATACTGCATATTTTCTAAATACTTACTAAGAAAGGTCTTTTTACATTTCTGTCAGCTTTCATTTTAGATATGTCATCAAGGCAAAAATGATAATTAAACTTGCGGTAGCTACGGTAAAATGATGATGATGCTTCTTTTTCTGTTTATGCACGACACTGATTTTTTTTTTTTATGCATTCAGATTGAAAAAAAAAAAAAGTGTATACCAACTTCCCCCTCCTTAATCATGCTTCTGAATATAATCTAAAAAGTATTTCATGCTGGTAAATTATGAACAAATATTGAATCACAGTGCACATTTTCTAAAATTAAAAACAGATCATAAATTAAATAGGTCACATATTTGGCTTATATTACAGGGCTGAAAATAGTAACTGTCACTAATGATTATTTTGGTTATCGTGTAATCTGTCAATTATTCTGATGATTAATCAAGTAATCTGGTTATTGTTGGTTAAAGCCAACAATAGACTTTAAAATTACTTGAAATAAATATATAATTAATAGCAATGATGTAATAATAATTGGTTCAAATATAATGTTAGAAGTAAGTAATCATTTGGTTTTATTTACAAAAGAGTTAAAAATTTAATTATACAATAGAATCATAAATTATATGCATTATGTATTATATCAAATGCCTGCATAGGGCACAAATGGCCTGACAATTGTTTTTTACACTTTATAGAACAATCTAATCCTTGTTTAATATTGACTAAACAACATTTAATTCAAATGACCATCTAATCTTTAATATTTGGCTAATTCATTATGACAGAAATGCTACAGCCACTGTCATTTCTTGAACAAGAGCATGTGAACATCAAGACATGCAAATTCAGAGCGAGGGAAATTCAGAGCGTGTAATGGAAATTCACACTAAACTCTACATGCATCTTGACGATCTTATAGTGCATGCATGTTTCTTTTTTCTTTCTTATACCTTTCTTTATTTCTTTTTAATATTTTCATAGTTCAATCTTCCTGTGAAACAACAGACTTCTGTCTGGTGCTGTACGCAAGACTTCTTCAGCCGTTTTATCTGTTTAAACCCTACATCTTTCTTACAATCGATTGCAAGCTCACATTCAGATCTGCCTTCATCCAATCAAAAACCAATGGATAGAACCAAGCCCACTGAATGAGCCCATTGTTATCTAGAAGAAACAACTGAGGTATTAAGAGATCTCCTCCTGAGATTTTTTTCTTTCTACAAGTCTGCTTTCAAAACATCTTGCCTGGAACATAATCAGAATCCTTATCTGACTACACACCCATTTCAAACCCAAACACTTTTGTATTCACTGAACAGCAGAGGACATTCACAATCAGAATCAGAAAACAAGAAAGTTGCTAGGGAGTTGTTTATTCATGGAAAGAGTTTAGACACCGTTTTGACTGAAGCTGTGTTACTCACAGATATATATTACAGACCAGTGAGATCAGCGGCTAAGACTCTCCCTGACAGCATTATTGTTTTCCAGACGTCCTGTGAAACAGAGCAGAGTTACTTCGCTCCTCTTCACCCCAAATTAACAAGATGACAAGATCCAGGGCGTTCCTCACTGCACTGAGGGAGCTCAGAGGAGAGCTGGAAGGGGGTTTAAGTAAAGAAAGCCACCCCCCTGAACAATCGGTCATATTTTGGAGAGCACTAGGCTTAATGAGAAAATGAAAGTGGACTGGTCAGGATCTCTTGATATAAGCATTGGTATCCGGGAAGGGAAATTATTTTTGTTTTTACCCACCAGCCAAATTAAAAATGTTATCAGACAGTTTGAAACAGTCTCAACAGGGAAACTCGTAAATAAATAAAAGAAATACATAATAAAAATGCTGCACATCATTGTATTGTTACTAAACAAAAACTTCTTATAAAGGCCAATCCGAGACATGCCACCGTGACTGTTAAATTATGCACCAAAAAACCCACATTTGGCTGGTAATGGGTGTTCATTTCCCACCCTGTCCCTATCACATGAGAAAATCACAATGCAACGAGAACTAGTGGCCTCTCTGGTTTAACTCTGTCACTCTTTAAACACTGTAAATACCTTTATCTAGCTAGCGGTTCTATGCAATTATCATTTGAAAATGTGTTTAAAACTAGCATTTCAGAGGAAATCATTCTGCTATTATTTCCATGTGTGTAGATAAGTTCTGCTCTCCTGCTTATGGATGCGGATGTAAAGAGACTCTGCATATGCAAATGAAATACAAGCTTTTTTTTTATCTATGTAAAGAATTTTCTTAAACACACATACTGACAAAAATATGAATGTCTTCATAACCCCTTTAGTGGCCACAGAGAGATGTCCAACTGTACTGCACCCTACATTCTCTCTGTGTGAGTCAGTCCACTTTGGGTTTGTTAGATTTGTTCTTTCGCCCAAAAGTCAAAACTCTTTTCATTCATCACCTGGGTGTGGGACTATTTATTCTATAAAACTACCCGTCAACATATTTCAGTTTTATTGCATGGCAAAAACTGAGCGCAGAATGAAACCAGATCACAGTAAACCACTGGGTTTCAGAAACCGTTCAGATTATGGATGAGAAAAATGTAATATCGTGCTAGACCGCAAATTGAGAGACATTTCCTGTAGAGACAGGATGTATTCTCATATCGGCTTCATGTCATTTCAGGCAGACGAATATGGACAAAATATATTTCAGAGGAGAACATGCTGAGGTCATCCTTGGATGTTTATTAGCAAGTAAATATCTGGCTTTGTATGTAGTGCTATTAAAGATTATATTTATGCTTTTGGCAGAGCCCAGGGCGACTTACGAGAAAGGATGAAGATTGTGTTTGCGACAGATACTTTAGCAGGTAGCTGTGGTTAGGCCAAGAGAAATCCTCAAAGTGCTCATATTAACAAATATGATTGACTGGTTGAATGCAAGCGGAATGACTAAGATGTTACAGAAACGTCTGCCTTCTGTGATGACTCTTTTTGGTGGTCTATGGCAGTTTTACGTTTCATTGTCTTTATAGTGAGCGAACTAATCTAAATGAAATCAATGAATGCACAGAATATTTGATTCACAGTAAACTGTGTTTTCAGGGTAAAGAAAGTGAGTTGGTTTTGAACGTGTTTCGCTGCCTTGGTAAGTTGCACTCCATGGCCGCCTTGCTCCGGAGCTGGTTTAACTGTGTTCACACTGCCACCGGGGAGAGCATCAAAGTTGCCGGAAGTCAATCATTTTCAATGTGAGTCGGCGTCGAGCAGCGGCGTGGCGCGACTTGGCCGTTGAGAGCGTTGAGGAGAGTTGAGAAATAAGGGCAACTTTATGGTAATGAGCTGTGACGCGGTTGAGCAGCAACCAATTGGAACGTAGAAGTCCACAGCTTGAGAGGATTCCAGAGAACACCGCTCCGACCACATTAGTTCCCAAGCACAATAGAGGACAGGTTGAGTATTGCTGTGGCGGGTTTGCAATAATCTATGATGTGTCCCTGTTTGCGTACAGGGACAATAAAATAAAATAAAAGTGATACGTGAACAAAGGTGTCTGAGATTGTTCATGTTCCTGGTGAGTTGCTGATGTGCAGTAACGATATAGGAATAATAATATAATGATATAATAAATAATAGTACAGTAGTCCTAGTTTACCTTGTTTATACTTGATTATATTTACTTAAGTAACATTTTCAATGCAGGACTTTTACTTGCATCAGAATATTTTTACAGTGCTTTATACTTTATTAGGTAAAGGATCTTCATACTTCGTCCACAACAATATTTAATGAGGTTATAGCGTTATCCTCATTGTGGTTAGTCTGCACAAGTTTATCAAGCTTGTTTGCTTTGCGGCCACTTTAAATACAAGATAAGCATTCGATCTACGTCAGAGCGCTCACAAATCTTTCTACAGTGTTGTGAGCAGAGCGGCCAGAGCTCTCGGTGGCGGTGGTGTGAACGCACAGTTATCCAGGGTTATAGATCGCAAACCCAAACTTGACCAATCAGCTGTGAGCAAAGTGACATAAATCTGATGCAATCAAGCCACTGTCGCATCTGTCGCTCCAAATGAAAGCAGTTTACAGTGAAAGACAAAATTGCTATCTTTTGCTGCTAATTATTTATTATCTTATATATAATTATAATTCATGTAATATATTCAAATAATTATTATATGAACTGGTAATTATAATTAAACTTTGCATTTAAATTAATTGAAACATATACATATAAGTTCTAATATAAAGCTTTATAAATACTAAATGTATGTTTTCCTTTTAGCACTTTGTGAAACTATATAAATTGTTAAATTCAGTTGATTTACATGGCCAGATATTTTCTTTCTACTGCAGAAGTGTATTCCTGTCTAGTAAATGTATTTAAATTCATTATATTTTTACTAACGGCAACTCTTAACCTTCAGGAAAAAAGCTCTCCATGTTCAGTGTAATTGGCTGTTTGCTGCACATGACACACTTTCAGGTGCATGCACTGTAGAATTAATCTTAAACTCTGGATCAAACTCTGAGTTGACAGAGAACGCTTACACTGAAATTTGTGAGCCTGCTGAATCCGGTAGATTTGTTTGGTTTCGTCAACTCTGAAGCTACTCTGAACCTCAGAGTTTGTTCAGCAGACTTCATGCAACAGGCCACTGGTTTCAATGATAGTTGGCATAAATGATGCACATTTTGCTAAGCAACAGTAAATGTGACCTTACTTTTAGTGTAAATATAATTTATTGCTATTTGTAATTGGTATAGCATGATCTTCTATTTGTACTTACCAAAAACAGCCTAAAAAACGTCCTGCGAAATTGAGAAACATGCTAATGCCAGTGGTGTTAACTGTGATCATTAATAAGTGAGAGATTGCTTTGTGTGTTATATTTATGTAAGTATATTGGCCATTTCAAGAACATCAGCATCAGTCGATAACTGTGCCAGCTTGGCATATTAATAGATGCTCTCTCTCTCTCTCTGTCTGTCTCTCTCTCTCTCTCTCTCTCTCTCTCTCTCTCTCTCTCTCTCTCTCTCACACACACACACACACACACACACACACACACACACATACATTACCGATCCTGCAAAAGTGATTTGACCATTAGTTTAGACTGATAGCACAGAATTCTGGTGCCTTATGTTAGCTGATGATGTGATCTCTTGGCCCTTTTGCTTCAAATGGGAGCTTTACTCCGGAAACCCTGCAAATCCTGGAACATCTTAATATTGAGTCAGGACTGCGAAAAAAAGGATCTGATCCCATTGTTGAGCTGTCAGCACTTACCTTCATGCCTTACTTCACATCTTCCTTTTGCTCTTGACTTTGATTTTATTACCCCAAGTCTCATGATGACATCATCTGAATACACACAAGCACACACAACCCTCACAGTTAGTGTGGGACCAGCCAGGGCAATGAGCTCACACCATTTCTTTTTTTTTTTTTGTACTAGAAGAACCTCCTTACCAGGCATCCTGACACACTGACAGATTTAATCCTTTCGTAGAGCAACTCACACACACACCCTGTTCCATGCCGGGACTATTTCCGACTTGATGCTCTGTGAAGTGAACTCAGTTCCAGCACATAGCTGTAGCAGATGGCTCAAGAGTGCGTAGCATCAGAGCCAAGTCTTTTGTGCGATTTTGTCTAAAAACTTACAAACATGGCTGGAGAAGAAGCGGATTTACATCTGCTCACATTTAGGCAAAAAAAAAAAAAAAGTTATAGCAATTAATTATATGTATGCTTACATGTATTCAAGATGAAAAGAAAATATTTCACTTTATGGTTATACGTGACTTTTAAACTTTTTCAAAAAGCCACATGAATACAAAGAGTACATTTTCTAAGATCTTGGCACATTTTAAACTTGTTATTTTGAAAATATTTTTCCTTCTATTTATTTTTCCTTGACCCTGCAACCAGGTTCTACCTCTCAGGCCCTCAAAATTGTCCCCTACATTTTTACAGTTGAATAATGGTTTTATAAGGCTGGTTGTCTGTTGTAGCCCTGCCAACCCTTGTTTTCTGGTTCCAGCACTTGGAGGTCCAAAGAGGCAAATGGGTGTCCTGGAGTCTGGGCAGAAAACTGGTTTTAGCTGCTTTGTATACATCACCCGGCCCTAAAACAAAAGCCCTGAAATCCAAACATCTCATTGTAAAACACAATCCCTGTGACGCCATTGCCAATTTGCCGCCAGTTGTGAAAGAGATCGAAGTGGGTCATGGGTGGATATTAAATCATCTTGAAACAAACATTCTCGTCAAGAGAGTTTGAAAAAGACCAGAATAGTTGGTGTATGCTGTATTTTGAACAACATGGGATATTGATATCTTGAACAGGCTTCTTAGCATTCTTGGTCTAGCAACTTCATGGTCAAGCAACTTTTCTTTCAGAAACAAAATTGGGCCAGCTGCACCAACTGTGCATAAGTTACGTCTTTGCCTGGTTTTAAAGGACACATCGTGCAGCCCTAACTATAATACACAAACTAGACCAGGATCAAACTAGCGCCAATCAGCCTGGACATTCTTTCTGGTCTAAGCTGTGATCTTCAGTAGGGTCTTGTAAATCTGGCAGACCTTTATGAAATAAATGATGGCGCAACATTTTAAAAAGTTTGGCTGTTGTAAATTTGTTGTTCTTTCTGTTCTTTGCCAAGTGGCTGTTTTCCTGATTTTTATTGCCTTGGGATGTTAGCAAAAAGAGTCTCCCTCTCCCTCTGATTTTTAATTGAAACCATTGCGGCACCAGTATTGGTTTTGGTTGATCTGTAGGAACGCTCCTCTGTGGTGCTTGCAGACAGATGGTGTTGTTTGTTCCACGGCAGTCTCTCTCTCCAGTTCACAGGAGCACGACCGTGGAATTTTGCCAGGAACGTGATTAGCTTTCTGGAGTGAGTGGAACAAATCACCCACAAATTTATTTACCGCCTTCATCTCTTCTGCATGTCATGGCAAGTTATTTTCCCCCCTTCATCTCTGAAGCTCTTGTCCCATCTCTTTCCTCTGTCTCACGTTGGTTTCAAACACCTCATCATCAACCACAGATAATTTTGCTTTCTTAAGGAGAGGGCGTTTCATAGTGCGTATTTTGGAGATTAGTGTGAGCTTATAATTGATATAAACCATTTTGATATAAACCATTTGGCAAGCCATGTTTTCTTATTCTTCACATATGGTTGTATTCTGTAGATATTGATAGGTGTATAAGGTGCAAGAAATCCAGTGAAATATGCTTTTAGGAAGCATGTAGGGTACTAGGTGGAGGACAGATGTTAATCTGAGACATTAGGCAGACACAGGTGTGATGGAGCCTGTGCAGATGGCTGAGGAGTGAATGCAGGTACAATTATAAAACCAGTGTAAAAACCATGTGTGGGTGTAATTTTTGGATAGGCAGATGCCAGATGTCAGGTTGTTCTTGCTTTTCTCAGCAGAAGTAGATGAAACATCTTGGTTTGACTGGATGATGTGAAATTTAGTTGGGCTGTGTAAGACTTGTGAATCCATCAGTTACCTCGCAGGGTCTTTGAGAGTTCTCAGACAGAGTCAGACTCCTGAGAGCAGAGCATGGACATTAGGTCATATCGCTGAGCTAAACCAAGGCTAAGCTCCAGTCTGGACCTGTTAACTGACAGATAAGGCATAAACAGGATTTATACAGGCCTAAACCTGCTGAAATGTTTCAGACGGGTTATTGTGAGAGTGAGAATAGCAGGAACGGAGAAGCGATGACACTCAAGACACTGAGGAAGATGTAATTCTTCTCAAAACAGAAACTTTTCAGTGGACAGATAATCTATTTATCACTAGTTTTTTGTATTTTTGCATCTTAATTTGATAGATACAGTGTAAAGCTGAGCAGTGTCACTCAGTGGTTCAGATTCAATACAGTTGTTTACAAAAATAACAGTTCTTACTTAAAATTACAGAAAAGCATAACCATAATCTAACAGACTGATTTTATTATATATTTTTTTTCTATTTTACCCTGGATCCTGTTTCATAAAGATACAGAAATAATAACTGACTTTTGGGATTGTGATGAGGGTTTACAGCCTGAGGTAACTGCCTCCCTCTGAGAGATTCTGCTGTTAACACACCACTAATTATGCTCAAGAAAGGTGAGCTGCAGGTTTTAGCGCACGCTTACCTCACTTTACATTCACCACCTTACGCACGAGACGCACTGTTGAAAATAAACCCACCTTTTAATTATTTTTCTTTACAGAAGTCTGTGTAAATAAACTCACAGCTACCTGTGTTTTTACTTACCTGTTGCTCTGAAGTAAAAAAAAAATGTAAAGCCTGGAACACACCAAGCCGATGGTCGGCCGTCGGGCAGTTTTCGAGCGTCGACCGACCAAATCTTCTCAGTGTGTTCCGCATTGTCGGCTGAAATTGGTTCTCGTCGGCTTTGTAATGGCCGATTTGACATGTTGAATCGGCGTCGGAGCTTGTCAGCCAGTCGGGCCATCTGATCATTCTGATTGGCTGTTCAACCAGCGAACCAGCACGCTAGGAAAAAAAACCGGAAGTGACGGAGCATATAAACAATGAAGTCAACGGGGACATAGTTGCCTCTCTCATTTGTTTGTATTTCTCGTGATTATCATT
This sequence comes from Carassius gibelio, assembly GCF_023724105.1. Lineage (NCBI taxonomy): Eukaryota > Metazoa > Chordata > Actinopteri > Cypriniformes > Cyprinidae > Carassius > Carassius gibelio. Next base: position 15,753,844 of record NC_068376.1, read on the forward strand.
CGTGATTATTTAAAGATATGGCTGTCTGGAACGAGGCAAGTGAAGATGCATTGATCAGCATGATCCAGGAAAGGCCGGCCTTGTATGACATCACGGAAAAATCTTATTCCAACCGATTGGTGAAAGCTGAAATGTGGCGTGAGATCGAAAATAAACTTGTCATATCAGGTAAGATTTTCTTTTTGGCAATCGAGGTCTTTAGAAAACTGGTTTGTTATTTTTAAATGGTCCATTGTAAGAATAATGACGTGTGTGAGTGTACAAAAATAATTTGGTTAATGGAAAACAGGCAGTTATTATAATTATGTGTTAGCATCTAGTGTACGTACAGTAGAGAAAAAAGTAAAAATTTGGCATTAACAATAATCATGAAACTGACAAATAAGGCATAATGCTCACAAAATATGACCTTATCCCTCAGAGAAAGAGCTCAAGAAGCGGTGGGATTCATTGCGAACCCAGTACATGCGATATAAGAAACAAGGACCCTCAGGAAGTTCTGGATCTCAGAAGACTGGCAGGCAGCAATGGATCCTGAACCGCCTGCAGTTTCTACAGCCTCACACAAAAAGGAATGAGAGCACTTCAAATTTACCTATCAGGGTAAATAACCAAATCTATTTTTTTTTTCAGAATAAAATAAAACCTTTTGCTTTTTTTTAAGTGGCCACTGATTTTTCAGATGGGTCTATTTACAAGTAACTCAGCATATTAACACAAGGCGTTAAATTCTTTTGTCCCATTATCTTCCACAAATGTGCCATAAAGTGCTTCTGAATAGAGCCATTTCACCAATTTGCAGGGTATTGTTGTAGCTTTGCCCTGTTATTGTTATTGTTATGGGTGATTGGTGAACAGTTGTAAGAATCTATGGTATCACATAATTTGCATTTACATTTTTATCTTTTACATTTTTTTTTAAGGAATCTTCGGCTGATAGTGATTCCTGTTCACCCTCAGATGGTACCAACAGTGACACATGGACTGGCACCCATGAAGAGCCCAGCTTCATTGAGGCGGAGCTACGGCCCAGTACACCCTTGCCTGAATCCACGATCTGTGGAATGGAGTCTACAGCTGAGTCCACTGCCATTAGACAGAAACCAAATACTCCAAAGCCTCCGGGGAAGCGCAGGAAGATGCAGGATGAATCCTCCAGTGAGGAGTCCACATACTTGATGCGAACCATCGGCAAAACTCTGGAAAAGTTGGCATCACAGGAAAACACCAATGATGCCATCTCAGCTTTCTGCAAAAATCTAGAACACAGAATGCGGAGTTTGCCACCACATGTACTGCCACATTTTCAGCATGAGGTTGATGATTGCATTTTCAAATATTCAGTGGGCCACAACCATTCACTGGATGCATCTGTCAATCAGTATACACACCTGTAATGTGTTACATTGCAAAAGTGTAATCATGTTTGCAGTATATTGTAGGTTGTACATGTACATTTGTAATTTATATTATAGTTGTATTATAGTGCTTGTACAATTCTATTTAGTATTTAAAGTCTCTTCTATTTTTTAATTATTTACCTTCTAGCAAATTGTTGGGCCATTGTTCTGAACATTGCAAAATAAAACACTGACTTTTAGTAAAAAGGTACTTGCATTCACAATTCTTTATGTAAAAAGAGATCACAAAAGACATAATTATGTCAAATCCTGACTTTTATTGAGCAAATTCCCACCATTGTCATGAAACACAAAATTCTTCTGCGAGCATATTAGAGCATTTGATAAAATATGATATCAAATATCAGATCCAAAAAAAAATACAAACTGCAAATGCATAGAGAAGTGTTAGACGTGTGTTTGTTTGTGTGTGTGTGTGTGTGGAGGCTCTTCTGTGCTCAAATCGTGACTAAGCAACTGAAGTTTAAATAAAAGAGGAAGTTGAGAATCTCGCACACAAACAACATGCATTTAAACCAATGAAAAAATAGATACAAATTTGTGTTTTGAATTAGAAAATTATAGATTTTATTTCTTGAAAGTTACACAACACACACAGAGACACACAAACACACACACAGATAACAGCGTTTTCATTCCCACTTTTGGAGCACACTGCAGTGATTCAGTGTCTTATATTTTGCCCCATTGAAAGGGGACTGCACCAATGTCTGAATTAAAGTACTGGCACAGTTTATCCCTGAGCTGTTTGGCATTTGAAGTACTGTTGGTTGTGTGTGGCAGAGAGGCCTGCTCTAGGCCGGGGTCTTGATCTAGTCCTTCCTGGTCAATTGCTGCCATGTATGCTTCACAGCACTCTGTACGCAGAAAGTTGTGCAGAGCACAGCAAGCCAACACAATGTCCTCAACTTTGGCAGTGTTTTGAATATTAATGGTAGTTAGAAAAACTCTAAAGCGATTTGCCAGGATGCCAAATGCATTTTCAACCACCCTCCGAGCTCGCGAAAGCCTGTAGTTGAATATGCGTTGCTCAACAGATAGTCTGCGGTTTGGATATGGCTTCATGAGATATTCCTTCAAGGGAAATGCCTCATCTGCCACAATGCAGTAAGGGGCCAGCTGGTCAGATTCAGGAAGTGGTGCAGGTGCAGGTATGTTCGATGTTCTTTTCTCTAAAGCATCCTGTAAAGAGCATCCACTAAACACTCCACCATCTGAAACACGCCCATTGCAGCCCACATCAACATAAAGGAATCTGTAATTGCTGTCAACCAGTGCCATTAGAACAATGGAAAATGTGCGCTTGTAATTGTAAAATGTCGATCCAGTTCCTGGTGGGGGACGAATGTTGATGTGTTTCCCATCCAGAGCACCCAGGCAGTTTGGGAAGTTCCACTGAGCCTGGAATCCAATGGCAACTCGCTGCCACTCTTCCACTGTGTCTGGGCACTGAAAAACAGCAAGATAATAATAATATTTTTTATTTATTTATTTTTTTGGCAGACCCTTTATAAATCGTAGTCATTTTTGGATGTTACACTGTCCGAATGTGTACAAACCTTCAGGTATTTCTCTTTTAAGACCTGGTAGATTGCTGCACAGGTTTCGGGAACGAATTGCTGAATCGTAGACATTCCCACTCGGAACTGGTAAGAAAGGCTCTTGAAGCTTTCTCCTGCAAAGAATACAATCACATAACGACATTAACAATTTTCCACACATTTTCGAGAATTAATCATCAAGAACAAAACAAATTTTAATGTATTATCATATTATTATATTTTAAATGCTGTATCCTGTCAGGTAGGCTACAATTGCCATCCGTAATAATCAATTTCATTTCACTATTATAAAGTTTAATAATACACCAAAATGTACACAACGGAAAAGGTGTTGTACTGCAATGTTAAAACAAAGAATAACCTTTAGCTTGCTTACCTGTTGCCAGGAACCGTAGTGTTACCATCAGACGTTCCCCAACTGAGATACAATCCCGGTAGTTTGTGTTTTTCCTCTGTATAATTGGAGTGATAAGTTCCTTTAAAGTGTTAAATTGAATCGGAAAAAGCCGTGCAAAATTTTTAAAATCGGAGGTTTCATCTAGTTCCAGCTCTCTACACAGGTTCGGGAAAGCCCCATGAGCCTGTTTCTGGAGAATCCATGGTTTCACCCATTTAGTGCGCTTTCTGCGTATTTTTCGCGTCCGATTATTTCTTTCCTTTTCCACAAGCAAAATACCAAGGGCTGACAACGCCAGTGCCATTTGCAACTTGTCAGCCATTTCCAAAAAATCACAAATCCGTCTGTGGATGGCGAGACTCTGATTTGCTTGATCTTTGTATATGGTTTGGATCCCTGTAGCTTCTTCCGGTTTCCCGCTTTGAGTAACTACTTCCAAGACTACTGCCACCTGCTGGTACGGAAAGGTATTTCCTACGCAGGCGCAGAACGGACGTGCTAGTTGGCCGTCAGGTGTCAAGAATCGGTTTGGTGTGTCAGGGCAAATCTGGACACAGACGCTGCCGACGTGAGGCGATCCTGCAATCTGTTTTCGTTGCCACTAGTTCGTCTGCGTCGGCTTGGTGTGTTCCAGGCTTAAATGTACATTGTGCGTCTTTCTCAGGTACAGTATTTAAACTAATCAACCGCCAAATTAAAGCCTTGATGGCAATCATATTAGTTGTATTTCTGTACTGAAAGTTAGACTCGTGTGGTATAAAATGCTATAATCTTTTAAAAACACGTCTGTCCATCTGTACGCTGGCATTGAGTTTGATGGGTTTGGAAGGGATGAAGATGGTTTGGGGTTGGGGGTCGGGGGTCTGGCTGAACTCCAGAGTGGGTTTATTGCTTTCATATTCCCTTTAGGAATTCTTGAGGTTTGAAACTCTTCCCAAAGCCTGGAGCTAATTTAGTTTTAGGCTTTTCCTTATAATTCCTCAAGACTAATTACAGCCCTATTCCCGCAATTAAATCGATAAACTCCTCTGTGCTCAGTTGGGCTTGCCAGCAGAAACCCCAACCCCTCTCCTCTCCTCTCCTCTCCTCTCCTCTCCTCTCCTCTCCTCTCCTCTCCTCTCCTCTCCTCTCCTCTCCTCTCCTCCAGTATCTGTCTATTGTCTTATTTCTATACAGCATTTGTTTATCGCAAAAGTTACATTTCAGTTGTCCCTTAGAAATACCCACAAATTGTAAACACGATTTAGTGTGGGGAAAAAAAACATATTCTTTTCTGTGTTAAGTTACACTAATGTTTAGAGGAAAGTTTTTTAAAGAAATTAACAATTTCATCAAGAATGTATTAAAGGGTTAGTTCACCCGAAAAAAATGATTCCTAGGCTTCAGGGGGAGGAATAATGTTTTGTAGATAAATATGTAGGAGCGAAGAAAACAAAGTTTCCTTACTTTAGCAAAGGACCAGTCTCCTCTTGGCTTATTTCGAAATCCTCCAACGGTTTGTGCTTCTAATTCGTGATTAGCATTTCATTTTATTACAGATGCTCGCACTTTATTTCACGTCTTCTGAAAAGTTGACAACAAACACCCGCCTAACCCCATTGAAAGGCTTGGAAGAGCAAGGACAATTTTTTATATAACTACAATTGGATTATTCTGCAAGAAGAAAGTCACATACACCTAGGATGCTTTTAGGGTGAGTAGAAGATGGGCGGATCTTTATTCTCGGGTGAACTAACCCTTTAAATTGCAAATTGCAATTTTTAATTACTTGCAAAAAGATTCCTATTTTAAATCAATGCTATTCTTTGAACTTTCTGTTAATCAAAAAATCTTAAAATCCACAATTTCCAAAAAAATTAATTAAAGCAGCACAACTGTGTTCAATGGTGGAAATAATAAATGTTTCTTGAGAACCAAATCTGCATGAAAATTCAGCTTTGCCATCACATGAATAAATTACATTTCACGAGTTCACCCTTACATCTAATCTGAAGGCAAATAGTAGGCATATTTTGGCGTGCTGTCCTGGGGGAGGGGTCCGGGCCCGGAGCATAGCCCGAACCCAAATAACTCCCCCTATCCCTAATTTGGGATAAATAGATTAGAAGTGAGGAGTTGGGGTGGAGGAGGGTTGCCGAAAAACTGTCGTGGGACAGGAGGTAGGAAGACTGGATATATATACGCTTGCGTGCTATTTAAGATGATTAGCTAAACGAGATGAACCTGTGCCAAATTGGATGATTATCTGATCGTGCTTCTCCCGAACTTTGTTAATAAAACCACATTTAAAAAATAACAAACATACATTTTAGAATAAAAATAAACATATATATATATTAGTGCTGTCAAAATTAGCGCGTTAACGCATTCGATTAATTTGAAATATTTAACGCGTTAAAATAAAATAACGCAATTAACGCGGTTGCAGTTTTTTTTTATTTCCAGTTGTGGCCTATGTGTGTTCAACGTGCAAAGAAATATGGATAAGACCAAGGAAGGACTTTTAGACGGAAAGTTTCAGTATAAAACTCTGCCGGATTACTCTTCAGTCTACCACAAGAAACATTATGACTGTATGACTGTAACAGTGCGTTAATCAGACCTTTCTGTAACGCTAACGTTAATAAGCTTAAACGAAAATAAAGAAATAATTGTGTAGCGGAGTATTTTTTGTACACAGTGCCGCGAACTGTCAATCACCCCTGTGCGCGCGCATCACTGTCCTCCTCGCAGCTGCAGCAACTTGCGCTCTCTCTCTTCATCAAGCTTTAAAACAAAAAGGGGACAAAAAGATCATATTGTCTTTGTGCATAGGCTATAGATTAATTAGATAAATGAATATCTACATTTGTGCCTTGCCGTCTACGGTATTTTTTTAGAACTTAGAAAAAAGATGCTGCAGCCAGTGAACAGCCAGCGGGGGCTGCAGGACGACTCAACCTCCGCAGACAGTTTTTAATGTTTATCAGACAATAAATACTCAAGATTTTGCTTTTGTATAACTCACAACGAGTTTCACACACCTTCTCCGGCCACGTTGAGTTGTTGACACTTAACAGTGGGAAAAGCGACACATGCGCTATTCACTTGTATTATTGAAGGGTGAATGGGTAATGTAGTTTCTGCTCTGGGTGGGATGAATTAGGAAGCTTGCATTGTGAAGGGCGCTCTGAAAATCGGCAGTGCAGGTAAAAGATTAAAACCTCTATTAAAACAGATGTCCAAATGAGCGTACTGGTACGCTACAAGCACGTTCTGGGCGCACGGAGAGGTGGCGGTAAGCTCAAGAGCTATATTTGGAAGTGGCGGTACTGAGTACCGGTGCATACCGGCCCACTTAAAGCACTGGCAATGACTATACTTTGGAATTTTTTTGCAGTCCACTTAGAATTCAACATGGAAATCATTTTTGTTTTTTATTGGCATTGATTGTTTTGAAATTCAAATGGTACTTACATGCCTGTGTTTTTATTTCTGTAATAAATATGGCTTTCAAGCCAACAGTTAATTTGGAGGATATTGATGGTTTATTGCAGGTATGTTGTTTACATGAGAAAATCTGTGTTACAAGTTAAACAAAAATTCCAATAAACAATCATATTTTGAATTTAAATAGTTTCTTTGTCTTGAGTTTACATTAATTATTTACATTTTACATTTACATATCCAAAAAGTTTCAGTCTTTTAATTGCGATTAATTGCGATTAATCGCGATTAATTTTAAAAAATTGTGCGATTAATTAGTTAATTTTTTTTAATCGATTGACAGCACTAATATATATATATATATAGTACAGACCAAAAGTTTGGAGACACCTTCTCATTCAGTTTTCTTTATTTTCATGACTTTGAAAATTGTAGATTCACACTGAAGGCATCAAAACTATGAATTCATACATGTGGAATTATATACATAACAAAAAAGTGTGAAAAAAATAAATTATTCAAAGTAGCCACCTTTTGCTTTGATTACTGCTTTGCACACTCTTGGCATTCTCTCGATGGGCTTCAAGAGGTAGTCACCTGAAATGGTCTTCCAACAGTCTTGGAGGAGTTCCCCGAGAGATGCTTAGCACTTGTTGGCCCTTATGCCTTCTGTCTGCAGTCATATATATATATATATATATATATATATATATATATATATATATATATATTCAATATGTATATATTATAGTCAGCATTAGGTGACAAATGCTATTGATCGAACTTAACATTATTAAACCATAAATGTCCCTTTAAAAGGAAAATTGCACAGTTCTACATGCTGTCTACAGTAAAGAGGAACCCTAAAAATAATCTTCAGCCGAGTCCTGAATTCTTCGACAGCCTCCATGCTTTTCTCATACTTTTTTCTTTTTACTTTTGAGATTTATCACTTCTGGCAAGGATGGGGTGTTTGTCTGGGGAGCCGTCCAGAGGTCGAGCAGATGTTCCTCCTGGTACTGGGTCGTGCTTCGGGACAGATCTCTGCTCCTTCAGCACGTCATATACCTCTCCTTATCTCTCCCTCCCCCTTACTACACCTCTTCTGTCAGTCACCGCACAACAGTACGCAGGGCCCTGGCTGTAGTTCAGATTGGCTGTCTGGCTCCCTGTGCAGCTCGTATGGGGTCCATCAAAGCTGTGGTGTGATATAATGGTTTAATTGGGGTTGCCAGCACGGGGCCGGCTGAACGCAAAAAGAACACCTTTGGGACAATGAGAGAGAAATGAGTGGAAAAAAACCTCACAAGCTTGGAAATGTAACGAGTCTGGACTGTCTAGACCGTGTGCTTGGCTGTTTGGAGCTGTACGGCAAGTTTTTCAACATATGCAAATGTTTAACTCTCTGAAATGGAGCATGTGGACCCAAGGTCCATTTGGAGCCAAAAGGGAGGACTTTCGGAGCAAAGCCCACCCTAGTCAAGCAAGTCGACCTGCAGAGAAACTCACAACGCAATGCTTCATATGTTTACAAGAGCATACACACAACTATTAAATAAAACTTAAACACACATTTTCTTTTCGCTCACATTTACTCCTACCTCTTTACCTGCTTTGATCTTTTGCTCACATTTAAACTTGCGAATGGCTATAATTTGCATCTCATTCTTTAAACATACTATTTGAAGGAAATCCAGCACATAACATATAGTTAGAGTATCCTGGATGAAAGGTTAGCTGGCAGAAGTGCACAGCAGTGCTTAGGCTGATAGGACTCCTCAGTCGTGAGTAGGGCTGTCACTTTTTATTCGATATTCGAATATGCATTCGAAAATGACGTGAAATATCCGAAATCAAACTATAAATAAAATATCCGGTTTTTAAAATGCCATTTTTACAGTCTATGATTAGAACGGTTGTTTTTTTATTTTATTATTTGCCACCTTATACAGTAGAAGGCACTCTAGACGTATTGTAGCATAGGCCCATGACCAAACAAGCGAATAAGAGCTAGTAGCCAGGCACGTTTGTGCGCTCTGAACGTGTGTTTTCCACTGCGGGGAACATTGTAAATAAAAAGAGAGCTGCACTTAATCGAGATCAAGTTGATATATTGGTGTTTCTTGCAAACAATATTAAGAAATGAATTAGGCTAGGCTATACGCCTTACTCCTGCTGCTGTTTAAGTTGTCACGTTATTGTTTGTGCCTGTTCTGAATAGTTTTTTTCTTTTTTTTTTTTCATTTAGCCTGTTGTGGGATATACATAGTGGCACTTCATATGAATAGATTTTCTAAGTTGATAACCTGCTGTTTCAAACATGAAGTAAAAAAAAAAAAAAATCCAAGAACTAACCAATCAGCTTCAGGGGACAGGTAGATATTTGAATATATTTGAATACATTGCATGATATTCGATATCCGTTCGAATTAGATTTTTCTCAAAAGTGACAGCCCTAGTCTTGAGTTGCTATGACAGCTGGGAAGTGTAAAAACTGTGTTATTCTTCCTGTCCACTACTACACTGACACTACTCTTACTTTCTCTCTGTTTAAGTATGTTTACATGTAGAATAATAATATTTTTATAATCAAAATGATAGGTCAAATACAACAAAAAGTACTGAAATGAAAGCACAGTTGAGTAAACTGATATCTATCGGAAATTGTCTTTTTATAAATATCACAATTCAATTTATATATTTATATATAGCAACACATATTGCATTTTCTGCAGGGGCTGCATTTTCCTTAAAGCCACATTCCACAAAAAAGGAATTGCATTTCATCCTGTAATTCTAAAACTGTCAATTAAAGGTACAGCTATCTCGCACCAATCTTTGCTACACATTCTTTTCCATGTGTAGTTTTTCGAGGGAAAGAGGATTTTGAGACTTCACACTCTTCAAAGGTTATTCTTGTTTTCCCGTGACTAACTTTTTCAGTCAGCTCCTTGTAGGGCTGCACGATGTGTCGTTTAAGCATCGATATCGTGATGTACGAATCCATGATAGTCACATCGCAGGATGTGCGATGTAGGCTGTCGTAGATTACCCGTTCTGCTCCATGACCCAATGTGATTCGCGGAGAGCACGAGAGAGAGCGCGTGCGCGCGAGAGAGAGCGTGTGCGATAGAGAGAGCAGGAGAGAGAGAGAGAACACGCGAGAGAGAGAGACAGAGGGAGAGAGAGAGTGCCCCGGCCGCATGCTCACCATCTTCAAACAACACGAGCGCTGTCTTGATCTCTCTCCTTCGCGCATATTAATCAATTGACACAATGGTGTCGATGTTTAAATAATTTAAAATGAGAATGTAAGTGTGCTCACCCCATTTTTGTTTGTAAGAAAAAATTTGATTAGATTTCATATCGCAATATACATCACAGAAAAAGAAAATATTGCAATGTCATTTTTTCCCAATATCGTGCAGCCCTAGCTCATTGCATAAATGCTGCACTTCGCATGAACAGAAATTGCTTTAGGAATAAATGTGATGCACATCTGTAAATATGAACAGTATGTTTGCAATCTGCAATCAGATTGCATTTATTCACAAAGGGTGTCGCATGTAAAGAATCACTGTCTGCTAAACATTAAGGTCATATTTGGAATGTAATACAGGATACTGTTAACTTTGTACTATACATTAATAAATGGAAATGAATGAATATTTTTAAAAATGGAAAATGGAAATGAAAGAGTGCATTGTGCGATACAGTGTTTTATGCAGTGGTATCTTTGTGCATCTATACTGCATATTTTGGCAACTGTAGTGTTATGTGCTGATTTGCAGAGTCTAAATGCTGCATACTGCTTGACATGAAGTATTTGACCCCTGACTTTGATGGTCTGCATTTCTTTATCATGTGTGAATGTGTGTACATATGTTATCTATAAGGCTAATCTCAGCCGTGTGCTGTCCATCCTAAGAACCTCCTGCCCGTCTCCTCTGATGCACAGCAGTGTGTTATATAAACAGTGGAAAGCAGACACCTTATTGTGTAAGAGGACCATGTGTGAAAATATGAAGCACACATTCAAAGAGGGTTTAAAAAAACATCAGGGCAGAGTGTTAAATATGTGTTTTGGCAAAGATTGTCTGGAAGGTTTCATTTTGGAAAGGCCTGGGGTGACACTCTTTTTCCTTTCCTGATAATCTGTAGTTTTGCCCTTAAATTTTATTCTCGTTGTAAAATACATATCAATACAGCTTTGAGATTTATGGGCCTGTCTACATCAACAGTGAGATCTTTGTCTATTGAACTGTCAAGGGGGAAAAAACTCCACAAGTTAACAAAAGGGGTTTGCATTGCACATTGGGATGGCAATTTCTCCTTGTAATGCAATTGTTAAAAAGTTACATTACTAATTCAGAAGATTTAGTGTCAAAGTGATATGGAAATGGGGGTTATTAAATCTGGAACTACTACACACCTGTTTAGTTATTGAATCAAGCCATCATAATAACGAATTTAACAATGATGTTGTAGAAAATATGTTAACACCTTTATTTTCTTGATTTCTTAGGTTGCACAGGGATCAGAAGTGCACTTTGAGGCAGGAAATTTCTCTGAGTCATGTGAGGTGAAGTTAGAAAGTCTTCCTCATGGCAATGAGCACCTGCTTTCTTGGGCCCATCAACGCTATGGCGCAGTTACCTCTTTCAGCGAACTGAAGATGGCCCATGACATCTACATCAAGGTTGGAGAGGGTATGTAAATCTAACATTTACAGGTGCTGATCATATAATTAGAATATCATCAAAAAGTTTATTTATTTCAGTAATTCCATTCAAAAAGTCAAACTTGTATATTATATTCATTCATTACACACAGACTGATATATTTCAAATGTTTATTTCTTTTAATTTTGATGTTTATAATTGACAACTAAGGAAAATCCCAAATTCAGTATCTCAGAAAATTAGAATATTGTGAAAAGATTCAATATTGAGGACACCTGGTGCCACACTCTAATCAGCTAATTAACTCAAAACACCTGCAAAGCCTTTAAATGGTCTCCCAGTGTAGTTCTGTAGGCTACACAATCATGGGGAAGACTGCTGTCTTGACAGTAGTCCAAAAGTTTTCACAGTTTGCTGTTGTTGATCCACTGTGTTCCCTTTCAGTCGGTCACTCTCGATGCCACATCGGAGACCGACGAATATGGGATATCGCTTCGACAGACCAATCTACTTCGAGTGTAAACTAAACGAGCCAATGCACATTGGCATGCAATTATTGCATCCATCTGCCACTGATCACTGCGTGAGTATAAGAAGGCAGCAGGTGCAATGCATACCAGCTTTTCGCTTTGGAGCCGAGCGTTAGTA